>NW_027287217.1:2089700-2675098 GCF_022747635.1 Hetaerina americana | reverse complement strand
GGTAGCTCGTGACAGTTAATTTCGACGGTTTCAAGGAATGGCAGTAAAAGGAATGAAGGGGAACGGAGAAGAAATTTTCATGCTTGGTTTCGCATTTCGTAGTTTAGTTAGAGTTGGCAAGAGAGCATCTGGATAGAATATGTGATATAGCTGGTGTACAACGATATATTTGAAAAAACGTTTTTACTAGTTCTTAATGATTTTCAATGATTTAAACTAATATATGTCTCATTAAAACATTGTCGGGTACCTTTCTAATGCTTTCTAAATACGTTTCACGACGTATGCCATTTCGCGTCAGTGATTCCATTTAATTGACATTGGAGTAATTAGACGTTATGCCAAATCATTTAGGTAAGATTTTAACGCGAAGATTGGGCTACAGTTATTTATTAATGAAAAGTAAAAGAAAAGCTATTACCTAAATGATCATTTGCATTGGACATTGTCAGTAGCCTTAGGTTGGTACAGTATGGCTGTGCGAAGGCTATTACAATTCTAATTTGCGGAAGAGGGAAATTGAAGTCAGAAAGATAGAAAATAGAGGAGGAGCTTTCTTTCATCCTAAGGCATTTAAAATAGGGCGAGAAGAGATGGCGGGCATGAAGAGTGAAATAGCACGAGCGGAGAAGGAAGTCATGGTGGAGAAATTGGCAGGTACACTTAAGGAAGATAGGGTTACAAACAAGGATGCTTATACGAAAACATTCCGCCTAGAACTCTGCAGAGATGATTTTGACTACTAAGAAGTAGACTAGGGTCTTCGAAAACCGATCTGAAAGCGAATGATAAGGGCCAAATAGAGTTGTGAAGTGAGAAGAGAGGAGATGTGGAAAAGACAAAGGTGCCATGCAGTGCATATTAAGCAGTGAAAGAACCGGATGGATTTAGAAGCAAAATATTTTCCAGAAATATGTTAGAAGCGAAGGTTTCACGGGGAATAGCAAATACGTGTACCAAATAGAGTGAGAGAGAGTGATGATGTGGATCTGGGCTTGAGGCAAAACGTATTAGACGGACATTAAGGAAGGGGGATCGGTTTGGTGCGGCGGTTAGTGTATTGGGTTCCCACCCAAGAGTTTGGGTTCAAATCTCGGCGGTGAAAGGTTTTTACAGAGTTACCTCATTCCTACTCGGGGTACTAAGTGCTAAACACTTCCAGTTTGCCGTCCGTCGGATGGGCCGTTAGTCTGTGATGTAACCTTTGGGGCCTTTCTTCAAGAATTGACCAATGCCGACGTTTATGGTCTTTCCATCCTTTGCTCTCCCATTCAATGAAAATCCAATCTACACCAAATTAAACATTTATCCCTAGTTGCGCAAATGGCCTTAGCTGTTGGGACACCTACCCCAATATAATCAACCCGAATATGGTTTATAGCCATAAACACAATAATCAACACGAAGGTCGGTTTGGTAGGTGATGTCAGAGTTCAGCCAGTACTAAGCCCGACGGCGTGTGAAATTCACACATCAGGGTAGGGGGGCCAGTTCCTTTCCCTGTGCCGGTTATGGTTTCCCAGGAAGACCTGGTAACTGAAAAATCACATAGCTTGGGTGGAGTTTCAGGTGCCCAGAGTGCCTTGCCCGGGAATCGAACCCGGGACCCTCCGATCGGCAGTCCATCGCTCTACCCCCTGGACTACCGCGACCCACATACATATATATATACATATACATATTTTTTTGTTACATATATATAAAAATATATGTATATATATACATATATATATATATATATATATATATATATATATATATATATATATATGTTAATATATATATATATATATAGATATATATATGTATATATCCAATGTTTTAATGACTCCTCGTATATATATATTATATATATAGATATATATATATATATATATATATATATATATATATATATATATATATATATATATATATATATATATATATATATATATATATATATGTGCACACACAAACGAGGGTGGTATAGGATCTAGATGGTGCGGGGGCTAACGTACTGGCTTCCCACCCTGAGGGCGCGGGTTCAAATCCTTGTATATTGAATAGTTGAATATTTTTCAGAGGTATCTCGATCCCTACTTGAGGTGCTTTGTGGAGGGCACTTTGAGTGAGTACGCCGTCCGTCGGATGGGACTTAAACTGCGGACCCCTTGGTGCCTTTCGTAAAGAGTAGGCTAATGCCGACGCCGGGTTTCTCTCCACCCTTCATTCTTTCCTGTCCATCCCCTATGGCGCAAATGACCTTAGCTGTCGGTCACCTCCCCTAAAAACTACTACTACCACGAGGGTGGTCTGAAAAGTTTCCGACCTAACAAAGATTTATTGTTAGAAAAATCTCACTTTTTAATAACTTTTATTGGTTCATCTTTTAATGGCTCACCAATTTTCTCGGTCGAATCTAATTGTCTAAGTCGGTTCAAATGAAACTCAAAATTACACGGCGATTGCCCGGGAAATTAGAACTGAACTTTGAAATAAAAATCGCTGATTACATCCTAATTGGACGCAGGTAAGTGACGGAAAACGTTAGAGCCGTAACAGTTGAAGATATTACCACCCAAGATTTTATTTTCAATTTTTTTCAGCCTTACGAAAACATTTTTCCTCGTAATGTGGTCGAACGTTATCCTTCGTCACAATGTGTGATTTTGCTATGTTTTTGGGGACTCGGACACCCCGACGCTATGCAGTGGAATGGAAAAGTATTCGCTAGCAAATGAAATGAATGCCTTGGGTGCTCCCACAGCCACGCGCTGAGGCTTCGTCGCCAGGCGACCTCGAGAATGGATGGAAAAACGTTAAAAAATAAAACATTTGTTCCGTATGTTGCGCGGTTCTGCTAGAAAATTTCATTTCGATGAAACCATTTCACTGCGACGAAGTGGGACGCCGGACGACTCGTTGGAGGAGTGTGGGGGTGCGGGCCGGGCGAGCGGAGGGCCCATCCCTCCGGGGAGACCCCTATCATCCTCCCCCGCCGATGCAACCCTCGCCACTCGCCTACACAACCCTTTCCGCTCTCGTCACCGTCACACATACTTTCGATCGCAATGCACTAGAATGAAATTTATTATTTAAAAAAAACTTGTGATGTGGTCAGAGAAAAATTTCTCCTCCTTGCTGTTTTTATTTTTATGACCAAAGATAAGGACAGTATTTGATAGCTGGTGACAATGTATTGGATTACTGATATCTGTTTAAAATTTATTCTCGTCTCTCTCCTAGATGAAATGAAGGAATTGTCGCGGAATCATATCCTCTTCCAGTTAGTGCAAAAAATACGTATTCTTTTAGAAATCTCTTTCTTCCTGTGGTAGTATAACATTCGCCCTATTCATGGTACGGATGGCGATAACTACGGTTATATTCAAAAGAACCGAAACGGCACTGAGCCCCATGCAAAATTTTCTCGCGAGATATGGTAAAGGATATGCAAAATAAGAAAATTAAATCTTTTGCCCATGCGATGGTTCAGTTTTAATACTAGTAGT
This sequence comes from Hetaerina americana, assembly GCF_022747635.1. Lineage (NCBI taxonomy): Eukaryota > Metazoa > Arthropoda > Insecta > Odonata > Calopterygidae > Hetaerina > Hetaerina americana. The sequence goes on along the minus strand of NW_027287217.1, from coordinate 2,671,604 downwards.
GCAATTTCTTGCGTATTACAATTATAAATAGGATTCAGAAATCCGTAAGAGTTTGAGAATTTTTAGTTTCTTTCAGGACGGTGTTCACTGCTAGAGGCTGGCAAAAAATCATTAGAGCCTCTTCCGGTTTAGGTAGAAATCTAATGAGTCCATCTACTTTATTAATACAAATTTGAGAAACTATAAACGTTCTCGTTTCTCTGGTAAGTGAGTAATATTTGAGTTATTGTGCCTCCGAAAACCTGTACCATACTCGCAGACAAAGGTACGTCATTCGGAAACTCTTCGCAACGTATTCAATGGACATTTATTTCCGTTGAAAACCCTAAGTTTAAATTTTTTTCACGAAAGCAGTCATTTCACCCTATGCTATGTGTGGGGAAATGAAAAATAAAGGGACTCTCCACCACCATTCTCTCCTCTCGAGGGTGGAAGGGAAGGTTTAACAGTGAAGGAAATTCTTGATTTTGAGCATGTAACTCCGCGTGCTTCGAAAAAAATGCTCGATGTCCGGATTCATCCATGCAGCGCGGACTTAGTGAGTCTAGGGGAAAGAGTTATTTCCGCTTCTGGAGGGTTTCTCTGCCCTCTCCGATAGCCCCACCCCGGACATCCCCTGAAAAAAGGTCGGAGGGGAAAAGGAGCGCGAACATAATTCCCTCCCATCCCCTCTACTAAAAATTGCCCAATAGGAGCGTCGCAAAAGAATTCTGCTCTTCTCTTGTCATATCTGCCTGGGAAATGGAGCCGAATATTGGAGTCGGATCCCAAAAATCCCTGCCGTGTCCCTGATTTCTCTTTTTTTATCTGCGAAGAATATAATTGAAATTCCGACAGAATAAATAAAAAGGGGAATGACTCGCTCCAAAACAGTTAATATATCCGAGGAAGAGTGAAAAATCGGCCAGGGTGGCTCGAATCACCCCTTCCGAGGAAATTGCCTTATCCCCACAGGGCCGGCACCGCACGAACCCTGGGCGTGTGCGCCTTTGTGAGCACCAGTTTTACGCTTTTTAGGCTATTTTAGTCGGTGACCGGACAGTAGAGAGGGTGCAGATGGTGGGTTGGAGGAGGAGAGGGGGATGGTATATGGGAGAGGATGAAAGGGGGATGGGGGCGTAATTTTATTTGTGTCCGCATGCACGCCTGGAGAGGTGGCACCGAGGAATTTTTATTCCCCTAATGGTTTCCTCAGATGGACTGCGTTCCAAGCCCGTTTAACACGCACACACACACTTGTGGAAAACGATGGCCGCTTGCAGATATTCCGAGCAAAATCACGTCAAGTCGAGCATGGAATCATCGTACCTAACGTATTATTAATCCGAATCCATGGAAAGATCTTTTCTCTTTCCGTATGGGAAGTCTCGTTAATTTTTCTTTTCGCAAGATGGTCGCGTGCAAGTCATAAAACCGTGCGTTGTTTTAATCTTTATAATGCACACATTCTCATTAAAACTTAAATTTTAGCTGAAATCCAACGAAAATTTCTCCCATTTTTCAACACTTATGAAACTACGGAATCGAAAACATAACTTTATCATATGATTTCCCATAATAATTTCAAAGCACAGATTTCAGGATAAAATTTAACTCGCAGAAACAGGAATGGTATAAAGCAATAAGTGTGAATTTATAATGAATACTAAATTTGAAAGAAAAATCCAAGAAATAGTTTATTATAAATTTCCCAATGTTTAAATTAAATGAACGTTTAGCTTTTTTAATGTTTGTAACTGTTTACAGCTCTCAAATGAATACTAAATTGGAGCATAACGATAAAAATTGGCTCAGGAAGAATACGATATTTCTTTGAGTATATTTTCACAATGCCAATGGTTATTTGTAGTATAATTTTCAGGGTATCGATGGAACCAACTAAATAATACCTCGGGTGTATTGCATTAGTACATTAAATAATTCAAACAATTTCAACCCCTGAACAAACTCCATTTTCACTGCTTCTTATAACTGTTGTCGTCCCGCATTAACTGATATATTCTATGGTCTGTAGTTTAAAAAATACCTTAGTTTAATAATATTGGAAATATAGGTGTAACTGGCGATGCCCTGATGATGGACAGTCGATTGAGGTGAAAATGGCCACAATTAAGACTTTTAGAAATTGAAATAAATCTTAGGGTGAATAAATCGTTTATTATTTGTATAATGCGATGTTATATTTCCAAGGTTACAAAATATTAGCCTGCTCAACTTTTGTTAATATTGCCGAGTGGCACTTCTGTAGAGATAAATTTGTAATTGAACGAAAGGAAGGGAAACTTTTGATTTTTAATAAGAAAACTTGATCCAATATTATCTTACTTTACTGGTTTCACTAAGTGTACATATTCTCTTCACTAGCGTTGTACGAAGCGTTTTAACTTTTGGTTTATATGTTAGTCCTCCTGCTGCCTTCCTTTGAGCAGTAAATCACTGGAATAAATGTAAACGTCTTATGTACAATTCCCTCTCTACATGAAATTAATAATATATATTTATAATTAATAGTATTATAATTAAATAATGTATTAGAATTTTTAAAAATTAAACATATTTATAAGTATATTTCTTAAATATATTTATATTAAAACAACATGTTTATTAAAGAATCATGCAAAATCTTACTAGGGGATACAAGTTATTAGCACGCCGCTATCATTGTTAAATGTTAGCTTATTGATTAATGTCACATTGGTGTTAATAGGTGAATTGTGCTTATGAAGGTTTTTATAATAGGTTAGTTATCCTTAACGGAATAGTAGTAAATGATTCGCTGTAATTTAAGAAAAGATTGGCTGTTTAAATTTTTAAAAATATGTCATTTATTCAAATTTTTCTTTCCAATTGATACCATTCATGTTCAGCATTATTTTCAAGTGAATGTGTGCATAATTTACTATAATTGGCGAATGAAAGGTAAAAAAATCAAAATAAACACTTCTTATCGTAACATAATGATTTAATACATCCAATAAACCCTTTATAAGGGTCAAAATATTATTTTGAGATGCTTTTCATATTCATTTAAAATTATGGAACGTGTTCTAATCACGGCTTTAAAGTAAGATCTTAACCCAAATATTAAACTTGTGATTAATTACGGGATTTTTAGCTCATGAATAGCATATATTTCTGGGAAGATTTCTTTAAAAGTGCGGGGACGTATCTATAATTTGGAGCTTTTAAATTCCATTTGGTCACTCCACTGAAATTGGGACATGGTAAAGGAATAGTTAGCCCAGCAAAGCCACATTATTTGAAATACATTTAGGCACGTGTTTGAATTCACTCACGGTCACCCCAAAGATATTAGGCAGCATTATCACCTAGTGAGAGAATTAAATCGAGTCGTTCTATTACGAAAAATACGAGGTTAAATTGAACTTGATAAATAATTACCTCATCAGTGTGCATAACTAATGCAAATACATTAAATAGCTACATTCAAATACCACATTTATGATAAATGTGTGCATGATAGGCATACACTAGGCATAAACTAAGCTTGAATTTTCCGGAAACACAGTATTAATCAAGGAAAAATTTCTAACGAAAAACTCCTCTGTAGCTCCATGAATCTTTAATTAGCATTTAATACACTCTGAGAGCTTGATAAATAATCGAAAGCTAATACAAATCCGGCGCTCGCTTTGATCGGCGGGACTAGGCTTTCATCATAACCTCCTGTTTGCATTTCACTCCTACGCTTCATCTGTCTATCTTTCTCCCTGATTCGGCGAGCGATGGAGAATTGGAACCATCTCCCCAGCCTGACTCTTCTCTCCGCCCGCCTGCCCATTCCGCCCAAAACCGTCTACCTCTGATATGACCCCGAATCAATCACGGATTTTCGGAAGTGTAATAGCCTCAACGGGATCCGGTCAGGATGTGGTCTGAGCGGCAGCGGGAGGGCTGTATGTCTGGGTCCGGAGAATAGTGGAACGAAAACGGAGCGAAACAAAAGAAAAAAAGAAATTGGGGGACCATGCCTCGATTTTTTTTAAATAAAAAAGGCGGGGCACCGAAAGGAAATGGCGGAGGGGGGAGGGTTCGAGAGGAAAGTAGGGAGGGGAGGGTGGTTTTTTTAGGTGGTGGAAACGGAGGGAGGAAGGGGTGAGGGGGATGAAGAGAGGTTTAAAATATAAAAAAAAAGAATGGCGCTAACCCGCAGACCGCGTAGATTTTCCGACAGGGTGGAGGGGGAAAGAGGGAGGGGAGGGGTGGGGGGGTGAAATTTCAAAACCGATGGAACGTCGGAAATACAAGAAAAAAAAATGAATGAAATGAAATGGAAAATAAAAGAAAAGTGTGTGAAACAAATGAAAATCTTTTAAGCCAAGCCCCATCATGCCACTCTTCGAAAGCCCAAACCTCCCCGGGATCCATTTTCTGGGTCACTCCACACACTCTTCTCTCTCCCTCTCCAAACCGTTCTCGTTTTGGAGAGGGATGGGGCGAGGATAGAGGACTGTAGCATGGAGGAAGGGGAAGCAGGCGGAAGAGACGTGAGGACGAGGGTTAGGAAATGGATGTAGAGAGAGAGAGAGAGAGAGAGAGAGGAAAGGGTGAAAGGAATGTAAGAGGAGGGAAAGAGAGCGAAAAACGCATTTGTGTGAAAAAGGAGCTTCTGGATTTTGAAAGTAAATTATTTCTGTTAGGGAGACGGAGGGTGGTGTGTGGGTAAGGGTCCTAGAGTTATTAAGATATACACTAGAGGGTTCACCGGCACCACGAACGCGTTGCGAATGGGGCGTATGGATCCCACGTTACAACTTGGTAAATTGGGAGTTGTCAGGTTAATCAGTCAGCTGTCAGATCGTCAGTCGTCGTGATCTGCACGTGAGGAAATTGAATCAACCCGGACACGATTCAATGGATTTCATTGGAGTAACTCGCGGCTAATTTTTTTTGCGCCATACCGTCGGCTGCAAAATTAATGTGTTGGCTTTAATTTCGAAAAGTTAGTGCAGTGCGCATTACACGATTGTTTTACTGTTTGAAGAGTGCGGTCATTTTGGCGGAATCAAGAGTGTAAATACACTCTCTCTCGGCTTCAATAATACTGCTTTTTCTGCGAGGGTTAGCGGAGAAATAGCTGTAATTCCAAATATACCAGGTTTGTCAAGTGCAGTCGTGGATTTACCTCCACGTCTAAACATATTTTGGATGGTCATCCTCGATAAATTCATATTTTTTAGCAGCTAATTTTCATTTTAATATTAAAATCTAAGGCAAAACTTTACTTTCATGCATTCCAAATACGTATTCATCCTTTTTAAAGCATTTCAGTGATGCAATTCAGTATTTTCTCGTTCCTTATGTATGCACGTATTTTCTCCATTAGTGACCAATGCGTGACAGTATGAAGATAAGCTTTTGTGATAGAGACAAATGAAAACAAACTAAATATCCCGGCTGTGATTCCCCAAGGAATAAATTTGTTTAGGCACTAACGTCAGTAAATCCCTTTGTGTAAAATTTAAATTTTTAATTCAGTTTCTTCATCCCAAGGGTATACATCCCTTCAAAATCTTTTGAATAAAGCGTTTCGACAAAATTATCATCTCTGGACCTCTTCTACTCACACATTTCATTCGTCTCCTTCCTGAAATGTCAACTAGTGGGTAGCTAATATGTAAACTTATGGATGTTATTCCTATGTACAATGTACGAAATCATTGTTTTGATATCTATAACATTAACACATGGTTGTCCAGTGAGTGGAAAGTTATCGACTGACTGGAGGGCCCGGGTTTGATTCTGTGGAACTCCTTTGGGTGTTCTCAGTTTCATTCAAACTTTGCGATTTTTCGAGTACCATAGAAATGTACGTTGCACATGGAAAGGAACTCCCAATCTTCTGATATGTGACTTTCACCCGTCGTTATACCTCTCTTGTGACTTTCACACGCCGTTATACTACGTAGCTATATCCTCACCTGCAGCCAAACTTCAGTGTAGTTATGGTTTCTGTTGTTTTTATCAAATTTTTTTACTGCATTAAAATTTTATCTCATTATAATTGAATCTAACAGAAGAGGTCTTTTTGATGTACTTGACTCTTTAATAAATAAATATGACTGCGAATTGGGTTTGGAGAGGTGGTTTTGAGGCAATGCAGAATTGAGGAGGAATGAGGAGGTTGCTAAGGGTGAGTGAAGAGAAGGGAAGCCCAGGGGGTTGGAAAGTAGTGGTTGGAAATGGCGAGGAGCGATAAGGGCGTGTGTTAGAGTTAGGTTGTGAGGAGAAAGACTTCCTTCTCCACTCGGAAGGGCGGAATTCTCTGGGTGAGGAGGAGGAGGGCATGGTTACGGAAGGAGGCGTCGGCACAGCGCTCTCGTTCGAGAGACGGATTCGCCGTAATTCTCACATTTTTATATCCCTCGGAGGGAGCGCGGTTGAAATAAATGTTCCTGCTCCCCCGGGGATCCTTCCTACCAGCTCTCGCGGTGCGAAATCCCTCTGACAAATATGGCGGTTCAAAAGAAAAAAAATATGTTCACACATGCATGCGGAGCTCCGCAGTGTTTGGCGTGCAATATTTCAGTTTTCCTCCTAGGCGATCCGTCGCAGATCGCGAATTTCGCGGAAGATATTTATGCGTGAGTTCCGCACATCAATCTCCTCGTTTACGCTTCATAACGGTGTCGTGAATCCTCATGGCAAGTCCTCGGCCTGAGCGGAATGGCGTGTTACATTCAATTAATCGGGACGGAGTTTGCTTTTTGCAATTTTGTTTCACTCAAGTTTAAGAGTAAATATTTCGATTGCCAGACTTCTTCAGGCAATTGGCAGGCAGTTGTTCTTCAACGTTCTCCTATCTACGGCAGGGATGATGTAATGGGGGAATTTTCTTAATTAATTAAAAGTTTTCATTATTTTCTGTAGTTAAGGACATCATATTACATTTTACAAGATATAACATGTTTCGAAAGAGAGAAAACATCTTAAGAGTAAAATTCCAGTTTCATAACCAAAAAAAGGGCAATTTTTTCTCACGCGCTGGTCATTTATTTACACGAAGAATTATTATAAACCCTCTTTTTCTCAGATGGTGGAATTCCTCTCTGTTTAGTTTATATGCAGGGCACGTGGCATCAGTGGCGTGAGAATAGATATTGGCACAGAAGAAAAGTGTGCATATTTTTGTTATTTTCCTTGCAAACAATACAGCTAATAAATGAGAGTAGTAAGATATCGCTATTCTATTCATTATGATGATAAGCTTCCAAACTCTCCACAAAGTGGATACTCCGATTCTTTCACTAACTAATCTAACACTTGATCTTTTCTCCTCTTTTTCACACGAACTTTTTCTTCAAATTTCCTCTCTTTTCTAAGTGTTCCAAGAGGGGTAATCAATCAAAAAGCTTCAATTCCTCAAAGTGGCTTTTCATCTTCTGCCACTTTCCCCACTCTGCCTCCTCGATCCGATGTGACTCGCAGCTACGCCGACCTTCGCCTTCCGTTTCCTCGTGGCATTCTAATCCTGGACCCTTTCACCTTTTTCCCGAAATTTTCTTCATTAGCCATCCATACATCGGTGGGTGTATTGCTTCTCGCGCGCCCCATATGTTCTGTTCATCTACCCTTATTCACTTTTCCTCCTTTCCATTTCCGTTTCGATCTTTCTACGTCGGCGGTCACTCTTCCGGAATTTCACGTCCGATGTGCAAAATATCTCATCTGATTTACAAATTCAAGTGTAATGGTGTAATTTCGCCTGGATAAATGACATTTTATTTTCTCTTCCAGACACAAATACGACTGCTTGGACGTCGATTATGACTTTATTGTCCTCAGATTACCTACAGGACGAATCCCCGGAGTTTACGTCGCGGGAACGATCACGCAGGGACTCATTTCCGTGAGCTTCGAGATCCCCGGGCGTTATCCAATCAATGGAAACTTATTTATATCCCAATACTTCTTTGGACCTCTCATGTAATGGGAAGTTTGTGTTCCTTGACAACCTACAACACGAACACCATTTTAAATATCTTCAAAGTTTAAGGATCAACATTTTTACATAATATCTCAATCTTTCATATTTCACCATGAAAATGAAATTTCAATGGAAAAGATAGTAAATCATAGAAGAAGCCTGATATTTCTCACCTCCCCACGTAGTTTCACCTTATCATAGATCGTAAAGATCATTTGAATCGTAAATACCCCTTCCGTCATAAGTAATTGTGACAATTTGCATCGCATTTCTTAGCTAATTCATTTTGCTTTATGCCTTGGATGTTATCATCTTGTTTAATCTATGTCCTACGTAATATTTTTTTCTTTCCTTTGTTGAATTTATGAATGAAGTTGGAAAGGTTAAAGTTGGAAATGCCCTAAGCAATCCGTAAAATTAATATTAAAAATAACATGCTATTTTACATGGAGTTATAAGTCATGTAGATGTCCTCAAAGTGAAGGAATATTTCCACACTCCACCCACCATTCCCGAAAGTTTCAAATCTTTGAAATTCCCAAACTTTTCCCCTAAGCCGCTCTCACGGTTTGACCCGCCACCCTCCGGCAGTCGCACGGCGGTACATAGGGAGGGAAGGAGGGGGGGGGAGAAGGGTGTGGTGGAGACATCGCAGGGAATTTAGGAAGGAGGGCGTGTGGACAGGAGGTCGCGAGGGCGGGGATTACTCTTTCTTCTCCGCTAATTTTATATGTTGAGAATCCCTGATTAAATGCCAGTTAATAATATCCGCAAGGACGACGTGGAAGGGTGGTGGGGGAGCGAGGGGGTTTTCCACGGCCTCAAGGAGTTGGGGTCGCAAACATTTAAGCACAATCGTCTCGGTAGAACGTTTAGAGGAAGGGAGAGGAGGGAAGGCGAGCGCGAAAATAAACAGTTTCGAAGAAAAATATCAATATTTTAAGTATTTATGAACGGCAGGAGTTGGATAAGCATTTAATTTTTATAAGTGGCCGTTTTCCTTCCCGTTTCTCCTTGATATCCCACCAACTTTTTCCTTGTTGACGAGACATGTTTTACGTCCAAATTTTACCATCGTAATACGATAAAAATTTTGAAATAAAGAAATTTCCATGTAACACGGCGTCGGCATCAAATTAAACATTAAGGTTTTGCGAATTAGCGGCAAGCCTGTTCGTTTCTCCACGTACGGACTAACGATATTATTGATATTTTCTTATCCTCTACCCTCCTTTTCGTACATTTATGAAAGGGAGAGTATTAATGCGGGGAGGGATGGAGTATTTTTACCATCTTAATGATGCGCATTAGGCATCATTAAGATGGTAAAAAAATGCAAGAAGGCATGAATTAAGAATAGCTATGACAGTGCGGGGAAAATATTTTGTTGAAATATTTGAAAATGCCTTGAGGTGGGGTAATACATGCATTTTTCAGTGACCCTCGAAGGCATGTGAATGATTATCATTCATGAGTAATATAAATTCTATGGTAGATAAAATAAATGTTGCCAGGGGTTACGTGTTGAAATTTCTGCGCCTTATTATTATTGTTAAAGGAGGTTATTGGTTAAGGCAGGTTTTGGACGGACACACACACACTAATCACTGTAAGAAGCCCTTTTTCAATTCCTCATACTGTCTGCCCCCCTCCATTACGTCCAACATGCTTATTATGTTCCTCCCCCTCTCTCTCTCTCTCTCTTGCCTAATGTTCTCCTCTCTATCGCAGTCTTCAGCATCCCACCACCAAGAAAAATAGCCTGTGTCCACTTTTTTTGCCTCCTGTGATTTTCTCCCAACAACTCTCTCTCCTCCCCAACCTCATTCTGCATGATGATGGAATGAATTATACTGGCTAAAATTACACGGACATATTTACCAGTAAACATTGTGTATTTCTATTGGTGATTCAGCAAAGAATAATTGATAAATATATTTGTGTGGAATTTAACTTGGTTTGATTACTTCAAAATGAATCCTGAGAATGGTTTAATTCAGATCTCTTTTCAAATCTTCTCTCTTCCTACCTCATCACGTATGCATATTTCTTCTTTTTGACGTTTGCCATTATGTTTTCCAAGTATCACATGTCAAGGGATTTTCCTCTGTAATTCCTACCGTTGACTTTTCCATCGACGACTCTCTTCACCAGTCGATCATGTGTCAGTATGAATTAGTCAGTTGAATTTATGCCTTCTTATTAGAATTTCAATTCCACCTCTCCCTTTTCTCATAATGTTTCGAAAACACATATACATAGTGGTCATAATAAGATCCTCATGCCCCCCCCCCACCAGTTTTAAATCTCGAAGTTAGGTATCTTCTGTGTAATATCGAAGACCCGAGATTAACATCGTAGTTTAATTTGTGTCGTTGGATGTACCGGTAGTTTTAATTTTATATCTGGTATCGCACGAACATCGCAAGTGATGTACGCTACGTGATCATGTCGTACGCTCTGGGACAGTGTTCCCCTATCCTTGTTTCGTGGAGTAACACTCCCCATGTTCTAATAATATCGAGTAAAACCAATATCTAAAATTTAGGATATCGGGAGGAGGGGAGTAAAGCAGCACTCCTCGTGCCACCGTTGGGACGCGCACCACCGGCTAAAAAAACACTACTCCGGAGCACTCATGACACCACCCCCGAAATTACGCCGGCGAGATAAAATTCCCGCATTTACCAATGGGCGCAGTTTCAAACGTTGCCAAGTGACGGGTTAGCGGGGAGTTGGAGGGTGGCACGGGGCGGGGGAGGTAGGAGGAGATAATGAGACAGCGGCCGTTTGCTGGGACCGGTCGAGTTCAGTCGGGTCGGAGAGCCCCCTCCGCCCACCCACTCTCCCTCACTTCTCCCTCCCCTGCCTACTCTTTCCCACCCCTTGTATGTCGGCCCCCTAATAGGGAGGCACTTCCGCAGGCGGCTCACGCACAAAAAAAGTCAGCGGCCCGAGGCGAGTTTGCTCATTACCGGGAGAGGGTTGTTGGGAGGGGGGGGTGGCGGCGGTGGTGTTGGGGCGAATTGTGATCCTTGGCGGTGGGAGAGGAAGGGAAAATTAAAAGGCCCTTCGCTTAAATCGAATGCGATGAACCAAGTGTGCTACTGGTATGCTTACATCATTTGAACAAAATGTCCACTCATGCTTTCATCATTCTCTCGGTTAGATTTTTCTTCGTGGGAAAGTTCGGCGTGGGTGGCCCTCTGTTATTGTGGAATGTTTATGTCCCAGGATGTGCATCACAGTCATCAGAATGGAAAATGTTTAATTTAGAAAATCTCCGAGGAATTTAGTTATAATGCACATAATAAAAAGTGAAACGATATGCTTGTTTGTAAGCCACTTCTCGCAAATTTCATTGTGAAAACGACTATTTCAGAAATGTTGGTATTCATTCTATAGTTAACGACACGGCAAAGTGAATTCTACGAAGGAATGAACATTTAAAATTCTCTCTCCAGTGATTATAACCGAAGAGCAGCTTAACGCTATCGCTATTTTTTATCGTAGTAAAATATGCATAGCGGAAATAGTAATGCTACAAGGTGGAGATATTTTCGAGACAAAGGCCAGTTATTAATGAATAAAAGTGGCCCCTTAAGATTACTCAATGCCTAATGCTATGTGGAAGAATTTGCAGTAGTAGTTATTAGGGTGGGCGACCGGCAGTTATGGTCATTTGCTTCATTAGGAATAGCTGTGTAATTCAGTGGAGGCATGATATTCAGGAAGTGGAGAGAGGAAGGAGAGAAACCCGGTGTCGGGATTAGCCTACTCTAAAAGAAGGCACCGAGGGGTCCATAATTTAACGTCCCATCCGACGGACGGCATGGTCAGCTTGAATTCTCCCCATGTAGCACCTCAAATAGGCTTCAGGATGCTACTGAAAAATTCTGCCACCCATGGGATTCGAACCCCTGTCTTCAGGGTGGGAACCCGGTGCACTAGCCATCGCCCCATCCAAATCCTCTTGAAATAATTTTTTTTAACTGTATCATAATATTCATGCCGGGGAAAACAAATTAGACAACTTATTTTATCAAATTCAAGTCCCATTCAAAAAGGGGAAAAACCACAGAGCGTTAAGATTCACAAATAAAAATTCGGATAAAAAGTTTCAATGACATTTGAAATAAAGAAAAATGGCTAATTTGGTGAAGATCAATGTTGGGTGTAAGATGGTGAAGGGAACGCGATTCGCCAGAAAAATTACGGTAAACGTAATAATGGTACATAAAGAAAACGGTGTATTATTTAGTGAATTAGAGAAAGTGTGGTTTGTGGGGGTGTTGAACGGAGACAACAAGCCAAGAAATGAGACAGTCGTGAATCGCCGGAGACGCAGAAGCTCATAATACAATTCAACACTCTAAGTGCACAAGGAACGGGATGGGTACTGTCATGGTAGGACACAAAAAGGCAACTTCGTCTGTTTTGACCCGTGCTTCGTAATATTGGCTGCGAAGAAATGGAGAGGCACGGGAAGATGAAGCAGGATCGAAAGTAGGCGGGGAAGCTAATCAAGCTGAAACCAAAGGATTACGCTCATTTTTTTATTTCGTTTCTGGATCAAATAGATAGAGGTCGGGTATGGAGATAAATTAATAAACAAGGGACATAACAAGTTTGCCTCGAAGTAGAAAGACTCAACGAAATATTAAATTTGGAAGTCATGAATCAAAGAAAGTGAAAGTACTCTTGCATTTGATTGGTATTGTGGAAGATAATTGAAATATAAGGAGATAAGGAGGAGATTTGTGTTAGGAATAGATGTATACGAAGAGAAGACGATTTAAGAAGATGTGGACTCAGTGAAGACGCTAGGGAAAGATTAGTAAAGGCTTATATGTAAACCTTTGCGTTCTATTGTTCCGAAATTTGGTATTTAGGCGGAGAGAATGAGTGTAGCTAAGCTGCTTTTGAGAGAATGATGGAGGGAATAAGCTGATTGGAGGACGTAGGGAGTAAGCTGACTAGAGATAAAGGCAAATGGAGAAGTTTTAAATATTGCAAGGGAAGGTATGTTGTTGTTGCATGGTTCAAAGAAGGCAGAAACAGAGGATGATGGAGATAATGAAAGGTAGTGAGATATTACAGAACTTAGGAAAGGAAAGATGGGGGAGAAAAAAAGAAGAGATCAAATGGAGCATTTTTTCCTGTTTTATGGAAGTTCTTCATTAGTCCATGGTGATGTGTAGCAGTTTTTCCACTTCTGATTGGTAGACTATCCATGGCATTAGAACTTCTATGCCCCATTTTCCTTTGATTGGTTCGTCAGGAACCGTGAATATCGGATAAATTTGCAATCCGCTCCTCATTCATCACTTGTGTTGCAGGAGACGTCAGGATCACATCTAATAATGTAGACGAGATACATATCCAGCTGCACATACAGCATTTGATAGGCCATTGAGTGCACTATAGGTTGCGAGCATTAGTTGAAACCCAAAGGGCGAAGATTCAATGGAGAGGGGGTGGGTATTACAATGTGTGTAAAGACCCAAAGGGAGCTCTCGAATTAGGTATAAACGCGACGGACTTCAACTACCTAAATTATTATTTACTTACTTATGAGGATTTTCCTACACATTGTATATTTGATGGCAATATTAATTAGATGTTTAGAAAACGTTATTTAATCTCAATTTAGAATTGAACAAAAATCAAATAAAATAACGAAACCTCGGTGAAATTATTTGGGAAACGGTTAATAGCAAACTCTTGACGACGTACATTTCTGAACCCAATCGGAAGGATCGGGAAAGCCTAAATTGCATAGATAGCTTAGAGTGATGAACAATAAATTGTGCAAAAATATTTTTCCTCTCATTTCATGAGAAAAATCGTTGGGAAATAATTTTTCACGCGCGTATTTTTATACTTTTTATCAATTTTTCTCTGATCATTTTCTTTCACATTTAAATTTGGCTCAGAGTAACTTTCATATTTTTATTTCCATTGGTTCAATGCTTCTCACTTGCACGTAAAACAGTGTTATATTATTGTGGATTACATGCTAATATGTTTATATCTCGAATTTTTTATGATTTTTGTATTCATTTAAATAAATATACATTAAACATTAATGTTTCGTCAGACGTAGCCTGCCGACGGGACATGTTTTAACACATATTTTGCGAACGTAGTCATAAAGATCAACAGCAGTAAATGTAACTTAGGCCCACAAATTTATGACATCGATACTCGCAAACAGATAAGTAATCGATAGTGTAGAGCATGTTCGTATGTAAAATGCTTTCACAGCCGATTTCTACATCTACACCTACACAATATCCCGCAAGCCGCCGCCACGGTGTGCGGCGGGTATTTTAGGACACCACCTGTAAAAAAGTCTTTTATTTAAGGTTTAGGTCTTTCTTGTCATTTTGTAAGATATCATTTCATTTGAGTATTTGTTCACTAATTTTGAAATAAATTCAAATTATAATAATCTGTGTATAATAATTGACATTATAATTTTTGGCCAAAACTTTAACATTTCCATCTTCTTGGGAGCCTAGTTACTGAACTCACATTAATGGGATTTCGGCCCGCATAAGTAATCGTCTCCCAGCTCTGGTAATTTCTTATGGAAGCTCGAAAAAATTTATTCGAATTTTGGAGACTCGACGGAAACTCTCCGGACTGTAAGACGTGAGAGTTAATCATTAATCGAGACCTTACTTCTTAGGAATTGACTCTGCTCAAGAGTGAACGTACCTCTGCTCTGTTCGGTCGACTCGCCAGTTTTAACTCCAGAGTGCTGCGGGGGTTGTACCCACACTTACACTTGATGCCGTTTGATCATGCGCGTTTATTCACAAGTGGTAAATGAACCACCTGCCTCTTCGACTTCTTAATAGTTTGGAACTGGCTCCATTAGAGTTTAGAACTCTTTGTTCTGTGTTCTGAAATTGTAAAATCGAAATGTTCTCCTTCACATTCGGTTTGATGTCCGAAATTAGACTGAACTAAGACGCTTACGGACGGCGGACAAAATACCCAAAAAGAAGGGGAAACAGCTGGCCGACGTCAGAGGTGTGCGAATACAGTAGACTCTCTCCCTTTCGATCTAACAAAATTGTTACCCTTCCGCACGTTTTCAACGCTCTTAATGCAATTCCGCATGATTCCTCTGAAGAAAGAAGCTGCTTTTGGTTGGTTGGTCCGCTCATGAAGAATCCAGCTCTAAAATATGGATTACATGAGCTTAATGGTACGTGTAGGAGACCAAACACAAGTAAAATATTTTGGCAATTTTTTATTTTGGCGATTTTACTGGCAATTTTAGTTTGCTCCATATTTTTTATTGTTTACCGAGAACTTGGTCAAGGATTAATAATTTTTGTTTATACTACGCACTGTTATGATGTCAAAATAAAATAAATATCCTAATAGGAAAATATCAACGCGCAAGAGAATTTTTTAATGATTTCATATATACTTTTTATTTAACAGATCATACCTGTAGATGGGGTACATTCTTCACTTTTCAATGACCATGCTTTCCCCCTTAATAAATAATTTACCTTCCTCAGTAATCCTTTTGAAAAACCAGATTCGTTACTTTTTTAACTAGTATTATTAGCCGAGCAATATAAGTGATTTGTTAGAATAACGCTATTTTCAATTCAAGCATCTCATTAGAATCCAGGCGAATGCAATTGAGTGAAAGTTTATGTGAAATTCTGATATCTTGCAAATGGATTCATTAGTCATATAGATATCCTGCAATAATTTACTGTACCATTATCAGTTTTAACGTAGCAATTATCATTCTCAAAGAAGTGTAGACCAATGCTACATTTATCTAAAGCAATGCCCAGGTTGCTACATTAGGAATATTAGGTCAATCAAGGATGACAGTTCCATGTGAAACATGGTGGAAATCCTTCATGAAAGGAGACACTTTGCTTTTCCTCGTAGAATTTTTTTTATTAAATAGTGATTATTTAAGTAGCATATTACATAGTAATAAAAAAATTCTATGTGGAAAATCAAAGTGTTTTCTTTTATTTTTAAACAAGGGCTTGATCACGTATAAAATGTACAGTTAGGCATTAAGAAAAATTTAGTTAAGAATAAATTAAGAAGAATTTACCTACCTTACCTATTCATACTCTGCTTGGCTCATTAATATTTTGGTAATATTGCACGGAGCGGGGGGTTAGAAATTCAAATTTATTTTTTTATCAATGAATAATTGGTATAATAGGCAGGCTATTTCAATAGTACAGTCTGTCAAAGCATTGCGAAAACCCAGATTCTTGCCTAAACTATCACATACTCGGGTGTTTTTGATTTTTTCTCAATTTTCACCATTGCTCTTCTTTCGGACTTGTTCTTCCCGCATCGCAAAGCTGTTAATGGCATTCATTGATTGTACCCCGAGACCGAAGATCGATCTATGCCAACTGTGCTACAAGCGCTGGGTTGTTTATGTGCCATTCCTACCATATTGTGGTATCTTCGCGCGCTTTTTAGTCGTCGGTTATCATCCACTGGGCGTCCGTCCACCCCCCTCCCCCCGCTAGCCCGCGAGCGACAAGGGGGAGAGAAACAGCTGGGGGCGAACCCTGCGACTCAAAAATCCATTACCCTAAATTCAAACGTGCAGGTGGCGCATTGCGGGTGCCCCTTCCTCTAGGAGGTGCGTGCGAAAATGATGGCCGGGTCCATTCCTTCCCTCCCCCGACAGCATCACTCCCGTCGAGGGACCCCCAATGTGGCTCTTGGCACGTGGATCCTTTCAGTGCGATGAGCCCATAGGAATGTGACGAGAGGGGAGAATTTATCTGACCATTTTCTGATATACTACTCAGCAAAAGAGCATTGAAAAAGACTCGTCTGAAAGAAATACTGCTGCGGGAGAGTATCAAGATTAATTTGAAATATTAGAATATCAATATTCAGGAAAGTGATAAATAGTATAATGAAAAATGCGACTCATTTTTTTAAATATTATATAAACAAAAGTGTTAGACAGGAATGATTGGAGACTCGAAAGTAAAGAACTATATATACTGGAGACTCTTTGAGGCAAAATGAATTCTCTATAAACATACATTAGTTGATGGGAGAATAGTAGAAGGGAAGATATCGCGAGGAAAACAAAGAGAGATGTACTTAATGGGACGGATTTAGAAGGACGTAAACAGAAAAACTACCAGTGAGAGATGGAGTTTACACTGAATAGAGAATGGAGGACTGCAGTAAACCAATCTTAGGAATGCGATAGTGATTGCTTAAACTCCGTGTGCAAAAAAACTTCGGAGAAAGAATTTAAAAGGTAATGACGAAATATATTGAATTAAAATATACATATTTTTCTTTAACAATGCAATCAATTGCAGAAATAAAACAGATAAAGAAACTAATTTAGAGCAAACAAGAGGAAGTTCACGCGATATGTACACGCAGCTCTTAGTAGTCCTTAGGGACCGTCAAAAACTTACATTTTATTATTAGATTAACTTTGAATGAATGAGTTATAATTAAATTTTAAGTTTTGTCCGTAGGTGAACATTTATCGTATTGTCTTGACGAAGTTTCTGATCAGTCTCTCCTCTCCAATTATTTCTTCACCTCTATGTCTGCATTATTTGCTCCAAGGGCATTTCACTCTTACCCGGGGTCTGCCTCCTTCGTTCAATAGAATTCGTTTCCTTCATAAATTGTCCTCTCCTAGTCAATGGGTCGCAATGAGTGATAGTTTAAATTAACCCAACTATTCCGTGCTGCCCCTTTATTCACCAACTCTCGATGGAATTTCTCTTCACCGTACTGCTAATCAGTTCTGTTCCCAAGCTATTTGCAAAAATTTTAACTTGCAAATTTCATGATTTTTGCTGGGTAAAATTTCGTGTCTCACTTTTACGAACACTCCGAGAACATAAACGATATTCCTAATTAAAGGTTAATTGTTTAGGAGATTTGAAAGTAATTTTCATTTTTCCATTTACTTTTATTTTTAAATGTATATGTTCCTGGCTATAACTGCTCACTTCTCTTAGGTGGGCTATTTAAGTCTTCGGCAATAATGTCTTGTCTTTTCTATTAATGTTCTAAAGCTGGACTACTCTTGAAACCTGTCAAGGTCTCTATTTAGCGCGATCTTGTAGTCCTGCATCATGAAGCGAAATGGCCGAAATCTCTGTCTCTCTCTCCCGCAAGCACACACACTTCCGACCGTACTCCTGCTCAAATATGCACATACGCGCGCATCGATTGAGCCTATGCATGTTTCCGCCGGTTAAGTGGAAGAAAAAGGTCAAGTGGTGAGTGGAGAATGGGAGGGCGGGCGAGTGGGGTGGCCGTGAGGGCCCTCGCGTGACGGGATTGCCCGTCGCTGAGTCCTGTGTGGATGTGGGGGCAATAATGAGACGGGAGGGCACCCTTAGCGCGCGAATGTGCGTCGTTATAATGGACCCCTTGTTATTGGATGCGGAAAACTTCCAGTTGGGGTGATGACTGATTTACCAGACGGAGGAAAAAGGATAATAGGATTGGAAAGCCCCGGAACTGCTGATGGAGATTGCTCACATCGCGCACATAATGTGTTCTGTGTGTGCAGGGTGAAGCTCTTGAGCATTAAATTGAATCACGCATTCTACCATCCTTGCCCCTGAATGGACTAATGACCCCAGTACCCTGGGCGCCAACCCCTTCCCTCTATCCCATGTCGGAGAGACAATGCTGGAACAAACGCTCCATTAATATTCCACGGCGGGACCTAAAGTGAAGAGACATTGAATGCGGGAATAGATTTACGCGTCGAGGGCCTTCATCTGATTACAGATATCCCCACCATAATCGAATCCTAATTATGCCATTGGAGCTCTGAAATCGGTTCGACGACGATGGGTTTAATGTTCTCCGTTTCCTTCTCGATGTGGAATCTGTTGTTTCGAAGCACCCTCGAAAAGTAGCGTCTCATTCTAGAATCATAACCCCCTCCGTCCTCTGTTTTTCACTTCGTGTTCTCTCCATCCACCATCAAAGAAGTGTCCTATTCCCGTCTATCCTATTTATTCCGTCAAATCCGTTTTCTACAATTTTGCCCATTATCCCTTCCGCCAATCTCGCGTGGAGCTAACTGCGCTGATTCTTGTCCCGTCCTCATGCGCCAGGGAAGTAGTTTCATCGACTGTTAGGAGAGCTTAAACATGGTGTGTGGAAATCATCGAGACCCTGGCTCCGAGTACGAGGGAAGAATGCGTCTGACTCCGGTCGAGGTGAGGGAAAATGACCCCGTCGATGTTTTTGATGTGTCTTTTGGGGTTCAGGTATAGCACACCTCCCATTTGAAGGCCAGCATTCCGGTGAATAGCATTCTTTTTCCTTCCTTCGTCATTAATAGCTTTGGGTATATGAAGGTGATTTATTCAATACCGTCACGAGTATGTATACGGTAAACCGACATTCACACACTAATGCAGACGTATAATTTGCATTCCTCTTTTCCTTGGAATAAATGCCTTCATGCCATTCAAAGCGATGAGCGAGCTCAAACCAATTCCTTACAGACTTAGCGTTTTTTAATTAGCAGCGGAACCGTACATATTCTGTTCAGGTGAAATGGTGACTATTGAATCAATTTACTCAGTCATTCAATCATATTTGTAAAATTTTGAGGTAGGTCAGTCTGCTCATTTAATGTATTAATTATTTTTTTCCGCGTATCTTGAGAATTTTTTAGCTTTAAAATGGTGTAAACGCTGTAGTTTCTGTTTTAAATTTATATGGGAAATATACAATTCGGGCTACGGGAAAGTTTTAGGGCCACCAAAGCCTTTTTTACTTTATCCACAGTCGATTACGTTGGCATATTTCTTGGAAAATTACTGATGTTAATTTATCAATCTTTTTTAATCATCTCTGAAACCACATTTCACCAGTTTCGATTCCCTTTACTCCGCTATTAATACCGTCTCAGTCCAATTTTTTTATGGGATATATTTTTCTCTGAGGGTATTTTCTGATTGATTCTCCGGTTTACATAATGGTTATTTCCTTGAAGCATTTCTTTCTCTTTTTAGATATTTATTTTTGTGTCGGCTCTTGCATTTACTACCATCTATTCCCTTCTTTGTCTTTGTTGAAATATACTGCCAGACAACTCATATTCGGCCTAAGTTTTAATCGCTTTATTTTCTATTTGTAAACTAATGTGCACATTTATCTACTTCTGTTAGGACGTAATCGTGATTATACTAGTATCCTTGTTTTATTTTCACCTCCTCTTCCCAAGGTCTATTTTACCTTCTATTTAATTGCTTCTCTTTCGTTAAAAAATCAAGCGCGTTGATCTTTAGTTTTTTACGAAGGTCTAAAATATTTCTTGTTTATTGCTCATGAATTGTTAATTCATTGACGTTCAAAGTTTCATCTCCGAATAATCGAGAAGACATCTACTGGTTATTCACTTTCGCTAGTTATTCTCAAACGACTCCACAGCCACTACCGACATTACCTTTTGATAATTACCTAAGTGAAACTCAAGAGGCTTCGAATATGAAACGGCAAGTTACTTTAGTTCTACCACTTATTGCTCAAGTAGCTCTTGGTGTGCTATTTATAAAAGAGCGTCTAACCAACCCCTCCTCTCAATGCTCTCGGAGGATTGAATTTATCTTCTTGTCAGAGTTCTATATTTGACCAAGTTGAACGTTCCGCCGCACGTCTGCTCATGGGATTCCCAATCGCTCCTGCTGTTCATACCTTTACCATCATGGCTTCTTGGTGTTTCTCGCCTAAAGAGCACTACCAAATGGTTCTCTAATCTATAATGCCCACAAGCCACCGGAAAAATGTAACAAATTTTGTTGCGCACTTCTTATGAACTTATTTCTGAGAATGATGGAAATAGTGAAGCCTAATTTTGGGTTGAAATTTCGTGTTTTGCAACCAAAAATATAATGATTAAACTCTATTCTTCCTGTCAAAAAGTGATACATCTGGTATGATACTTGATATTCCGCCAAGATAACCGATTTCCAACACGAGACGGTTATTCCGTTCGGTCATTTGAAAATACCCGAAACACAAAGAGTCAAACGCCTAGCTCTGAACCACTGATGAAGTATAACGAGTTGAGGACCTTTGTTATTTTTTTTCTAAAAAACGCATATTTCCGTTGAGATAATGCTCCCTTTCCGAACTGCCATCGTTATCAACTTCTGGCTCCAGATAACCCCGGCATCAAGTTCCTCGATTTCATCACCAGAGAGCTGGCTCCTCCCCCTCCGCCCCTCCAGCCCCATCCGTCCTTCCGTGCCTAATTAACACTGCCCCCGAGCTCCCAATACCCCACCTCACCCCCACATTCCTCCTCCCAAACACTGCTTCCGTTTGCTAGAATCCCACCATTCACTCGGCACCCTCAAAATTTCTCCCTTCTGGCACGTTCCACCCGAAAACCTGCCAATTTCATCGATTAGTCATCCCCACACCCCCTTGTGTCCCCATGAGTTATCTTTCTCGATCGGCATTAAGTGCCTCGATGCGGAGCCGCGGGAGTGAAATATTTGTTTAAACGTTCGACTGGGTTTGAATATTCGTGGTGATATTTTTTTCAATACTTTTGCTCGCTTTACATCCGCGAAAGGCCCGCCCCACTCTAATTGTATCTGTACGCTACACCCTTATTCAGAGAAATTGTCCAAGGCGTTGTTAATCAAGGCACTGCGACGCAAGGCTCGTAATTTGGTAAACTAGTTTTACTCGTCGTCCTGGGTTTGGAGGGGATCCTCCCTTTTCTTTCCCCGCGGACGGAATACAAAATCCGACCGTATTGTATTTTTTTATTCCTTTACCAGGATTATTCTCCATAACTTGAGTGTTCGTTAAACTTTTTCTAATAAAAACTCGATTTAAATGCAACATTTGAAATTTTGAAGAAGATCTTCCTCTCTCTCTCTCTATCCCTCCGCTTGATGGTAACTTTCTCCACACTTTTCCCATCCTAAGCATACCCTCTCCCCCCCCCCACTGGGAATCTTTTTTTCAGTTTTTCTTTCTTTTTAGAGAAACAATCATCGCCAATTTCTCCCTTTCCTTTCCCGGTCGCAGTTTTATATCCCATTCGCCGTCCATTCCCCCGTGGCTCTTTTCTGTTACCGATCCTCGAAATCCTTCCGGTTACAATGGGAAACTCCCCCTCTCCCCTCTCCCCCCCCCAATCCCTTTTCCTCCACCCAAAACTTTTATCCATCATCTAGACTCCCCTCTCAGTTCCCACCCCTAACAGCATTCTCTCTTTTTCCTCTTCCATTCTTTCTCCCCCCCCCCCGCGGTCTCCCTCTGCCTTTCTCCCTTAAAAACCCTTTTCCTTCATTCTCTCTCTTACCACCCCCACTCCTTTCCTCCTCCTTTTCCCTTCCCTACCCGAACCCTGAAACCATTTCCCCATCCTAATGCCGTCGCAAACACACACACGGGCGCACACGCACGTTACAAAAAAGGAAAATTTTATCGATCTCAAGTCGCACCACGGACCCTGGTAATTGGAAGTCGCGCCTCCTCTCTCGCTCTTGCTCCGCATCAACGAACCGAGCCGCCCTACTCCTCCTTTACCCCACATCTCTCTCTCTTTTCCCAATCCCTCCTCCTCCAAAAACCCAGTTCCCCCCACCCCGCGCACCCTCTAACAACCCATCGGTGCAGAGCGATGCTCACATCCGAGCATCGCGTTCGCTTCGATGCAGGGCGGCCCGAGAATCGGGAGAGACGGAGGCTCTTTACGCTAGCTTCCGTTCTCCGCGGGAACCGTGGGAGTCGTCCGGGATAAACCGATGAATGTAAACTGCATAAAATATTTTGGATGGGAAAAATCACAGATGGGAAGAGCAAGGCCACACTTTTTATTTGTTAGGTAAGAGGATTGAGGTTGAATATATTTCTGGAGCGGCTGGAAGCCATTGTTACGAGTATATTTTTTCTGTGGATTTGAACTGCACTGTTCGCGTTGTTTTCTACTTCTACATCTACTTAATACCCCGCAAGCCGCCGCAAGGGCGTGTGGCGGGGGGTGCTAGGACACCACCCATAATTTAGAAAAGAAAAAGAAAAAGAAAAAAAACCGCATGCAATAACGACAAAATCATATATAAAAAAACATGGCATACATTCATGCATGAACACTTACACCCCACACACATGCAAACACTCAAACTACCAACTAACATACACATGCACCTGAAAGTATACCTAACATCTCTATAGTGTTTAATTTTGTTCCGACTTGTAAATTCAACGTTTTTAATATTTCTAAAGTGACTTCGGTTTCTTGCTATTATGATTACTGATTGTTCGGGGAAAGAATGAGTATTTGTACCTATCTGTCTTGGAATCTATCTCCCTTAGTTTATCTTTTACGTGTATGTAGTTCACATTTTTGAGCCCTTGGGTATAATACGGTGTTAACTGAATATTTTTGTTGTAATAATTGTGTTTGTTGTTGATTTGCCGGTTTTTTTAAAGATAATTTGCATGCGAAAATTGATACATCATATCTTTTGGCGAAACAGTGATGCTGTGTTTTAGGGGGTGATGTGGAACAATAGTCCATCTGAGGGGGATGTATGAGATAAATTTCATAGTTTGGAACTGAGGATTTCCTAAATGAAATAAATTGATATAAACAGACGACTCAATAGAAGAAAAGGCCCTCTTTAGAGCGTTCAGTATTTTTTACTTCCATGGTCATTCTTTAATGTTCATTTAATTCGAATTAATAAAAAATGACAACGTTATTCTTAGGTGTCTTGTTTTTGTTCTATCTACTGTCAGTGCTTCATGCTGCATGTTGTTTTTCAAAATTATATCCCTTTGAATATGTTCCTCTTTATTACATATTTATTTATTTTTCAGTATATGTTAATATTACGTAGTTATGTGCACTCATGTACGCGGTTCTCTTGGTTTTGATATTGAGCGCCCGTGCTATGATTTTTGACCAGTGCAGGACGAGGCCCTCCAAGATTTTATTGCCTACAACTCCTAAAAACCAAAAAAAAGGCCGCTTCTTGAGATTTGTGCGCTTTTGAGATCCATCCATACGCTTTCAAGCCCTTCTTGCTTATTTCATCTTCACAATTTTAATTCTTATCATCTACTTTTGAAGAAGGTAGACTGCCATCATCATTGTCACCGAACATAAGACCACGGTAAACACAGTAAATCAATGAATGCTTTGGACATTTTATATACGTAGAATTCGGACAACAGGAAATGGTATTACCTTTGAGTGAAAAGTCTACGACCTGTGTATAATTCTCTCGTGTAATGCCAAGTTATTCCAAGTGATTCAGTTATCGTTATCTTAAGAATGTTAATCATGAATGACATTGTGATCGTGATTAATTTAGCATGAATGTTGAAAATCATGTATTTCATCGGTTGTTGTAATATTTTCTTTCCTATTTCAATTGAAAGATTGGTCAAATGTAACCGAGCATTCTGATAATAATAATACGAGGAATGTTTAAAAAGTAAGGGCCTTTTCCTTATATTTAAATATGAACGGGTCAGAAAAATGCTTTACGCATGTAGTGCCATCTATTGATTGTTTCCGAAGTCACTGGAGTTATTATTTGATTCAGTAGTCGTTTGCATGTCGGTGACTGCAAACAACGATGTCTGCGAACCTCGATTCTCCCGCCAGTTGCGAAGTGCATGTTGCGACTCGATTTTTGCGTGCGGAAGGATCATCAGCTGCTCAAATACCTCGAGAGTCGTGCCTAGCTTATGAATCTGCGGTGACCGTGAAGGAAGGGTTAGGCCATGGGGGTCAATACTTCAAAAATGATCGCAAAAAGTGCACGATTAAGGACGGAGTGCCAGGCCCAGTATCCAGACCTATGAAGTCGTTCAACAAGTGGACCAAGAACTGAGATCTGACCGAAAATTGACGATTAGTGCTCTGGCTGATAAATTTTCTCAATATGGACGCACCGCTGTTGACACGAAAGCTCAGGTATCACGAATTTTGTATCCGATGGGTACGTAAAATGCTCACCGATCAACACAAAGAGCAAAGAATTTTGAGTGGACGAGAGTTTTTGGATCTTTATCGACAGTCCCAACATTGCACCCAGCGGTTATTTCCTCTGGTTGCACTTGAGGCAGTGGTTTGGTGAACAACGGTTCGAAGACGAAGATTAACTCAAGACCACCGTTGTCAACTGGTTCAGCAATACCTTAAGTGCATAGAAGTGGACGCCGATTATGTAAATAAGTGAGATAGGTTTGTAGAAAACTAAAACCGTCAATAAAAACGTTTTCTTCCAGTATATATATATTTATATATACATTTATATTTATATATATATATATATATATAAATGTATATATAAATAAATATATATATATATAAATGTGTATATATATATATATATATATATATATATTAATATATATATATATATATATATATATATATATATATATCCCGGGCAAGGCACTCTGGGCACCTGCAGCTCCACCCAAACTTTGTGATATATATATATATAATGACACAAACGCACAGAAGGTAAATCAATCGTAATTCTCTTGCGCCAGGATAGCAATTCTGTCGTAACATCTTTAACTACCCATATATTCCTTGGTTTACCTCGTGGAAATCTTATCCCAATTTTCCCTTGTACTATCATCCGCCACCGTAGGCAACGCGAAAATTGGCTGGGAGCACACTTGGCTGCTCAATCGGAGCAAATCCTTGACGTGCGTGCACATTCACACATCATCCGGGTAGGGGTGGAGGAGGGGCAGTTTTCTCTCCCGGCTCATTCGGATTCCCACGTAGTGCTATTAACCAGAAAATCGCACCGCTTGGATTTCTAGACGAGGTTAACCAAAGGCATCACCCTGCCAGTCAGTAGCTTTCTATACCGGACTACCCCACGCATTTCCCCGTGGTCCTACCAAAATCAACTGTATCTCAATGTGTACCCAATCCACTTGGCTTGTTGTTATCTAGTTAGTGCTCATTATTTCATCGTCTCGTACACTTTGGAACATCGTTTAACGCGAGAATCGTTTGCTCTCGCCCTTTCTGTGAGCCTGAACAAAGTACACGGGCATGTTGACATGAATGCGATGTTGAACAGGAGAAGTCCTTGTTACGCATCACAAGTTTTCCGTCATTTCGCTCGAGTAGTCATTTTTTTCCTAGTCGATATTCACTCCAGGATATGTATCGATGTATTATGGTATCGGTAATCTACCCCCTGCCTCCCTCCTCCCGCTCCTCCCCCCCCCGACTCCCCTCCCATCCCTTCCATTCGAACCCCACCCGTGCCCTTCCCTCCCTCGCCAGCCCTCCCCGCTGTTCTGTCCGCCTCATTTCCTGCGCGTTCTTCTCTATCTCCCACCCCTCCCATCCCACCCACACATCTCCCTATCCTCCCCCCAGAAACCCCCAGACACACCAGCACGTTCCCTGGAAGTGGCCTAGAACAGCCTTTTCCCTCTTCTCCTCACCATTCCTCCCCCTTCCCTCCACCCTTGGCCCATTTCATCCTCCGACACCTCTTTTGGAACTTATTCCACCCCACTCCCTCTTTTCATCCCCTCTCCTGCCTTTTTATTCCCCTGGCCATCCGTTTAGCCTTACTCCCTCCCCCTTAAGTCATCTTAGACATCCGCGTCGCTATGAATAACCCTTTTTTTCTTCCTCGATGGGGTTTCCTGGTTGTGTGGAGGGAGAGATGGGATTCATAAGATCCGCTCCCGTTACTTTACTCTTCCGACGAAAGATTTCCTCACTTTGTGTTCCACGTTCTCTTGGAAAGGACTGTGTTTGCGTGGACAATGTTTTCGTCCCTCCTCTTACACACCTCCCATCCTCTCCTCTCTCGATCCTCCTCCTCTCCCGGATTTCTTCGATCCGCGGAGGGATGGTCTCTTTTTATTCGAAGGTCGAGTCCGTGTTGAATGGAATCTGGGGGAGGGATGCAAAAACGGGTTGGATTTCAATTTGGTGAATGTTCACCTGGATCGAGAGCCGATCCACGGGCCTTCTTCACCTGGCGGACTAATACGCAGGCGTATCAGCCGCCTGCCTCGCTAATTTCCCCTAAGCCTTGTTGCGAATGAAAAAAGGGGTTTATTTTACATCCTCGAGTGTTCTTCTGCTGAATAGAAATCCTTTGGACCCCTGATATTGTGTCCGGTAATATTTGAACTTCTTCCCTTTCATAACCCCATCCATCATCATTAGACAAAAAGGGTATTAAAGGAGGAATAAGTAATATTAAGTGCAAAGTATCAACTGTCGAAATTTTTCATTATACCCTGATACCTTCACATTGGTCGTATTGCACTTACCTTAGATTCAGAGTAAACTGGTTTATGGAGATAAAATAGAAGATATTATCCTCTCGGCACTCTTATAGGTACACATTTAACTGCTCCACCCTGAGACTTCATTCTAGCCTTTGTTATTCAACAGGGATTACATTTGTTTCGTCTGGTTCTCTAATAAAAACTAGAACGAAATTGTCTTCATTATTTTTCCACTTACTCCAATCTAGTCTCCATTATCTGAATTTCTTGAAAACGCTATCCTACTCAATCAACTGGTTCTTTATTTTAGAAAAAAATGTTACGAGAAGTAGTTGATGAATTGATCTAATAACTCCCTCTTATAAGGCCACCCTCAGGAAAGTTTTCCGTCTCATCTAAAAGTTGTTATTTGCTTTAAAATTCTGTGAGCTTCTCTTCGTGGTTCTCCCCTCACAGTAAGCCTGTGGTCTTAATCAACTGGGATGGGGTGTTGTGGGAGCTGTCGGAAGGGTATTTCCCAAGCCCTTGCCCTGGATCCTTAACCCTCCGTCTCCATCCTTCTCTATCTGAAGCCGGTGACTCACGGAACTAATTACCCCATAAGTCCCCTTAATTACGTCACGTCTGCCGTGCAGGGGATCTTTTTCCCTATTTGCCGGCGAATTGAACATGGTTACACCGCCATCGGAGCAAATTTGTGGGAAAGTTATGAATTCTTTCGCTGTCTTGCCGATCACAAAGCGGATTTTCAATTTCAACTCTCAATGCAACTGCCCTATTAGGGAGTGAATGAATAACCTATTGAAGTGAGTGCTCCCAAGGGATATTTTTCATTTTTATATTTCTTATGAGCCCATTAAGGAAGGACGAAGTGCGATTTTTATGCTAACCTAAGGGGGGAAATTTTAATTAATGCATGTTTACATGGTGCTTGAGAAGTTTAAAGGCATTACGTCGGGGTAACCACGGTTTTTACAACTTTTATTTGACGATGTCCTCCATTAGGACATATTCATTTAGTTTCGAATTTTATGCGACTTTAAAAAGCATTTATTCCGTTTTATTTTATCAGATTCAGTAGCATTTTTATGCCTTAAATTTCTCCCTAAACATTTGTGATATGATTTAAGACCATCATGAATTTATCATCATTATGAATTCCATGAACTGGAAAAATGGGCGGAAAAATTTAAATTGTCATCTACTCTCCTAATTGGATCTTCCCATTGGCGGAAAGTAGCAGGAAAAATTATTAAGCATACTCGTATACTGCTATTGTTTGAGAGTTTTTTACTTACATGAGCGACGGTAAGACTATTTGAGTCCGCGGATCGAACACTATTGTGTTGTATTATTTGACTGATCAATTCATGTACAGGTCTTCCTTTAAATATCGAATTCTTGTAAAATAATTTGAAAAATGGGAACAACAGGGAAGAAAATATAATAATGGGTACCGGATTGAGTTAAAATTGGTCGTCTACCTAAATAATCAGCTTATTTTGCCAAAATCTCATCATCATCAGTATTTCAATGTGAATTTTGATTGACTGAAGCCCTTCAATTTTCTTCTCTAATGCCAATTCCCCTATCCTCTCTCATTGCTCTTTCGTCTAACATCCTTCTTTATTTGTCCCTCGGTATTCTTCGTGGTGCCGTCCCATAACATGTTCCTACCAACTCCATCAGGGCCCGAGTTGGGTCTAATCAAACTGGTTATTTTGTATTTTCCTCCTGTACTTTCCTTCGAAGTTCTTCATTGTTTTATCCACCTTGTTCATCTTTTGTGCCCTCCTTCATTCAGCTAGCATCAGAAGGCTTCTCTGTTCTACTTTTCCCATGGTTCACGTCTCTGATGCATGAATTACCATATCCCCCACGAATACATGTAAGTCCACTTATTGTTTCTCTGTCTCTCTCTGCTTATTTTCTTTGAAGCAAAATTATTCAAGTCAAAAATACTACAGTGACTTGTTGACGTGAACAACATTTTTTCCCATCATCATCCACCGACTGATTCTGCCCCCCTTCATTCCTCTTTTCTTCCTCTATCCAAACAATTTTTTCCCAAGGGATGCCTTCAATTTTTCCCTCTAGTGATCTTTTGTGTTAGTATTTGGACGCATGTCTCAATAAAGTCAACGTTCGGTGTTTGCATCTCCCCCTATAATTACACTCATCTTAAAGTTCTCCAGTATTCTTTCATTAAGAGGCTTTCATTATTCTCAGCAGGTTTTGCTTTCCATCCGAGCGTCTATGTAATGACTCCGTCGAAATTGTACGCTCCGGGTTACTGATGTTTCTTTCAGCCCTTCGAATTAACTTCATTGTGTATGCTCACGTGCTACGGTGGTCTTCGTTTGCTCCGCTCTCACCTTCCA
Source organism: Hetaerina americana (assembly GCF_022747635.1). Classification (NCBI taxonomy): domain Eukaryota; kingdom Metazoa; phylum Arthropoda; class Insecta; order Odonata; family Calopterygidae; genus Hetaerina; species Hetaerina americana. The sequence goes on along the minus strand of NW_027287217.1, from coordinate 2,641,988 downwards.
TTTGGCCATCTACCAGTGACTCTCGGTCTCTTCGATGTACTCCTTCAATCTGTTTCCCACATCTTCATATTTTGCTGGTCTATTCCCATTAGCACCCGTGCCCTTTCCATTTTGGAATTATGTTTTTCTTTCTCCCAAGTAACATTTTTCTATTTAATATGTGTTTTGGTGTTTCACTTCTTCATGTCTTTGAAGCAGCTTTCAATCGACTTTTTCATTGCCTTCCTGGGTCCTCGTATACTCACTCGTAGCTTGGCATCGTAACTTCTTGTAAACGACTTTTTCCTCTTTATCTCTTCTGTTCTTACTATATATTTAGTTATTTCATCTATGAGCAGTTCTTTCTCCAGCTTTTCCTCGATGGTGATACATTCTCCTGCTTGTTTGACTGCTAATCATTCATATTCCATCGATATTCCTGTTACCCTTCTTTTTACGTCTCCTTTTTGTCTATCTGTGTTATCCATGATCATAATGTTGTGTGGACCAATTATCTTCAGAAGAGGTATTCAATTGCTTAGCTTAGTTCTTATATATGTATGTGCCTCACAAGAATATGGCCAGAAGCTATTAGTAATACAGGATCTGTACAATAAGTATCGGGACTGGTTCCAAAATTCAAATTTATTGCAAATATCATTACAAATACTTAATAATTTTCAAAATATATTCCTCCTGCATCGATACACTTAGTTCGGCGTGTCTGCCACTCGTCAAAAGTCCGCTGTCAGTCAGTATCCGGAATACTGTTCACAGCCTTTGTCGTCGCCGCTTGACCCGCCTCCATGGAGTCGAACCGATATCCTTTGAGCTTCTTTTGAGCTATCATTTGAGCTCCTTTTGAGCTATCCTTTGAGGTAATGACGCTGTTTAGAAAAATCTTCATCTTCCTGGACGCAGTCCAAAATTTCTTGCGAAATTTCCTCCCGCGGCAGTTTTTGTTCCACGCTCAAGACTTTCGGCACCAGCTTCGCGCAAACTTTTCTCATCGCAAGATCCTCTGTTACTATGGCCTGGACGGTTCCGACTGAAAGGGTGGTCTCCTCACTGATAAGGGCGATGGTTAAACGCCTGTCAGAGTCCAAAACTTTTTTCACTTTGGCCACCTGAGCATCGGTTCGAGCGGTCGTCGAGCGTCCGACGCGGTGCTTGTCTTCGACGAGCACCCGGCCTTCGTTAAACATTTTGTGCCTCTCAAAAACTCTTGTGCGGCTTGAGGCATCATCCCCATAAGCCTGTTTAATGAGTTCAAGGGTCTCCGACGCGGATTTCCCGAGTTTAATGCAAAACTTCACAGCGTAGCGTTGCTTGACGGTGCGCTCCATGCTGGCGCGGCGACACCACAAACAATCACACGTCACAAAAATCCGCCTTCTGTCTCAACGCATGCCTGGAGGCGACTGAACTAAATTTGCGCCTGAGTGGTGGGGGACCCCCTCTACCGAACCGACCGGTCGGACCCACCGCTCCGTTGAGGCTACAGCGAACCAGTCACGATACTTATTGTACAGACCCTGTAAATTAATTTATTACTAATACAAAAGCCTTGTTCATTTAAGAGTCAGAATAATTTCTAGACATACAAAATCGCAATTCTTGAATGTGTATCATTTGATGGACCTATATAATTATTTGAAAAATTTACAAAGGCGGCTTCACAAAATTGACCATCCCAAGGCATATTTACCAAAGAAATAGTCAATTTTGAATATTTCTTGCCAAATACGGCGTGGATATAATGAAACCTATCATTCTCTTCGGCCTTGTTTTACTGCTTAAGTTACTTGGAACTGCCCCAAAGACGTATAAATCAAGTTCTGTCGCGTCTTATCATTAACTTTTAATTCATTTAAATTATCCATGTAAAATAAAAATTGACTAAATATCCGATGCAAAATGTTATATTGCAATTTTTTTAGGGAAGAAAAGCTATTTTCTGCTTTAAGTATGATATTTAATAACCTGTCATTGAGCCCTTATGTTACGATAATGTATGATGAGATACAATTATTATATTAAAACAGAAAACTTTCTTGCGGTTCATTGAAAAAACCTAGAAATCCCAAATAGCCGTAAAAGATCATGTTTTAGCGGCTATGCATTATTTTAAATTTTACTTTACAGTTAATCCATTAAAGCTTATTTTTTAATTTTTTTTTAATATTTGGGTATATCACTAAAAAAATAGTTTTATTACACCAAATCAGTTTCAATTTGTTTAATCATTTTCATGAATATCTTTTTGGAATTCCAAATAATTTTGCATGCATCACAGTAGCAGCCAATGGAATATCATTCGCTGAAAATATTGCAGAGACACAAGAGAGCCATCTTCTTAAGAGGTTTAATGCTCTCATGGTCCATGCCCATTATTACATTAAATGTGGAAAAGTAATGTTTTGTTATTTGCAAAGACAATTTATTCTTGGAAACGTGATTATGTGATTGAAAATAAGAGTTGAAAGAAGAATGATGAAAATGCATAAATATTGATAATAACAGAGTAACGAAGGAACTAAAACGGACATTCATTTGGTCTCGTATATTCAAAACTGCTAACGTTCTTCGTTTCGTTAGTCATTTAAAATTATTGAGAGGGCGTTGTTGGAGCGAGTAAAGCTGGCGAAGAAGAGGAATGCCCATTAAGGGAGATGCCATCTACTTATGCATCTCAGTCACCGTCTCGCACTCCCGTTGGGCCAACCTGCGAAATTATCCCGGTAAAATCACCGCAAAAAAATTGGTAAATTGAATTTTAAAAAAATAACCATCTCTGTGGGCACAGATGCTCGGATGAGAGTTTCTCCGCCGCATCAGATTTCTTCGCGTGTAAAAATAGAATGATAAAAAAAACGATCCCTCTCGTTTGTTGCCTTATCGATCAGTCGCATAATGGCTCCTCAGTCATTTGCTGTAATCCGATGAATTTCCCTCTCGCCCTCTTTCTCTCTCATCCCCTCTCTCTCCGCCTCCCTCTCATCTCTCCCTCGACGGCTTTTACGACATGCGTGGAGAGCTCCCTCTCCAGTCCCCGTTGGGACAAGGGGGTTGGGGCCGGGAGGGAAGAGTGCCACATCCGCGGAGCGACTTCCCAATTCGTCGCACGGTTTCCGTTCAAGAGGGGGTGCGGTGGGACCGGGTGGAGAGGGAAAGGGTTGGAGAGAGGGATGGGACCTAAATAAAAATAATAATGATGACGAGAAAAAGGGTCATAAAGATAAAGAGGGAGATGAGAGCTCGGGCGAAAAAGAAATAACGCAAATCCAGAGAGCGGTGATCTTTTCCCCGCGACTTAAACTCCCGGCACTCCTCCGAAATAATGCAATCCCGGGGAAGGGGGGGCAGAACACAGGAATTAAATCGAGCGGAGAGGGAGGTAGGGAGAGAGAGAGAGAGAGAAGATGGGTACAGTGTTGAGGAGCGGGAGTTGGGAGGTTGGTTTTCGAGGAACCACTCGCTCGGTTTATCATCTTGAGCGCTCCGTTTTAACGGACAAAGTTAATGAATTAACGCACCCTTCCTCTCCTCCCCCATCCCGAATTTCCCACGCCCCCGACGCACCCATCCTCTCCCTCCAGCACGCACGCACTCTGAAACTTTGCAATTTTGAAACTGGTAGAGGATCCCACCAAGAAGGGGGTGGGGAGTGGTGGGAGTGGGGGGAGGATTTTCTTACGACGAAACTCAAACGCCGTTGTTTATTCTCCCTCGTCCATTTCGTCCCCACTCATTCTTCTCCTCCTTCTGCCCTCCGTCTCGTGCGCATATCTCCCTTTCACCCTTGCTCAAAATTCCTTGATGTGTCTGTGTTTCCCTACCACCGACGTCCGCATTAAAATACATTGCGGCCCCTGGTGTTTTCCCACCAAAGAATCCCTTCTTTTCCACACTCCTCCCTCTCTTGTCCAGCTCTCCACTTAGGTAAGGGATCAATGTTGGTGTGTAGCGCCGTTACTTCATTTTTTTGAAATATTTAATTAGTTTGGATTTAAACCGTGCGAAATGAAACACCAATCACCCTTGTGGAAAACTCGGCGACAGCTGCTCTGAAGAACCTTGCTTTCATCGAACGAGTGTGGGGGAAATATTTTAATGATAAATTTTGAGGAGTATTATTTCTCATAATTGTAGGCCTCAAATTGAAAACAAATGCTTTTGAGTCCTGGTGCTGGAAGATTTAATTTCCAGATTATTAACAATATAAAGGAAGGCCACAAGACTCATTAAAATTTGGGCAGGAAAGTGCGAACAGTAAGCCGACACAATGCGTGAAAGCATAAGAAGGCATCCCATATCGGGATAGAATGATTGCTTGCAGAAAAAAGTAAAAATCTTTAAAAGATGTAATCGCGACGCCGAGGGAATCCAAAGAAAAGAGAGAATTCAAACCCAAAATTGAAATTGTAGCTAAGACCTAAATGAAACTTTAAGGGGAATAGCCGCTAATAAAAACCGATAATAGACTTCTTTTTTTCTCACTCATAGAACAGCAGCTTGTATTAATCACAATCAATGAAACCATTCGTCAGTTAAATTGGCTTTTTTTTTGTCCTAAAATTCTAGATTAAATCTAAATTTTCCTCGATGCCAGGTGACCTAATATCTATCTCCCCGCCCATAACTTTCCATAGCATTGACAGCTTGTTGGGCAATATGTATTATTGATTGTGACCTTAAAATAGATACAAGATATTCAAATACTACATTTCTCCCTCTGAATTCGTTTAAATGAGAAATAACGACAAAAGGGAATGTTCTCTGTTGCATTGTTAGGGGCATAATGAAGGTGGAAAATAAAGGAAAGATCTACGAGAAAGCCGAGGTAAAATGTATAGACCAGACAAAGAAGGATTCAAAGGGGAGGCATGAGGGTAGAACTAGTATCGGATAGGGTGAAATGGAGGGCTGCAGTCAGCCAGCATTCCGAATGAAGGTTTTACTTATATTGAACTTGGGTGAAATTGGCTTTATATTTGACCTGGTTAGTATTGGTTTCGATATCTCGACGGCTGACTCCATCCTCATGGATCCAAGTTGTAACGCAGTCAAATCCCTCCAATTCCCGGTCTGATGATTGACTATTAAATCGAGGATACTAAAAAACAGGGGTATGATTCCATAAAAAGGGATAGCCAATGTTTCGGCACAAATTGAAAATCAAATTCAATTAGTAGAAGTAAAGGTTATTCAAAAATATCATATATTTTTAAAACTTAGGAGACAAAAATCATGTGTAATAACGTTGAAAAACAGGTAGCACAGCTCTTAGTAAACATTAGTTCATACTTGCATTAGTTCATGTACGAATAGTTAATATGAAAAAAGATGTGCACATAGATGCCTATATAAATCACGTAATAATTGGTGTTTTCGATTAATTCATTTAATTTTAGCATTTATGTTAATGTGATTTTTTCGGGCTCTTGGATTCGATTTTGTAATGATTGCGTTTCGTGCGAGTGAAAAGCGAGTACTTGAATCTCTCTATGAAGGTGTGTATCAAATTTTATCCTACTAGTCGAATCTACCTATAAAATTTGGTTACCGTAATAATTCCCTCTGGTGTCGCAAGAAAACTCGAATTCCCTTTACCTTTATGAAAGTCCTAAGTATTGCTTGATTTCTTTGAGAATAAAGGAGCTGACAGTCTAATTCCTCCAATCTCCCCGTCATGCTCACTCTCTTATCGTACCAATGTTTAAGAAACACAACGGATTTTCTCTTAAATTTATCCATATCTTTAATTATCGTTTTCTCCCATGCATTCAAAATACTTTCCGTGTATTCTAAATATGGGCTATATAGAGCTAAGTAGTGCTTCTATTTCATTACTTTTTTCCTGCAACACGCCTAATGAAATCTAGCTGTTGAATCATACACCACGAGTATTCTCTTTATAAAACTACAAATACACCTATATTTACCAATACAAACGCAAACAATGATGTAAGTTCTTGTCTCCTAGCACACTCATATCACCTTCACGGCCCAAGCTAGGACACAACTGCCACTGCACTACTTTAAGAAAATGAAATTTCTCCCCAAAATGTATTAATATACTATATAGTATATTAACCTCTTTGTGGTCGCGAATAATCTTCAACACTGATTATCCCCGAGTGGTAAATCGGGAGTGTGTGCCAAACGGTGATTAAGTTACATTTGCAGTTGCAGTCATGATATGCTCAGTCCTATTTCAATGATCCACGGGATCGTACATACATCAGGCTATTTTTTAAACAATAGTTTTTGTCCGCATATATGAAAGAAGAAATATAAATTATCAGTCAAAACTGTCCATCGTAAAATTAGTTTGAAAATGGATTCAACAAATAAAGACGTATGCACATAAAGTTAGATAAAATGTAGAGTCATTAGTTTCTTCCAAAAGTTCGAAGTTTAGAAAGATATATATTGATCATAGTCAGAGCACCACGTGATATAAAATTGCAAATATACAGTTGCAATAATACGGTTGCAAATTTTATAAAAAAATCGAAATCATTTATTTAAGTAATCGGCGCGGGGCCCTGGCACATTGTGTCACTAGGATAAACCGGCACCGGATAAACTATAAACAATTTTAATATGAGCTTCAGTTCATGTAATCGAGAACGTAATTTCATCGTCGCTCCCAATTGGAAATGCGTTGCTGTCGCCTTCTCGCTGCTTTCCCTTGTGTGCACGAGGCATCCCTTCATTCTTTCTTCGCCTTCCGTCGATACACCTCCCGCCCACTCCCTTCGCCGGTTGCCGATCTCACTGTCGCCGGTCCGCTCCTCTTAATCCTTCACTGTCTGCATCCGCCACCCGCATCCATCTTGCCCTCCTCCTCCCCCGCATTTGTCTCCCTGTCCCACCTGCCCCCTCCTATCCCCCCAATATCCACTTACCACATCCCTCTCGTCACGCCCCCACGGCGACCCTCCCTCCCCCCTCATCCCCTCCCCAAACACACACATACACACACACACACACACACACAACCCTCTCTTCGCGGCTTCCTCGCAACACGTGCGCGTCAACGCCATCTTTGGTCTCTCCTCTTCCCACAACCCGGACCTGTCCCGTCAGAGTATGGGGAGACCTTTCCCTTCTTCCCCCTCAGAGAGACATCGCTGAAGTCGTTGGTCCACACTCAATGGGGGAGACTTTTAAATTCCCTTCCCGTGGGTGCCTCACTCCGCCAATGAATTCATTCCAGATTAAATGACTTGAATTTGACCTTCGATCATATTGAATGAACGTCTCAGTCAGCATGTTCAATAGGTACATTTAAGTGTAATGTTACTCAAACGACTCAGTTTTTTCCCCCCGCACGATGATCGAAGTTAGCAGACTAACCAGCGCATTTAGTGGTGTGAGTGGTGCTCATCACCACTGCTTCAATATTAAGATTGGTTTACTGTAGCCCTCCATTCTTCTCTGCTCAGTGTTAATTCCACCACCCCCTCCATAGCTTTTCTGTTTCACCTCACTCTTAATGTGCCCTTTATATTTGTCTCTTGGTATTCTTTGAGGAATCTATCTTTCAAAATTTCCTTCTCCTCTGCTTCTAACTAAGCCATTGAGCCTCAAGGTGTATTAAATCCATCTGGATCTTCTTTGTTCTTCTTTAAAGATTTAGCCTAGCGATCAAATACGTAATACGCGATCATCCTACTGTCACACAAATTTCCAGTAGCGTACAAGGCCAGTCCCAATGAATGGTACTTAATCAATACCGCTACTAACAAAATGCAGCTCGTGAAATTACCCTGCTATTGTTCTTTCTATTGATTATTTCTCTTGCGGTCAACCAGAGTAATGGATGGGAGAAAAATATGTGAAAGTATGCATGCGACGCCTCTGTATGTTTATGCAGGCGAATCATCCTTCGATATCTGCTTGTCGCAGCTATGCATGATGAATTAACGTCCACGTCATCCAGACCCCCAGGTCGAGTTCCGATCCCACGACTTTTAAGGTTAGAGACTGTTACACCGCCGGCCGTGGCAAAGTGGTCGGCTGGAACTGAGTGAGAATGTGGGACATATATTTAGGAGTGGGATTATTTTCCGACTCGTTACGAAGGGGAGAAAAACAAGTGGAACATGAAGTGATCCAGATTGCAATGCGGGAGTTTTAGAAGCGAAGAAAGACTTAAAGATGGGCAATTCAAAGGCCCCGAGAGATTGTGGTTCCTCAGATACCCCATCTTGTTATACATTTCATGCACATGTACGCTCAAATATTAAATATATACTCAGGCAATCGTTAGTTACTCAGTTATAGCAATGGGTGACTCTTGGGTGTAGAATATTGAACAAATTAAAGTAGTTAATGCAAATAAACTGCTGGAGATACCGCAACAGCAGCTTTTAACGAAGTCATCCGCTAATGCGCACTGCAATGCAGCAATTTCAAGAGGTAAAAATTGCCCAGGTCAAGGCAAATGATTTTTACCCTTTGAAATAGTTGCATTGCAAAATTGCAATGTTTGTTATTAAAAAAAATAAGGGGTTCAGTATAAAAATAAATCGAAAGTTATATTAAGTTCTTCATTTTTCTTCAAATGAATATATTTGAATGCATTAATTTTTGGCGAAAATGAAAAGATTCTGTAAACGTATTATTGAAAAAAATATAGGGATTTTCATTCGAATATTTTAACCAGGAATCGATTCAACTTAAATTACTAGGCAACTATACAAGATATCAATTTTATATAATCAAGCGGAATTATCAAGGATATCATTACAAACATGCAACAAGCAGTCTACGTCCTGGCGATCATTTTTTTTGCAAAAGATTAAATATATTTCCCTTTTTTCTTAACTGTGCGTAGATTAACACTGCTGTAGATTGTCGACGCACAAGATCGCAGAATGGTTTCGCCAAAACGGATATTTCATTTGTTCATCGCCTACGACACGCCGTCATTTCTACAGAATGCTCTTGAGCCAGCTTGTCATGGGTGGAGAGGGTGTTGAGGGGGGTGGGAAGGAGTACGATAAGTGCTTGAGACCCGGAAGTTGGCTCGGTGCAGCCGGAATCATTTAACGCTCGAACGCCGGATATCGGCAAAGACGAAACGTTCCGTCGACCCATCCATTCCGGCACATGCGATCGTCGGCGAACGATCGCTCGTCTAGGTCGGAACGGTTTCCGAGAGATTTCACCCGGAGGAAAAAAAGAACAGTATCCAGGATCGATAAAAATCGATCTATCTTCAAAATTGCGCCTGGAACACAGTTAAAAATATACTCTCTGATCATGGCGCATCAAATGATTTAAAGAAACTTAAGCGTACGACTCGGTTCGACCGTGAGGTATGTCATTAGGTACATATCGCGCCTGAGACATGACATTTTTGAGTGGCTACATGCATACAGTACCATATGGAGTGGATAAAGTGTGATGAGGGAGGTCAGGGTGGAGAAAGAGATGAGTTTGCGGGGGTATCGCAAAGGGGACGGAAGCGCTGTGGAAAGGCTAAGGGGGGATTGGGAAGGCACAAGGTTCGGCTCGTATTTTTCAAATTTTCATTTTTATTTTAAAACAAGATTTCCAATTCACCGTGATCGTAAATTACGAGTACCATTCTCTACCAAATGAAGGGGTTTCTCATTTCCTTCAGCACAGCATGTACCTACTAGAGGGAACAACTATGATACTTTGTTTGCGAACGAACTTTTTATTTTGATTTTAGACTCTTATGCGTGCGAACAGTTAAACGCGAAGCCATTTAAGAAGTTAATTAATCTGGCGCTTTCGTGATCGAACTAGAAGGAAGATATCAGTCAAAGATGAAAATGTTCGAGGGATTTCTCAGGGAGATTATGCCCATGAATTAAAAACATGACCGTTGTCCCGTCAGAGTATCAGACGTGAAAAATTTGACGGCACTCAATTCGCTTCACGCTGAGTGTCGATGCCTGTCCCCACCGATTCTCGTTAACCGATGACCGTTTTTGTGGCGTGGAATGACCTCGCTCGTCGCATTCTCCCCCACCTCCGCAAACAAACAAATGCTGATCGCCCATAAATTAGCTCCTCCGGGAGCAAGGGAGGAAATGAAGATGAGAGAGGGTGGGAGGGAGGAGGAAGGGAAAGGAGGGAGGGAAAATCCTGTCGTAATCCTGGACTCTGTGCGAAGACATCTTTAGCAGGAGTGTGGCATTTCGTAAATGACAAAATCTATTAAGATTTACGCCATTAATCTTTAAACTCAAGATTCAGAGAAACATAACTTTGATGCCTAAATGGATTCGACAATTGGAGAATTGGTATACTTTTGTGAAGTTAGAAATAGCGGAACCTCGAGCGAGTATGCTAAATGAATTTTTTACAAATCACTGCTGCGTCAAAACTCTTGGAAATAGTTCCGTTTTCTTGAAATTGGTGTAACTCAAATGATATTCAGCGATATCTCTGTAAAATATCATTTGAAGCTTCAGTTTGCAGACGAATTTCCTAACGTATCTATCATTGTTAGTGGTATAAACATTATATGATATATGACAGTGGTCTTAAATCGGGGATTATTCCTCCTTGATGCTATTCTTTCTTAAATGTGATGTGATACATTGATAGGAAGCAGTAAATAAAAATAATAAGTAAAGTAGCAATAATTTTACATGAATTCACAAGTTTACACAGTGGCATCCCTAAGATGTAATGCATAAATATGTAATTAAGGTGTCTTATGCCTCCAAAAAATACGGAGCCTTTATTTTATTTTTATATTTCATGTAATATTTCGTGTTAGAAGATCTGTCCTCGTCGATGACCACATAAATTCTATTATCAAGCATAGATATCGACGTCGACATCAATATCGCCCTCCGACATCAGTATCGACCTGCACATCAATATCGCCCACGACATAACGACCACATCCTAAGTCAGTGTCGACATGTCGATATCAAAGTTAATATCTATTCCCTTTCGACTTATCGAAGTGTCGCCGTGTCCTGCGCGCTAGATGGGCTAGTTAATTTCTGTGTCGCTTGTGGTGTTCCCTGGAAGATTTGGTGCCCAAAAAATCACACTATCGATTGCAGTGGAGAATCGATCCGAGGCTTTACAGTTAGTAGTCCAGGTCTCTACTATATGGGATACCACGTCCATACTCTCGAAGAAAATACCAAAATATAGGCATGTAGATTTACAAGGCTTTTTGGTTACTTTTGACACCGAGAAAATTATTATGTTCTCTTAGATACGCCTGAAATAATAGATTTTGAAGCTCTCTTTTCCTTCGAACAATGTTATTTACAGTAGAAGGAAAATGTCAAGTATATTTGCATTAATGACTCTTCACTTTTGTTTTGAAGGTTTATTTATACTTAAGATTTCCACAGCTGGCCAGATAATTGAAATTGTGGTGCCTGAACCACGCTTCCATATGGAGACTCCCTCGGTATTCGGCTCTACTATTTGGAGATGAGAGAGAGTGGAAATTCTTCTCGGCCGACACACTTTGTTTCTCTCCCTCTCTCGCTTCCACTCGCCTTCTTCTTATTCCCTTTCTTATGCATTGCAGCAGCCCTAACCAACATCCTCCCTCTCTCTCTCTGTCTGCCTATCTTGCCCTCTTTCGGCCATTTCTCCCCCCGGCCCCCCATACACCTCTCCCCCCGGAGCACTCCGGCGTGCCTCCGGCTCCGGGAACGAGAGAGTGGGAGGAGTGGATCTTTTCTCAGGTACTCCTCTCTCTCTCCCTCCCCCTCCCTCCCTTATCTTTCCCAAGGAGCTGCCTTTCCCTCTCGAACGCTTTCACTACCCGACCTCACCCTATCCCCTCTTCCCATACCCCTATCTAAGGGTTCCCCCTTTCCACTTCCACGACTGTCCCCTTTCCCTTAACGGCCCGACTCTGATGGGGGACGGAGAAGGGACGGGACTGGAGGGGGGAGAGGGAGGGGAGAGGGTTGGGACATGCCATCATCAGCGGGAAAGGGGTAGGTAATCACAAAATCAATCATTCATTTCTATATCACCCGCGGAGTTTCGGGGATTCGCGTTGCCTAGTGATGCATGCATACTTTCGAGGTTCCGATTCACTTTCAAAATATTTGAAGGATAATAAGCATTTTCGCGATTTATTCAAATATGATCTCCATCTCATTCATGTCAGTCCCGACACCAAATTCGGTATCGTCTTGATTCGAAGGACGTGCCAATGCAGAAACATGGATCCGTTCTTCCCGCTCAAGTCCAATTGATACATTTTACTCCCCACTTTCTGTTGAAAGAAGTCGAAAAATACGAGCATTATGTTCCGACAATGAATCCTCAGTTAGCATCGGTTTTAATAACATCAATTATTCTTTGTTGAACTGCTTCGCCTTGTACCCATTTTGTATCTGGTATGAAAATCTTACCGATCCATCTTGCCAACTCGTGGTTAAATTGGATTTTCCATATGAATATAAACACAAACGCATAATGAAGGGAGTAAGCATGCGATTAAGGCGAGTCTATCAAAGAGAGATGCATTTGAAGGAGGGCAGAGACTGGTCGGTAGTTCATGGAGCATATCCCGACACTTTCCCTTCTTCTTCGATCGACCAAATCAGAGACACGCGAAAGTTTTGCTATACGCGTGTGTATCCTAAAATATGTGTAATTCGTTTGGCGGAAATTCGAGGTACGTTGAGGGCGTGGTTTTGAGTACGAGTCGCAGAGAATCGCTTTAGCGAGGGGTTTGCAGATACGTATTTGCGTTGCGCTCTTCATGAAACCTCCCAAATGAATCCTTGAACCACTGAAACAAAAAAGAAAAAGCTTCTCCGTGAACTTGAGTCTCATTGCGTCACCAAAATAGTATTGGCGTTCAGCAACCGCTCCTGAGGAGCGGTGATTCGAATTTGACTTGGGAAGACTGTTAATCAAAGGGCTTCTGACTAATCTCGACAGGGCTTTCACCAATAGGATAACGGGAAAAACCTAGAAAGTTTAGGGATTTTAATTTGAGTATTGAGTGCCTGAAAAATAAATCACAGGTAAAAATAGTCTTAGGTTTTTTGACTTATCCTCTTCGATTGGATACGATTCAAAACGTGACTGATGTTTTACGAAAGAAAGTCGTGTAATTACTTTAAAAAAGAAAAGTTATTACTTCTCTAAAAAAAACTGCTTAATTAATATGATTACCTAATGATCTTAGCAAATTTGGTCAACTTTACTTTTTCATGTTCATAAAATGTACTGCAAAAGTGTATAACGTACAGTATAAAACGTGAATTATTTGAGACTACATCACGTGGAAACAGTGCTTTTAGAATGGTGATTTCAGGTTAAATTGTAGGGAAAGGCTTGGAAGGAAATGATATTTATTTTAAAAAGTCAGAGAATAATGTAATCAGTGGCAGACGTGTCTCCATTCTTCTATCAAGGGAAAAGTTTTAAAATCGATTCAACTTGAAACGATTTCGCAATTAGTCTCTTTTTTTTAATAATTGGTCGCTCAATTTGCATAATTTTGTGTGCATATGTCATACGAATGGAATTGATGATTTTTTTCTTTTGCACCGCACATTTATAGAGCACGTGCACACACACGTCGTAATGCTTGTCCACCGAAAAATTGCGTCCGCGGCCGTATTTAAGGGTATCTTCCCCGATGCCACTCCGGTCCATTCTCATTATATACTGCTCGCCGCTCTATAAATATCTAATGGGTGGTTATATCTATTCCCACCAAAAAATGAAGCATTCGGGTTTTTCCTTTTCCTCTCGTCGCGACGGTGGGTTCCTCGCCTTCTATTTTGTTGTCGTCTCGGCGCCTCATTTCGGCTGGGGCGGCCCAGACGGAAGGAAGGAAGCGAAGCAACCCTCGGGCCTTCTCCGCCCCCTCCCCAGGTCTCTCCCCGCCCACTCCCCCCCCCCACATTTGTCTCCGCGGGGAATCACGTGAGGACTCTTTGAGGGGTGAGGCGGAGGTGAATTTTCTTGGTACATTGCTGTGCAGTGTTGTTCACGACCTTCGCCCCTATCATTTTGGAATTTGAACCTCTAAGGAAAGGAGATGGAATGAATTGTTAGATGAACGAAATGAGAATGAGCATTCGATGGATGTTTCATCAATTTGAGAGAGAACGGGAAAATTTCATGACTATGTATTTCGGTTTGAAATACCTAATCAGGGGATGATAAAACTGCATCTACACGCCCCGTGTGTACTTATGTATTATTTATTTATATAAATTATTTGCATCCACACAAATACTTCTCTATCCACGAAAAAGGGGAATGGCAGGGGGTGCAAGCACCATATGGAAAGGGCATAGGATGAAGGAGAGGGAGGGTGTGAAAGGGGTGAGGGGTTTAAGGGAAAACACAAATGTTTATATTTAACATCGCTTCTTTTGCAATTTTCATCCAGTATTTGAATTTCGATTTGCCCTAACATTTCAAGAAAAACTTTCTAGTTCCGTACATGAAATGCTGCGCCTAGTTCAGCACTCGTTCACTCATGCACTGTTTCATATAAAAAGCTACGGTATTCTCTCATGGGTCGTATGACTTTGAACTAATTGGTTGGAATCGATTCACAAGCACCTCAATAAATTAAAATAGCGATACTTCAAACCCTCGAGGAGATTATTGTTGACCCTGAAATGAAGAGAAAGCAATGGGAAAAAAAGGCGTTTTATTTGTCCGTATTGAAAGAAAATAAACTCACCTACAGCTTATACTTGGACTTTCTTTTTATATCCATTCTTTTGTCGTACTGTCTAGTATTTTCTCCATGGATACGACTATATTTGATTCGTAAAAAATAATATATACTTGTTTATCTGATTATGAAAATTCCGCGATTATTGATAGTATCAGAAGGGATCTAGACTGTGACGTAGCACATGCTTGCAATGAGCAGATTATTGCATATTTTTTGTGCCTGGTCAATTGCCAATTCTATAAATACTTTGGACAAACATCTAAGGACAGAATAGGTATTTTGAAAGCAATGTGTTATTTTTAAAAGATGATAAATAATTTTTAAATGAAATATTTAATTGAAATAACTACAAATTTTAATGGATTTAGTGGATTTAATGTATCTTCGGGTGTGGCTATTATTAGTCCAGGGCACCCCTCAAGATAACGAAAAGGTTTTCTACTCTTCAGAATTACCCTATTGTTTATTTCATTACGACTGAAACACGTGAAGAAGTTTAGCTTGCCATGCATTGGAAGATGTGGTGACAATAAACTTAAAGGAAAGGGGTATGGAGGAAGGCTAATACGAGAGAATAAATTATACCAATACAGATGTTTAGGTAGCAAACGGGAAGAAGAAAATCACAGCAGACTGGGCTAGCGATTTGTATGGCTTGTCTTTGATCCTAATTTTAACTGCTTAACTCTGAGCATATTTAAGTCAGTCAATGTCAAGCGGTTAAGAGTAACAACTCATTTCCATTGCCTAGATTTTAATAAGTTTCCGTTTGAATATGAATTAATGTTTCCGATGGCTAGAGAAATAAACCTATTGTGTGTTTATTTAATAATGTCGTACGATACGTGAAACTAGCGGATTCTTATGAAAATATGCGTTGAGGGTGTGCATTAAGCATACATATTTCCACGGAATGATTAATATGGCGGAGACCGAGGTCAGTGTTGATGATTTTATGACAATAATACCACTGCCCCGGGGGTTTGAGTCAAGCAAGGGAATCGTGCGAAGGCTACGTTAACACACTTCTGTCGCAATGCAGATGAAACGGTTTGAATGGGAGATCCGACGTATTTCACGTACCTACACATTCCTGACAGTTTAGCTTTGTGGAATAAAAATAAAGGACAAAAGAGTCTGTAAATATTCCAATCAGAATGATAGATTACGTTGTCGTCAAAATATTTTTTGACGAGCGGCCTTTTTTGATCCTGTCAACCAACTGTGTATCTTTCCTCTTTTTGAATTTATCTCGTGTTAGCTTTAAAAATTCTCTCCACCAGTTTTTATGACCATTTCAATTATCGCTGGTGGCTTGGTTTTTAATGGGATGCAACAACCGTTTTGAGAGTTGAATTTGCATAAGAAATCCCTCCGACGCAGTTTGATTTTTTTGCGTCCACCCGAATTCTGGGTTAGTGTTGGAAACAGTCCAAGATTGAACTTTTTTACTGCGAGCAATTTTGCCCTTTAAGTACACGCTATCTGGAGAGAGAGCGTCGTCACTAACGAAGCGTGGGACGGGCGTTATCAAGGCGTCACGCGTTGGCTGTGGAGAAAAATATGCAGCGCGCTAACCGTGATTAAATTTGCGTCCTGTTGACAGCGTTACTCATATGCCCGCGGAGAAGTTTTGTCGTTTAATTAAGTTTTCCGGATGTCTTTAAGACGGTAGGGCAAAAAAAAAGGAGTGAAGAGTGAGTGTTGTAATGAACCAGAGAAGCATTTTGAATGCAGGGCGTCTGTACCGTGGAAGGAAAATATAACCGGACATTATGTAGACTAATAAATTCAACCTTGGGGCTCATATATATGACAAATTTCAATTAAACAGTGGAGATATTACGATGGGCTTAGTTGACGTCATTTTCTCGTAATTACATACTCTCACACAACAATACTAAAGGGATGTATATGCAGGGATTTGCAGGAGTCACAGAGATTTTGAAATTCCTGTCACATACCGGTTGGGGATATCTGGAGAATTTTCCATACTCTTTCACTCTCTGATTTACATCTTTATTCTACATGTAAGATCTGATGTTTTTTTTTATGATTTCACCGTATAGACAATTTTTGGTGCTCTAATTAAAACATTAACAGCATTCATGACTCTATGGATGCGCGGTTCTTCATCCAATTTTCAATTATAATAGTACTATCGTTGAAACGGCGGCTGGAAAAAAATCTAAATTTGTAAGAAAAAAGTCTTTTAAATGATCCTTTTCTCTTCGAATCAATTATTATATACTCCTTAGAATATTACCAGCGTCAGTTGCATTAGGAAAAGAAAAATGATGGCAGAATTTTGAATAATGGACACGGGGGCGACTTTTGAATATCATTTGGAGAAGATATCCGAATTAGCGTTGGATGTATTTAGAGGGAAGAGGGGTCCCTATTAAAGGGAAGAGGAGGCGATCGCGTGGGACACCATTGCGAAGCGAGGAAACTGGTGGATCGGCCATGCCGTGAGATATTCAATTCGTGCGGTGGACAATGGGGGAATAGAGGGGGAAGGGTGAGCGCCCTATTACAGGTATCGAGCAGTATTGAATAGAGTCCCAATTTCAGGTCTATGTAATGAATGGCTAAAGTTTACCCAATGCGTTACGAACAAAGCTATTATATTTTAGTTCAAATTGGCACTGGCTCTAAACAGAGCTTTTAAGTTTTGGTATCCCCCCCGGGTGTTTTAAAAATAATTTGTGAAATTTATATTGAAAAGGATGGTGTCAAATTTTGAATCAGAATCTAATTAATTGGTGAATAATTGTAAAATTTTCAGTGATCCACTTCTCAAAGCTGAAAGCCATGTTAGAAATTATTTTATTATTTTATACAGTCCTTTAGTACATTAAGACGGTAGGGTAAAAAAAATAAGTGAAGAACAGTGTGGTAATTAGACATGAGTGGTAATTATTCACCCGCCCTTATTTCATGTGATGTAACTTACAATTATTTTATTCTTAAAAATTGTTTGTATTTATCAACCTGGCAGTAGCTTTAATCGATTCTTGAAATGGATTTTTTAATTTGAGTCCCTGGCTCAAAATTTAGAGACTTAAAAAATAAGGCAAAATGTTGGAGGACGTTAAACGAATGTGGTTGAATAATTCGGGTACAAATTACGTAAGACTTCATTCCCGGAGCAATTTCTCGCGTTTGCCTCCGATTTTTCTTCAAATATAAATAAAACATTTGTTTGATCGTTGTCATTACTCTGTCCGTATATTCATTTATGCGATGCTGAAGTGTGGGAAATTAGCATTAGTGAATTATTGCCCAACTAAAAGGGCGTGAAGAGTAGTAGTATTTATTGGTGGTTATGAGATGAGGTGGACGACAGCTGAAGTCATTTACGCCATATGGAATATGCGAGTAATCGAGTGGTAGGTTTCCTTAGGGAATGGGGAGGAAAGTTGGAGCGAAAATAATTATGAACAAACTTACTGCAACTTTATAAGTGCCGTATCAGATCGAGTGTACCGTAGATGACCTATAATTTTAAAATGTGTCTTTGATAAACTTAATAGCGTGCCTAGATTTTTAGAGGAACTAGGTTGGGTATCACTCAGAGAACAAAGGTTAACTTATCTCTTGCATAAATTGCGACGATTTTATAAAAATAAATTATTAGCCCCATCTAAATGCGGTGGTAGAAATCGCGAAAAAACGTTCAGAGAGATCAATTGCAGAACCGAAAGATTTAAGACGCCATTTTTCCCACGAACGATTAGTTATGGGAATAACTGTACCGACCGCGATAGGGAATGAAAAAGTAATTTTAATTTTTTTTAATTCAAAGCATCCTAGGCTTTTTCCATTATTTCACATAACCTTAATTCATCATCCCTCATGTTATTTGTTAAAAAGGATCTCTGGTTTTGCCGTAATGGGGAAATTATTTTTGGGGGATTTCAATTTTAACATTGGCCATTGAAATTCCTCGTAAAACAATGTATCTCTTTTTTAATGGAAACTCGTCTCTTATGTGGAAAGAAATATTTTTCATTTCGATCACGTAGTTCTTACATAGTGCGTGTAAGTATCATCTACATCACATGGATTATTTTAATTTATCAGAGCTAGAAATTGAGAAAATTTTCATTTCTGATGCTGTATGCCTGCCTGGTATTGAATCACCCGCTGCCACACATCGCAGCGGTAGCTCTTCAGGTCAGCACGCACATGCTTAAGTCCGGCATTGGCATTACCCTACTCTAATAGCGAAAGACGCCCAGGGATCACACATTTTAACGTCCCATCCGGCTGACGGCCTATTTGAAGTACTCTCCACGTGGCACCCAATAACTGTACCATCACCAGAATTATAACCCGAGCTCGTAAGGAGGGAAGCCAGTACCATCTGAAACACTTACCACACAACCAGATCGCATCATGGAAATTGGTTTCTGTTATCTTGACCAGTGACGCATGGAAACCACAATTCACTATTTGAATCTGCAAACAGAGGATGGCCTACGCGACAGTCTGCGCTTCGCCAAGGTATTCACTTAGGCGTGAGATAGAGCTACAGCTCATGCCGTCCTTGTCTATCTCCTCGTTTTCATCTGCAGAAAAAAACCTGTCATGTAAATACTACCGTTGCGTTGGAATAACAGCATTAGTAATTCGTTTCCATCTGGAGAGTTTCGACTGATTAAGGCCGTTCTCCATTAGGTTTTCTCATTTTTCTCGTCGTCGTCGCCGCCGCTGCGAAATCTAGAGAGCGTGCCACCCCGTCTGAGAGCCGTTGCCCTCGCATCAGTTATGGGCCGACCGATGGGAATGGACAAGTGACTCCGAAGGGATAGGGAGAGTTATTCCTGGCCAGGGGCATTTGCATTGGAAATTGTGTGTTAGAATTAATGCCGTAGGAAATTTTTTCATCATCGGCATCGGCTGTTTTCGTTCGACTTCCCCGATAATTTGAATTGAATCCGAGGGGGGAAGGAGGGGCGTGGACATTGTTTTTTTTTTGGCTCGGGGCCTCGGACTGACGTCGTCGGCAGATGCCGAAACTAATGAAAAATGACGGTCGCCGGGACGCAAGTGCAATCGACACATTGGACCAAGATCGGAGGGGAAAAAAAGAGAAACTGTCGGTATTTATGGCATTCCGCAGTCTAAAAGGAAAGCAAAGTGCTCCATCGAATGCTTTCCTAGACTGGAATGTGATTCAGATTCCACGCACGACAGTTTATGATCATGGGACGTGTGTATTTATGCGGTCGTGGAAAAGTGACGTTATGTTTAACTAGCAATAAGACATTGGACCGTTTTCGTTTTTTTTTCTATGAAACTTTACTGTTATTACGAGTAAAACGGTGAAATTTGGCAGCAGGAATATTAGATATTATAGTTTTAAAGCTTGACTCTTCGTCCCGATATATTTTCAGAATGGATTCATTCACATTACTGTTGATAAAGCAGATAATTCAAATCAGTGGTTTCAGCAAAAATCTATCCGAAATCACCCCGCATGTTTTCGATACAAGTTTCTCGATGTTAATTCGGAGTATATCCTCGTAAAAACGTTGCTAATAATGTGTGATAGCTCTCCACTAGTCGAGTTGGCTTAAGGGCTCCCGTAGTGCGAAGAAATGAGTGTACTGACGACTCCAGATCATTATCGTTGGGAGAAAGAAATGGCGGCCTTAAATTGTCTTCGTTTGCTTTTAGAAGAAGCCGTGGAATAAAAAAATGCTTGAATTTAACGGAGGGAGAATTACTTTATGACTCAACGAAATGTTGAGTTTTTTATTCAAGGCAACAAACATTTTTAGCACTCATACACAAACTCGCTGCAGTTGAAATTCGCAACGAGGCCATCGAAGTTTTCCTTGGCGACGGGAACGAAACTTTTTAATATTTGCATATCGCAAGGAAACGTTCACAACTTGGACCATTACGCGAGAGTAACAGATCGGCGCCTTTTCACCATTAGCTACGCCTCCGCGTATTTTCCGTTATTTCGAATTCGAACCGTGAAGCTTTCTACACTGTTCGCAGTTAGTGGAAGGTAAACGTGTATGGGCGCCAGGGATCTCAACCCCTCATTCCCTCCCCACCATCCCCTCCGCGCTGTGGTTAAAACCTCCTGTTTCTAATTCGGTTGGTCGTCGCAGGGAAACAAATTATCCCACGCAAACAGATGAGGTGACGCCAAACGGAGGGAGGTGGTGCTCCTTCCATTTGGACCGTCAAGGTGAACGTCTCAATAACTATACCCACCCCCCCTCGTTCTCGGCGAGTCCATCGCGGACAGAGCAGTGGCGAGTGACCACTGTCACAAATGTAACGGAAGAATCAAATCCCGAATTTACGGCGATTACAACGATGCGACTAAAAATTAATTACGAAAGCCATTTAGGGAGGGCGATTAAGTCGCGGGTCATCCACCGGTTCCGACATGAAATGTCGCGATGCTTAGTCGACCTCAGAATTCGGTCGTAAATATCCTTGGATCATGTTGATTAATGGGGGGTATATTTTATTTCCCTACCGATCGCATTACATATTATGGTTTCGACGCTCCATGAAAATAATAATTGTTTATTTATTCTTAATTTGCCTGAGTATTCGTCACCTAACCCTCATACCCATTGGTGCCATATTTTAAAGATAAGCTTGAATGCCGTGTATCAATTATTGAAGCAATTATCGGAAGGAAATGCTCATATTTCAAATTTATTCACCTCCTGCCAATATGTTTACTTACAACTGAGAAGGTGCGAAGTGAAGTGCGCTTTGGAAATCCGGGACATGTTACCTTGTTAATAAAACATTTAATAGATTGAGACAAGATTTTTCAAAAACTATTTGACCATTTCTCAGGAATTAGAAAATCAATGAGATTTCACCAACCGTTATTGCAGTATGACCGGTTTACTTGTACATGAGACATCTACAGGCACAATTATTTAATTTATATTGAATTTACTTCATGATAAATAAATTAATTATATTAATTAATGTATTTACCATTGTTTACGTGCATTATTTATTGCATTTTTATAATCCAATACAATTACATCTTATAAATAGTTTTACCTGAAGGTGTCACAAATGTGTTGAAATCGAAAGTATCGCGGTTAATTTTGGAGAACTTTACGAAGTTTTTTTGTAATTCCTGAATATGCGATTTCACAAATTTCACTCCATTAAGATTGAATTACATCACTTTGTTTCACTATGACGATTTTTGCCATGAAAAAAGTCCATAAATTACTATTTTTTTCATTAAATATTTATAAGTAACTCGTATTTATTGTAACTAAAGCGAAATGAAAGCTGTCGAATCCCTTTGTGATGAAAGTAACATTGTGCTTGTTTTAGAGAATTTTCACTCTCTGTCTCCCGTGTATATGGTAAGTGCCGCATAAGCAGGAATCCTTGGCTCCAGATCATCATAATGGCACAGGAAATTCCAAAGGATAGACGAGATGAATTTTTCACTCGTTAATGATTTTTATCTGGGTTGCATCCAGGTTGAGAAATCGGCTTAGCGCGAGGCGATGATTAAAATAATATCGATCCAGTCGCCCTGCGCATGTAAAATGGTGGAGGAGGAGGTCTCTTCAAATTACCCGAAGCGATTATATACATTTTTCGCGACGAGAGCATTCCTGCATGTCATCACCAAATTCCTTTTCCGTTTCGGCAATTTTCGTTCTCTTAAAACACATGGTCGTTGATTTCTTCATAGCCATGATGTTAGACGAGATCTCGGCTTCCTTAAAAGGCAATTGCTTCGATAGAGTCTCGTGGGACATTTCTGGAATCTGCTTGGTGTCGTCGAGGGAAATCGGGTGGCGGGTCACGGCAGCGGTTGGCGCTCAAACAGACGCCGTGATTCTGGCTTAGACTCCCCGAGATGGCGATCTCCGACGTGGAAATACGGTGGAGTGCCTACATCCGTTAAATTACCATCTTTATGCCGCGCAACTGTTCTTTTAAAATATAACTAATTCCTTGGAACTTATCTCTGCAACATATAAGTCATATGAGTACATATATGACGTGGACGTGAAGAAGGATGGAAAAGGTGAAATGGACAGAAAGGAAAAAAAAAACGAGGAAGCGATGTGCAGAGTTTTCGAGGGAAGAGAATTGTTTGGGAGAAATCCAAATGAAGCGGGAATGATGAATACAAAGGATTTTGATTGGTAATACAAGGATATTGAAAACTGTGATAGAGGGGAGAACATCAGACAGGAGAGAAAGAGGGATGAAGGAAACATGCGGAATTGGAGATGGTCTTCTTACAGTGTCGGATGCCAGGTTGTTTTAATAGGAGAGGCTTGGAAATGTATCGTTGTACCGTTCTTATAAATCCACCTTCCATCCAAAACCCTCTTTAAACGGTAGCATATCAGTAATAATAATTATTGCAATACGATGTCTGAACTATAACTGACGCTAATCGGTTTTCGAGTAAACGTTCAGTCACGGACCAGATTTGAACGGTCAGTTTGAAAACATGGATACTCAGAAAATTTATTTTCCTTAACTCTCCGATTTTTATCCGATACCAAGACGACACCATTAGGAACACGAATCGCTCTACCCGTTAAAACGTATCGCAATAGCGTCGAAAGCTAGCAACAGATAACGAATAAAATATTCTCTATTTACTACTCGACGATTATGTACTTACGAGAGTTAAAGGAATGGTCTTCAATTGGAGTCTAGGTTGTCTTTTTATGCATCACATATAACTAAATTATTGCTACCAGTAGCTATCAATAAGTTCCCACCTTAAATGTCAATGGAACTTACTCTTTCTCATATCTTCTCCAAGATGTAACTGTGGCATTTGATGTGAATGTGGACATATGTGAACGACGGTGGGTGTAGAATAAAATGCATTGGGAACCCCGGAGATGTTAATAACGGAAAGAAGCCTTGCGTATCCTCTCCACACAAAGTTCATTCATGACGCCTTCCTTCAAAGACTTGTGCCCCTAATCAATGGAACGAGATTGTTTAAAATAGTTCCTTTTCGTGAAATGTTAGTTAAAATAGATCGTATCCAGAATGAATAGGAGATTTTCAGTGATGCATGAATGTCAAGTCTAAGGATCCTTTTATGAATAAGCTGTAGCATCTTTCCCTTTTGCTCTCGTAGTTACCATGGCGGATGTTGGGATTGAATGGTGAGTGAAAAGTCAAATATTAAAACAATTTCAATTCTTACTGTTATTTCTTTGTGGCCTGGGTGCATGGAAAGCAGGTATGCATATGAAAGTGGAGAAATAGGTTATGACGATCGGCAAAGATGAGGAGTGGTAAAATAGGAGGAAAGGCATGGATATACATTTCAGATTTTCGCCTCCAACCACGAGTACAACGGCAATCAACCCGCGGTTGATTCTGATTGATGGGGGCAGAGTTCACCGCCCACAAAGACTTTCGACGCACGAATTTAACAGATTTAGGGTTATTAAGAGGATCCAAATCTGCCACTTGTGCTCTTTCACCAATTTGTTTTTGATCCAGAAAATCACCTTGGAATATGCCGGAGGTTCCCATGGTTACTGCTTGGCATTGAACTCGGATACATCCGATCAGTGGGCCGTACGCTCTAAGCCGACTGTCCCACCTCCATTTTCGTGAGAACAGTTTAATTTCACTAAACACTTCCAAACCCCTTCGACACTTCGCGGTAGTTATGAAGTTCTCAGAACAAATTGGGGAGTCTGTGGTGGAACTTCCCCACGTTCTCCCACAACACGACGAGATGGGATCCTTGGAATGCCTCGGGACGCTTCCGATATGATATAATTACCAAAACCGTGGGGAACGGGTTGGAAATAGGGTCTCCTTGATTCTTCTCCCCCGCCCCACATTCCCCCCTGCCACCCTGCTCCACACCTTCCTGTTCTCGATGTCATCAAAAAATGCTCTCTCACCAAACAACAAGAAAAAAAAATTAAAGGGTCGAGGCCGACGTCGTCAGGGGCCCTTGGTGGTCCAACTAATCCGATAATCGATTCTAATCAGCGCAACTCAGCCAATCAGCGGTGCGCAAACGGAATCCGGACGGGCCGGCATGTAGGGTTGGGGGGTGGAGGACCGGGCACACAGAGAGTGAGACAATGGGATCCCGCCCCCGGACAATAGCATTCTCCCCGGTGGGCGGCAACCCGTTCGTGTCGGACCCCAAGGGGTGCTCCTAAACTCCCCTCGCGATAATTCTCAGCACCCGTCTCCCCTTATCCCCATTCCTGCCACCACTCCCTTCTCTCTCTCTCTCTCTCTCTCTCTCTCTCTCTCTCTCTCTCTCTCTCTCTCTCTCTCTCTCTCTCTCTCGGAAATGCCTCTTGAGCGGGAAACAACATGTAGGAGTGTGCAAACATGAGTGCATGTGTACATATGTGGGTTTTAGGAAGCAGGTGTTATAATTCTAAATGTTAGGAAATGTGATTTTGAATTGTTCTTTTTTCCCGGTGAAAATATGCTCAAAAACCCTCAGTTGCGGAGATATGCGATAGAAGAAATGATCTCGTGTACATTTTTTAATTCTATAAAAATACTTGCGGAGAACTGTGTTAAAAATGGACTGATACACTTTGATGCATTATATTATATATGAATGATTAAAAATGTGGCTTTTCTTTGCTTACTACTAATTATTTACGAGATGGTTCATAGAAACTAGTATTGAAGTAATGGATTCTTTCTTAAAAAGCTAATTTTGACCCTAAATATTGAAATTTCACACAGGACAATATGATAACTAACAATACTACAGTAAATTCAATTTACTTCCCAATGATTGTCAAATTAATAAATTATCAATATTTTTAGAGGATATTTCTACTTCTGTTGCATTATGCAACATTAAATTTCGGATTACGTATAGATAAAAAAGGATATTATGTTCATTAGAGTGCCAAGTCGGGCAAAATTAGATTTTCAAAGGCATTATTGAGTATTAGTACAACGCATATTACATTAAAAATTATATTATCTCGTACATATGTAAACCTTGGTGACTTAATTAATTTGAATGGGAAGTTAGAAACATTATTCTAGAATTGACTTGTTAGTCCATCAATATCTGCCAAAGTATTTATATAATATTAATTTTTTAGTCTTGAATTCGGTCTCGTCGTTACACCAAACACTAGGCTAGCGTTCACCCCTACGTGCTTATTGTCTAACCCTTCCCTTTCACCATACTCATCTACATCTACATAATACCCCGCAAGCCGCCGCAAGGGTGTGTGGCGGGGGGTGTTAGGTCACCAACCGTAATTACTCTTGATAATTTGTGCGTTAATTGGTATGAATATATAATCCAAGGACTCAATAGTCGATTTAAAACCATATTTGTAAGTGTTTAAGTAAAAAAAAAGTTTCGGAAACATGTAAGAACGAATACAAGGGATAAACAAATTTTCACGGAAAAAATATGCCACATCCGGGATCTGAACCTGGACCTCTCCACATGCAGCCACAAACACGCAAACGCACGATATACTATATGAATGCTAATTATGTGTAGATATGCTTGACCTAACACCCCCCGCCAAACGCCCTTGCGACGGCTTGCGGGGTATTATGTAGATGTATATGCATGCCCGTGTGTGTCTAACTTTAGATAATACCAAGGAAGGAAAGCCCTATTGACCCACGGTGCATTTCCATTCTCGTGTGCATGGGGATGACGCCCAACAATCCTCCTTTTGATTTTATTCTTTCCATTAGGTTGGAGGAGGGTCTGGCTTTCCCCCTACCTCTATCTCGCCGACCATCGATCTATCGAAATAACACCTCTTTCCCTCCCACCAGACTGACCCTCCCGAGGTGTTGACTGGGGCTCTTTCTCCGGAACGCCGAGTCTCCGGAAGGTGTTAATAACAATAAAGAAGAATCGTTCCCAATACGTCATGACAGTATTAATTTTCCCTTGCGCCGCCCATTTTTGAGCGTGCGCCCCTGCCCATTATAACTCATCGAACTTTCTAATCTCCATGGACGTGAGGAAATCACTCAACTCCGGAGGCCCCCGTGGTCAGAGGAATTTTCATATCCGAAATCTTTCCGAGAAAACTTTTATCGTGCCTCGTAGGGTGAAAAAGGAAGAAAGTGCGACCGAGATCAGAACGTGTACCGGCACCTTCGGCGGCTTCGGACGGATCCACCCAGAAATATTCCCGGGGAACGCCTCCATTTTCGTGTTTATTCCTCTCTAAATTAATGGACCAAATTCGTGCACCTTAGTTTAACTGTATGACTACGCCATAGTTCATAAATCGACGTTTTTTTATTCAATCATACGCGGCGGCCAAGTTTTAAAGCCATTTGGCGCACTGCTCATGAAGTACAAGCAAGGATAAGTTTCATCAATTTGAAAGAGACTGTTTTAATGAAAGATCGAGTTAGATGACATTTCTGTGAAACGGAATAAAACTAGCCGTCCGGGAGTTATTTAATGAAGCTTCGGTAAAATTGCATCTACATCTACATACTACCCCGCAAACCGCCGCAAGGGTGTGTGGCGGGGGTGTTAGGTCACCAACCGTAAAAAGGAACAATACCACATGCAAAACAACAACGTGGAAAATTACACCCACAGCAGCGCAAACACTCATGCAAACACATATCCGATCAACCAAACCAACAAAAAACTGCACCCCAGGATGCACCACGAAAGCCATCGCGTGCAATTATGCTTGAACATATTATTATTTTAATAATAGACCAGCAATTTTCTTAGCATTTTTGGCATTTAGTTCTGTTTCATAGTAAAATTTCCTCCAGTACTCCCTCTAGGACTACCTCAAAAACTAATAATCAATAATTTGACGGCGCTTGAACTTATAAGGTACTACAGAGAATACATTTACAATTGAGATCAGGTGAAAATAAGGGTCGAATACCAGACGTTCAAAACGAATGGATTTAATCATTTTGAATTTTGTAAATTTCTTTTTCTTGTCACGAGTGAGGCAGTTGTCAACCGGAAATGAGTTCTTACCAGTGAATGCGGTGTCCACTTCGCGCAGAGCCTAGCGACGCATGCATTTAAAAATTTCGGGGTTATAAGGAGGACCAACATTAGGAGAACCCTTGTTCCTTATATACCCGTTATTCTTAGGTTTTCAGGCTCGAAACATCAGCACCAAGTAACCTTAGCTCTCATCCTGGCAATTTTAATTTTTACTGTCGGACTTCCCGAGAACTCTTCGTTCTGCCACATGCCGAGATAAAATGAAGCCATGGTCATCGATTGAAATGAAAAATTTCTCCATCATGATGCACTTGAAGGGCTCTTTATTGATCGTTATGCGCTTGAATGAGCGCTGTCGACCTGGTTATGCGTCGTTCTGGAATCTCAGTGTGCTTACATTAGGAACGTGTTATATTTTTCTCTTAACGTCGGTTGAAGTTTTATTTTTCGGCTCCGGGGAGCGAATTATCGTATGTTCATCCGGAAATGGAATTGGGATACATTGGAAAACCCATCGTTGAGAAAAAAAAATACGAATCAAATGGCGTTTTTTTTCTCCAGTGAGCACTGGCAGACTTGCTAAACCCTTTTGTTTCCCTCGCTTCGAAAAGCCTCGCCGCTACGGCCTTCAAATAATAGAGCCCTGTTGATGGATCGGCGGCGGTTGCTAGGGAAAATGTTTGGACTAAGCCCGCCGCTAGGATGAGGAGGCCGGCGAGCCCAAAAACCTTAACGCAATAGGCACCGTGTTATATACACATAGTCGTCTGGTTCGGATTTATAACGGCTGTGCCCGTTGCTGTGTTTTCCGACAGGGTGGGGGGGTGGGGGGAAGGTGGTTGAAAGTGGTCGGGTGTGGAAAAGGGGGTTGGCAGTGAGGGGAGGGGAGCTCTCTCTTTGTTTACTGATTTGCAAGGCGCACTTTTCCCCTTCTCTTTCAGCGCTCCGCCCTATCCCCCCCCCACCTCATCTATATATATAATATATTTACCCTCCCTTGCGTAGAGTATAAAGACGGCATCAAACGAAATCGCAAGGCTTTAAAACTAAGAGTATTAAATGCCGCTAGGTTCTCTTTTGGATACAGAACTTTTGGGCTCTCCTTTATTTTTAGGAAAACATTAGTTTATGATAGTTTGCGTGGGAGTATAGTTGCGTGCGTGCGCTCGCGTGTGTGTATTTACGTGTATGGATCCGACCAAGGTTAACATTTGGGAACGATCAACCACCCCACGAGTTGTTTTCCTTCCTTTTTTTTTATTCTTCTTCAAGGGATCGGGAAACTTTTTTGGGTACGTGCTCCTTCCGTTGGAGCAGATGGCGCGTCGACTTTTTGACAGATGAGCTCGACTGCGAGGACACATCGCCCGTTCCGTGGAGAAAAAAATAAAATTAAAAAAAATAAGAGTCGGATTGGACTTTTTTTTCATCATTCTGCGTGTAGCAGTGAAACGCGTTAGGTCTGCTCTAGGTGGGAAGGTTTTTATTTACCGCCTCCTTCTTTTGATAGTGCACCTTTTACTTCATCCCCAAAAGTGGAAGTCACCCTTCTGTAGCAGGCTAAGTTTCCGACAAGTGATTGTGACATTAAAAGCGGTTGTGTTAAAAGAGGATTGACTTCCCGAAAGGAGAAACTATTTTGTGTGGTGAGTATTCACTTTCCTCGGGTGTAATGGCCGCAAACAAGTTCAGTTATTCACGCCAACTTTCCAAATGGAACAGTTTTAATCTTAGTTGTAACAGTTATATCTCGGGCGCTACTGCTGTCTGTGAATAATGTTTTAAATAAATAAAAAAATTATGTAAATTCCCCAAATCCAAGGCAAAGATAAAGCCATGTTAGTTCAATGCTTATAGATTTCGGTTGCTTACCTGGGTCCCGGGTTCAAATCTGGGTGAGTGATATTCCAACTCATGTGACCCTCCTCGGAAATTACGGGTGGCATGGTGAAATTATCTGCCCACACCCCACCCATGTCCTGTTGTGTGAGGTCACCCATCGTCCATCCAACCACCCAACACGAATCGATTACTGTGTTTGGTTCGTAAAGTAAATAAATATTTGCACCTTAATAATTAAAAGTTGGGGGAATCGCCAAGATAAATTCATGATTTTGTAGAAAATATGATGATTAAAACGATTGAATCAATGTGTATTGTAGCATTGCAGCTGATGGATGAGTGAGGTGAGGCGTAAGGTATTAGCGTATATTTGGGACCAGCTGCATGAAAATATTTACATATTCACAAAAGAAAATAAATTAAAAAAGGACGCAGTCCATGTCTTGGCCAGCGTCCAAATCATGGACCGTGCCCTTTTTACGAATACGTTCACATCTACACAATATCACGCGAGCCACCGAAAGGGCATGTTGCGGGGGAGGGGACACCAGCCACGCATGCAGAAATGTTAGTCTATGCATTTATTTGAATACATATATGTACATTTAAGTACATCAAATAAATTTATACACATATATATATATAGGTATATATATATATATATATATATATATATATATATATATATATATATATATAGTATATACGTTATATGTAAATTGTGTATAGATATTGTATAGTATATGTGCTCTTAGCCACACAAGCACTCAAATCACACCCCATGTACATGCCTATATATATACACAATGCAGTAATTTGTGTGTTTGGTTAAATGGTTAAACTTTATCATTTAAGCCAATCAATAATTGGGGTCTTGGGCTTGATTTGATCATGATTTCTCATCGTGGAAGGTAGAGGTCCTAAAGTAAGAACGAGTGCTTGAACCTATCTGTGACCGTGTCTATCTCTCTAATTTTGTCCCGTTGATTACTAAGATGTCCGTCTTCACATACTAACTTCTCTCTTATATCTCTTATTTTTCTTCTGTTCTTCGGGTTATTCGATTCTTATCTGATCTCTTATATATCCATGTACTACTAGCTTGACGTGGTGGAAGGGCTTGTGCGTTCCGATGTCCCCTAGAGCTGTACTGGTGGGAGTAATAATAATTGCTCCTGGTAGGGTCACCCATGCCAGATATATCGAAGGTTAGGAGCCAGACGAAAGGTTGTCCACGCAGCGTCTGTTCCTCAGTGAGGCGGCTGCAATGGCGTCTGACCCTAGCGGAGCGGCCATTGAGTGATGGTGTCACGTTAAGAACACTATTGAGGAAGGCAATGGGAAACCATCTCAATTAACATTCCCAAGAATATAATGATGAACAGTATAGAGAATATTGAGAAGAACGGTTTAGCAGACTGGGTAAAATCATTCTATCCGTAGATATCTGACAAACATCTATCATTATATTCTTGCTTAATGGCAATAATCAGCGAAATTGATGTTTTAGCGAGTTTCCTTTTTGCATTAGAACTTTCTTTACAAACGCGTTGCTCTAACCAAGAAAAATAGGGAAGCTTTATCTCTCAGTTCCATTTTATTCTGAAAGCTTCCACCAAGAGTTGTGGCAGAGATATCACGTCACTAGCCAATAGGAATTAATTAATTTTTGGACCCATTTTACCAATGGTTTCCTGGGTCCACTTTTATTTTACTTCACAGTTAGTTGGGGATTCCTTTGAATCTTAGTTCCCCTTTTTACAAACAATAATGAGACATAAGGAAACAACATACATAACAAAACAGACAAAAATAATCAGACATAAGGAAAGTTTTTCTAAAATTTTAACATCTACAGGTGCTTATATATGTTGGGAGTTAAACTAATGATAAACAATTCAAGAAAAAAAAAAAATCACTCAATAGACATATAGAATACATTGCTACATTTTACATAAAATTTTACACAAAATATTTCCCAGTTAGTTCGCTTGTTGTGGTTCACTATTTGCTGGTTTTCTTATTGCAAATTTTCCGAGCAGGTTATTGTTGTTCTGTAGGCAAAATGTGACCATTTCCCTAAAGCTCGTTAGCTTCTCTTCCATATTGTTCCATAAGAGTTGCCGCTCTGTCTCATAGTAAACACAATCCTCCACTCTGTGTTCTGCTGTGTCTTCTTTTCCACAGTTACACAGAGGGGTAAAACATTTCCCTATGAAGTTTAAGTAGGAGTTAAAGTTTCCATGTCCGGTTAACACTTGTGTGCTTGCTGATGTGTGTTTAATATTTAATTTAATCCGGTCATCTATGTTCGGAAATATACGGTGTGTTTTCCTTCCCTTTTCTGTTCTGTTCCATTCGTCGTTCCATTCTCTATGTGTTTCCTGTCTCAGTAGTCTTTTTAATTTTGATATTTGTACTGCATTTTCTGCGGAATTGGAGTACATGATTGGTGATTATTAATTCCCCATTGATTCCATTCTCGATAAGTTCCAAATATCGCTCGTTATATTTATCGCCTCTGCCCAATTGTACGGGAGGCAGGGGTGTTCGGTTTCTTGTATTGGTTCAATGTTCGATGCTCGGAAAACTGTTCAATTCCATACGTAGGTAGTAAAGCAAACTTTCGATTGAGACGTGAGGATTTTTGGAGAGATTTTCTGGCGTCGCTTCTTTCGTGGTCGTCTAAAATCGGTGCCACTCTTTTCACGGGAGAGACCTTAACAATGAATTAGAATTAAAGTGTCGAGCGGAAAAGAGAAAAGCTGGAGGAGGCATTCGGTAAGGGCAAGAGGTCACCGAAGTCCCCCGCAACCTCTCCTCCCGCCCTTAGACGCCGCGCTGACATCAGGAGGAAGGGGTCGCATGCATATTTTCCACCTGCTCCCATCTCTCAGGACACCAAAACATCAATTATAACACCCAATAAAGGATATTAAGAAAATGTATGAACCCCAAGAGAAAGAAGTAAGAATTCCTTTTTCTAGTATTTCCCTTTCAATTATACGTTGATAGAGCATGGGTAAGACCTGACCTATTTCCAAAATTTTCGCCCTGACATAAAATAGAATATTCTGGGCTTTTTGAAAGAATGTCTCAAAAGGTTGACCAAAAATAAACGTAATTATCAACATATTAACAAAAATAAATGATCGATAAAGAACTGGAGTTCTATCAAACGTAAAACCGCCAATGTTTGGTTTAGGCATACGCAAACATTATTAAAAATCACATTTTGAAACTAATTTGTATTATTTGACAGCAATTTTTGCGCCAATTGCTTTTTTTTTAAACTTTAATCAAAGCAAAGCCTTTAAGCAAATTTTGATCATTATAAATTATCGTTCCAAATTATAGCCTTGTTAATGTAACATGTTGTATTTCACAGAAAATTACCGATTGCATTAGGCGTAGAAAAAAAACCCTGATCTAAGTTAAGAACTCGAGACTAGTAAACATATACGACGAAATTGTGCGTCGAGAGAGAGAGAGAGAGAGAGAGAGAGAGAGAGAGAGAGAGGGGCAGCAAAATTTCCGTGAAAGTCTTTTATTTCCTCAAAGGGAACGTGTTCTTTGTCTGAGCACATTCCATTTGATCCATCGTCGTGCTTAAATGCATAAAAGTTTTGTTTTTTTTAATGAAGCCGATAGGAGCGATTTGTTTTGTGCTTTGATCCCGGAGTCGCCCAGCTTCAACTGAGCAGGCCGTGAAAAACAGACCCATCTCCTTCTTCTTAATGTCGGAAAAGATTCCTTTGAAGGGTCCTCGCCCCATTTCGTGTGTCCCTGGAAAAAGTAGAACCTGCCAAAAATGTAATTCACGGTCTTTTGACCGCGGGAGCAGAATTATTCCCCTTGGTCAAAGTCATATTAGGATCGCTCTCAAGATGCACCCTCTCGAACAGCATGTAGAAAGGCCATTGAGGAATCGTTTTCCTTCCGCTCTTCTTTCCTTTGTGGTGCGTGACGAGAATACACCGGTTCGAGAGTTGAGGCGAATCATCTGCTATGCTTCCTATTAGCGCCCGAAGGACTTCCGGGCTCCGTAGTACTCCATGCGTCGATTCGTCAGGAGTCATTTTTTGTTCCAGACGCATTCGCTAAACGTGGATGCTTCGTCCCCTAACATGGTTAAAAGATAAGACCCTTAGTGCCGTAAGAGTAATTTCAAGTTCTCAGTAGATAAGCACTTGTCTGCTTTGTCAAGAAAGAATGAGCGAATGAATGAATTTACAGGTATGTAAATGCCTGTATTTGGCTACTGTGAGAAAGGGGTTGTAAGAAATTAGAGTTTAGCGTAAATTGTCTTTGCTCGGAAAGAAGATCAAACAATTTTCAATACTTTTATTATACGTATATTGATCCAGGACCACTTCCAACTATTCATTATAAATTTGTATATTGTCTGTAATATTTTTTTGATTTATGGCAGTGATAAATTATAAGGCTATCGGTGGCTTACACAGAAAAAATACGCTGTCAATTGCATGATTATCTAAAGAATGATTTAGCTTTGACCTTGTGAGTTGCTTCTCTTGACGGATATTTAAACCTCAGTAATAATTCCCACATAACGACCTCTTTTCATGATTTCCATTAGAAATCATTTTATTTTTTCCTAGTTCAGCCATATTTTGAAATTTCCGGATCCCTACCATGTAATGTAGAGTTGAAGATGCTGCCAAGTGTTCCAAACACGTTTTTTTTACGAGGGACTTGACTTCTATACGAATCTAAATCAAGCTCTTCTCTAAGTTTTAACCCAACGGTCCATGGGAGTACGAGCCAAATGGAAAAGAAGGAAACTTTTGAACAGAGAATTCCAAAAATACCTCATAAAATGATCATTTCAGTAAAAATAGAGCAGAGATAAGGTCGCTGGGTTGGTCATCCGCCTGGAGTCTACAGTCTTCACGCAAAATAATCTCGTGAAATGCAATAAATGATTAAATTATTAGTATATACTATGACATTGATCAGAATTTTGACCTTATTTTTTGAATTGCATTGGATATCAAGTGCAACTTGCTTGTCCAGAATAATTTAATGCTGGATAGTTATAAGTTTTATAGGAAATGGTTTGTAGAGGACGGTTTTAATGGTTCAGAAGTGTTATGGAAGACCCAAACAATGTGACATTTTTTTTAGCGAACGTCTAAGACCCACCTCTAGCAGATACCTAGTCCACTTAAAAAAATAATTGTACCAAACTAGGCAAACGAAATGTCTAAGCGGTAATCGGTATTTTTTTTAAATTGGTGCTTTAAACACATTTATTAGCGTATCATAGATTTGGATAAAATTTGATGATTATTACGCAAATCTCATTTGATAGAATGGTTTTAGCAGCGGTACCAATTGACCCCATCTAATCTGAACCCATTTATTAAATATACCGGATAGATAATCTAACCTAAAGTTACCAATAGCCTGTTTTTATACATTTTAATTCGTTGGTTTTGCAACATATTGCGTATAAATTCGTTGAATGCTTTTAACAAAATGCTTATGATCTAAATCGAAATCTTACAACTTTCACCATCACTAATTGTGTATTTTAAATCGGGTCTATGACAGCTGCTATCAAGGTTTTTGACATTCCACAAATTATTTTATTGAGAGTACAGTAAAATATTCGATTTATAAAATTAAAATATTTCCCAAGCATCTATCTTGTACGGTTCGCTGGAGATTTTCATTTCGATCTGAGAGACGTACTGACAAACATAAGAACAAAAGAAAAATGTAGTATACTTTTCGTGAGGAGCGACGTGCCCTGAAAATGAAGTACAGGGCTTTCTTTACCCCAGGGCTCGGACAACCGTCCGCCGCCTACTGTGCGACGGATAGGGAATATTCCTTTTCCTGCTCGGCGGAGCATTCGCTCCCTTTGGACGGCGATTCGATTGTAGGTTCGATTCGATTCACGTCCCCGTCGCCATCGTTCGGAAAATTAAGTCTGCGGACGGCACGGAAAACCGCAGAACCCAAATCAGAGTCATCCCCGGACGTCGGCTGTCAGGGGCGGCTTGTCGCTCATTTTGGTTTTGCGGCGTGAGAGGGACCGCGTGTCCCACGCATTACCGGCTCTCCCAACCCCTTCCTTCCCTCCCCCGGGCATCGGCCCACCTCCGTGGAAATGCGGGTGTTCCTGCCCTTTCCCTTTTGATTTTTGAATTGTGAAATAAAATGTTAGAATTTCGAGGTGAACGAAGTAATAAAAGCTCACTACCACGGCTCCTCTGCTCCGTCACCCTGTTAACAAGACTCGACCTTTAGCAACGGTCAGTAATTCAATTTCCAAATTTATTTGTTATGAATTTTACGCAGCATGCAATTAAATTTAAAAAAAATACTGTTTTCAATGCCTAAACATCGTCGTCAGGTGTTGTATGAGATTACTGTCTCCCTCCAGAGGGTTTAATATTGGGACTAATTGTTTTCGTTCACATAAAAAACATCTGTGGCAAAAAGAGAAATTTCGGAAAACAAATTTTAAATATTAATCGCAGTTGCGGTTTTCCTGTTTTTTCTTCTTTTTTCCTTCATTTATATCTTCTCTCTAAAAGGACTAGGAACATTTCATCCTCTAGTACGATCTCAGCTTTGGTCAAAGTAGTCACTAAAATAAGAACTTTCACTATACTTCTTCTTATGCTGCTAATACATAGAATCCTCATTAATTTGGATTGATTGCCGAATTGGATCGCGTGTTACGGAGAGGAGCCAGATTTGTAAAGCGCTGTTATGACAAACTGAGTAGCATGACAAAACTATTAGAGGAGCTAGGTTGGGAATCACGGAGCGAAAGTTAAATTACTTACATATTAAATCTCTTGCATAAATTGAAAGGACGTCTCTCTAGCAATGCTGTTGAAAATGTATTAATGGCCCCATCGTACGACGGCAGGTGAGAATATGTCAATAAAACTAGAGAGATTAAGTATAGAAAGATAGATAAGATGTCATTTTTCTCACGAACGATTAGGGATCAGAATAACATTTTCTGACCGCGGTAAGGTCATATACGGGTCAAATTTAGACTGGTTTTGACCCCCTGCCACACGCTCTAGCGGTGGCTTACTGGGTACTGAAATATCGAATGTCGAAAATGCAACGTATTGTTACGAACAGTCATCCTGAAAATGTACATAATCTGTAATCATTTTTACCACGAACGATTTGGGATCAGAATAGCGTTGTCCGACCGCACTAGGGGGAGTAAGTATTTAAAAAAAACTAAGAAAATACTTTCTTGGTTCTCCTCTGCCACTTTGGGGCATCTATCTCACGCGATTTTCCCCAGCTTGCTTCGGTTGTTAGGCTGTTCATTCAATTTTTTCCTCTTGTTATATTTGGAGTTAATAGTATCCACTCATTTATTGAGGCTATTCATATTGGATCGTCTCATGTTTTAACTTATTTCCGGGACTAGTAGTGTCGCGTCTGAGTCTTTTTTCAGATTGTAATGCGATTGTAGCATTTTTATATTTCTTGCAGACGACGCGATTTCCGAAATTGCTGGAAATTAAATAAAATTCTCGTGATTCTGAATAAACTATTATAAATGAATTTGTGAAATCCCTCGTTTTTCCTCAATTCTCTAAACGGTGACTCATTAAATCCGCATACGTGTGTGATTACTTTTTCCATACTCCTATGCTCCAATATCCCGACTCGCTATTCCATATAAGAAGCTAAAACTTTACAACAAAATTTGAATTCAGAGAAATTTTATGTGTTTCGTGAAGAAGCTTCGCGATAGTACAGAAAGCATTGCACAATTATTGGGTAACTTGGGTTGAGTGACATCGGAAACACGAATTTTTCATGCACGACCTATATTTTCAGATTAACGCAAATCTTGCGAACCTAACGCTGACAGAAAAGGAATAATCCCAGTGTCTTATAAGGCGAGACCACTAAGAACGGTATGGGTTAGTCAGCCAGCGATATACAAGTAATAACTTTTCACTGCGCTGTTCGTGAACTCCACAGTAGGAAGTAGAACGTGCGATACTTGGAATTTTCCAAATGTTATCAGTCGTCACTAACACCTCTGATAGCTGGAGACCTAACACTTCCTGTCACGCGTAATGTTGGGAGGCTTGCAAGGCATTATGCACAGGAGATGTTGATTTTATTCCGCACTTCATGATGCTTCTAAGCATTGGCGATTCTTATAAATTTTAAACCGTGTTGTTTGAAAGACGTTATTAATACATGATATCGTTCTGGAATCTGGTAGACCTGCTATAAAATCGGTTCTCCTAATTGGTTGTTATGCATGTCATTCGATGATTATCTTTAAAGGATAAATTATCTGCTTGTTTGTTGCTCGGTTATTTTCCACTCTTAAGAGTAATGCGTATTCCCTTTATTGGAAAAGTGCAAATCTCAAATTCTGTCGACATCGGCAAGCAGGTAAACAAAATTTACAAAAAAACAAAAAAATTACAATGCTTCTTATTTGAAGTATTGTAAATGTACTTGTCGTTTATTTTGATTCTATAGTTCTTTTGTAATCTTATTTATTTTTCATCATTTACGTATTCCATTTTGTAATTCCCTTATATTGCCGTATGAATTATGTTTTGCTGTGGCTGAAAGTGCAGAAATATTGGATGTAATCTTCCCCTGGGCGTGGATTTTCTTCATTGTTCTGTAATCTCCTTTATTTGCTGGCAATATTTTTTAGCAACTGAATTGTGAGAGTGTTTCAAATTCAAATATCAAAATATGAAAACTCTGATCTCTTCTTTCCTTCTTATATTAAATGTATTGTACCTTGGATTACCACATTGGTAATGAGTCTCTGCAATCAACTTTGTAGAATTTGCCATAGACATTATTTTAATGTCGTCTTAGTTGAATTTTTATCAGGCCACGTACTGAGGTAGTTGTATAATGTTCATTCCTCAATTTGAAGATTAGTCCTATATATTTAAGCTTCAAAAGTTAACTGACGTATAAAAAGTGAAAATCAGTTATTTTTACACTTTATGAGTTCCCTGCTTAAAAATAGCGGAATTTCCACCGTGTTCTGATTTTAGAAGCTATTACCAACATAAACCACGACACTGGTGAACTAAATATGTTTTGTGCCGAACGCGATGCTTAGAATAATTGAAGTTCATCGAAATATTGGCAATTTGTGGAGAAATAAATAGTCTCCCAAACACAAAAAAGCTCCTTTATGCATTTTTTCGATTAACGTTTTCTTCCTGGAACAGTTGGTATAGTGGCAAGCATTTTCATATAGAAAAAAATCACCCAAAATATTGCATGAACTCCTAAAAAGCAATCGCATAATATTGATTTATTTTGTTTTTGTATAATCTACTATCAAGCCCTATCAAAGCTCTTAGACCTAAGTAACCAAAACATATTTTTATGCCGTAATTAAAGTTTAAATACCAGTGAGAAAAAACTTAAAGAGGAAGTATTTATTTGGAGAAAATATTTTTTTTAATTGGCGCTCTTCACGTCAGACATGTTTTTATTAAAATTTATCCCAATAACTATAGTTTAAATAAACAGCACGTGTAATGCTATAGTATAATTACTTTAAACTTTATTTCCTCCAAGCCTTCATAAAAATTTGGTTTTCCCTAAGAAAAACCTTCTTTTTCCGTTATACTACTCCAAAGAAAGCATGGAAATATTTTCATTGCCTAAAATCTAATTTTAATTTATTCTAAAGATACCGATGTCAGTTTCAATAGCCTCCTTTTGATGTATCCAATTTCCACGAACATCGCTAAAATCCATGCCGGAGTTACCTTTTGCGTCAACGATACGGCGAGCGTCGTATGCGTTCGGGTTCTGTAGTTGCAATACCATTATGTAATGCATACCCATCAGCAGGAGATTGAAGTACCTTAGGAAGGGAGCTGCCTATCCTTAATTGCCTATCGCATGAGCACAGTTAAGCTAATACGAAGTGAGCGCCCTATTTATCTTTGATGGTAAAGTTTTATGCTAACAAATGTTATATTATCCACGCTCTTCTCTAACCGATGAATATCTTACTTCGCACTAATTCGATAATCCCAAACTGGGTCAAGTTTGCCATTGCAGTTAGAATATTTTCGGAAGCATGACTTTGGATAGGAATATGATTACGATGGAGCAGGAACCTAAGCAACGGAGCATTTCTAAGTGCCTACATCACCCCTGCGTTGGAAATTTATGGAAATAAAGTGTCCTGTCTCTAAACGTCACTCAAAGACGCATGCAGAAGGCTTCATGATGTGCTCTGTCGGGGCAGGCAAAGTAAAAAAGCATAATTTTTAGATTATTTCAGGGAAATAATTCCATTTAGCTTAGCTCTTCCTCAATATGCTTCCTTAGCATATTTATTTCTCCTTCGTCATTATCATGCACTGAAGTCGGGAGCAGGTGCAATAAAAATCAAACGGGGAGGAATTAAAGTCGCATCTGCTTTAACAGATAAGATTTTATTTCTGTATACAATTGCCGTTATATCAGCTAAATATCATGAAATTATACCAATAGTCGTGAGGAAAAACTGAGTAGGCATTTCTATCCTTTTCGCGTATGGCTAAAATATATCTTTATCGTGAACATATTTCATTTCAGGGGGGAAATCTTTTCAAATCTGTCTTATCAAAGAAAATTTGGTCAATATGACAAGCCATCAAATTTGAAAAAGGGTAGCGCAAATGAATAAATGACTTTGTAAGTATCAGTTTGCTATAACAGGGGTTCGCTTTTATAATAGAAGTGAGTGTAGAAGCAACACGATAGTTTCAGACCAGACGTAATGACATCGTGAGACGAAATGAATTGAAATGAATATTTTTATATTTCCTTCCGTCCGCAATTCGATGAATAATTCGTGTCGAGACTATTATATAATTTACTCATGCGGTAGAGCTAACTTTGAAGTCAATGTGTTTGTGTGCCGTTTCACTGTGTGGTGGTACGGATGAGCGAACGAGTCAGCAATAACGGACGGTTGTTTTGTTGATCGTGTAAGCAGACGATGAGGCGAGGAAGGCGATATGTTCGCCGGGGGTTGTTGTGGGAATGGGGTGGAGTGCTTGACGCTTCCTCCCCCCCCCCCAGGGATTTCCTGAGCTAAGGAATGTGGGAATTTTTGGGAGAGGGGAACATGGGATTTTCGTTTGGACATGGCGGGAGAAGTTCGTTTGACGACTTACCGCAGGATATTTATCTACCGCTTGTAATTCGAGGGAGCAAGTTGCCTCGACCGAGTAGTGCAAAACGGACACCTATACGAGCATAGGCGAACCGCTTTTTTATTCAAAAACTAAATGCAAACATTTGACGCTAAATTTTACAAATTTATAAGCGGTTAGATACGAGTATATGTGTTTATACTGGGATACGATAATGGGGTCACTTCACAACACAAACTTTTGCTACGAAAGAGATAGCTTCTTTTATAACTTTTACAGTGACCCACATTTCAAAATTATATACAGAGGACATGCATATATGGATTTAAGCAGAATATACTTTAAACATGGATTGAGTGGGAATTAATTGAAAAACAAATAATTCCGAAAACATTTTTTTTAAACTGCAATTCGATGAATTAGCGATGTGAACGAATTGAAGGGCATGCCTCGCATGGTAAGAAGCGTGTGAAATTCACGTTTTTGGGCTAAACATGGAAACCGTTTCTTTTCCTGAGCGCCCCTGATGGTTTCCTAACATCTTCAGCTACTCAGGAAACCACACATCTTGGACTTAAGCTGTGGCGTCGAGAGACGTTTCCGAACCCTCTGGTCATCTGTCGATTTTGCAAACCATTAGTCTACGCAACCTATACATATACTAAAACTTAGGGGAAAAGCTACGCGAAAATATTTCCTCAGCATGGATCTGGGAAAAAACCGAAAAACTTCCCGGGAAAAAAATTCGTTATCCTCACAACAGATAGGTAACTTGTGAGATAATGATGGAAAATAATAACTCATGAGATAATCTGTTTTCATGTGTCTATTCGTAAGCAACGTTATAACAAAACCTTTGTGAAAAGTGAATGACATGCAGGGCATTTGGGCAAATTTCACAAAGATATGCTAGATACATACTACTTAAAGGATCCACTTATTTGTAGGAAGCGCGCCAAGTATGGTGGCCGATTGATTCCCTGAGCCCCAGCTGCTTGTCTAGAATCTTTGGCTACGATGCTACGATACTCAGAAGATTCTACTTGCTGGCGTTTCACAAAGAGCCATGTGTTGCTTAAATAAATAGGTGCTTGGAGTAAGAGTAGGATGTTTTAGCACAAAAAGGAGGACCTCGTCTTCTAAGAAACTGTCAGCCTTGTGATATCTACTTATTCAAATTCGTAACGAAAGTAATAAAAAGATTACTGAAGACAGTCTTAATGCTGTAATTTTACTGTAACAAACCCTCAGTGATAAAAAGCTTTAAAAAATGTTGGTAAATTCCAAGCAAAATAATCTAAAAATTTTAGTTAATATTTAAGTTTAAGAACTACAGGCATCCTCCTCCTCCAGAGAAACTATGTCATGAATTTCTCTAAGATCTTCTCCGACACTCGTTCCGTAGTATGTTTGCCACCTGGTCTTCCTTTGGAATTAGACGTCAAACGTTTCATTCTTGGTGTGACAGCAAATGCCAATGGGCTCGATTATTTTGTAACATTTGGCACGTAGTGAGTGATACAAATGTTCACGTGCACTTCTCTTTTTATTGCGGTAATAGAGAAAAAAAAATGTATCCAGGTCATTCCTGTTTAGGTGCGTCTTCCTTTCCTTATCTTACCCTTGAAACGTCCTGAGGATGTAACGCTTTAAAGGTGGAGGTCGGTGAAAGAGGGTTCTCAGGGAGGCGATCCTCCTGTGAGCATGTGCGGCAAGATGCTCTCGCCCACTCCCCCACCTCTAGGAGGGGGTAACCGCAGTGGACCGACCCACCATCCCTCGCCTCCCCATTCAGTTTTTCGCGTCCTTCGATAATCCTCCCTCCTCCTCCTTCCCAATCCCTCCTCGCCCCCCTCCCCCCACGTCCTTTCTCCCCCGCCCATTCGCCCTTCTAGTCCACCCACGCCCCTTTAAACCCCATATTTATTTTTAGCCCCGGCCGCCTTCGGCCAGCGTTAAAGGATAAGGATACGGAAGGAGCCTCACTTCCGGATGGGTCCTTCACACAACTCACGGGACCTCTTTCTCTCCCTTTTGTCCCTCTTCCCTCCCTCCCTCCCTCCGGGGATCTTCCCTTCTTCAACTTGAAGATAACTCCAGACGACAGGGTAAAAACTATAAGGGCAATGCCGGCCGGCATCCTCCTCCTCTCCGTCTCTTCCCCCAAAACCAACCCCACACAGCAAGTCAACCGAAATAGTCTCTCCGTCCTTCTTTTTTTTCCCTTCCCAAATGGGGAAAAAACCAGTCGATTTCCCTCTCATGGATAATACATCAAGATGTTAGAGCAGAGGATGAGGAAGGGGGAGAGGGGGGGGGGGAACTCCGGATGGCTGGGGGGAGGGAGGAAATTAAGCGAGAAAGTGAGCTTATTTTGCGGGAGGGAGTCTCAATTTTTTTCTCCCCTCCTTCCCTCGCTTTGTTTTCGTTCCTCGAACCCACCACCTGTTCCTTTGCGGAGGGCGGCACACGGACTGACGATTCCGACGGCCGAGAGAGAGAGGCAAAAAAATATGAAAGGAACGGGACGCCCCCAATTTAGAAAATTGGTATTTGGGAAACCTTACATACTTACTCCAATGCATCTATTTTGTAGCTCTAGTATCGATGGGAATTGAACAAAATGGTCACTTTAACCTTGACATTTCCATTCCGTAAATGAAGTTATAGAGTTGAGCGTTTCCGACCTGGAGCGAACGCTCCAGATGGGAGTGGGCAATTTGATTATTTTGCGGGGGCAATTAGATAATATGCTGTCAGTAGAATAAAAAAATGTAGCTATTATCAGTAAACCTTATATTCATCAAAGAAATCCATATAATGGAAAGGCCTACCCGCGCTCTTTTTTATTTCAAGTCCCTATTTACACTCTCCCTCCATTATAATTTCCAGGAAGTTGTTATCCCGCAGAACTTGCCCAAAAAATTTAATTTTCTTTTCCTCCATCTCTTTCATAAAATTTTTTCCTCATTGAATTCTCTCTTTACTTCTACAAAAATAATAAATATGATGGAGGGAGGAGTATTAGGAGAAAAGGGAGAGAAAGGCCGAGAAAGAAATTTCAGGATGACATAAAAATTACTGTGGGACAAAGGTGTTAAGTTTCGAAGTATTCTCATGACAAAATCGCTAATGCACTTTAAATCTAAATATGATGACCGTCGAAACTTCAATAGATTGAAAAAATCCTTAAGGGATACGAAACCAGGTAGACAATTGGCCTCGCGTGTTTCCAGTGCGCTGCTGCCTTTTTCCTAGCCTCATGGACATAGTGCACACCCAGCGCATGCGTCACTTTCTGCTTTGTACCTCCGTCAATGCGTCGCTTTACTCTCCCAATCATTTCTTTCTCTCCCCATCGCCATCCCTTCTCCCTTCAGCTCCTGTTAGCGTGCCCCCATGAGTTCGCCACTCATTCCTTTAGCGAACGTGGAAA
This sequence comes from Hetaerina americana, assembly GCF_022747635.1. Lineage (NCBI taxonomy): Eukaryota > Metazoa > Arthropoda > Insecta > Odonata > Calopterygidae > Hetaerina > Hetaerina americana. The sequence goes on along the minus strand of NW_027287217.1, from coordinate 2,597,913 downwards.
CTGCATGTTTGCCTAAAGGCATGACGGGAAAGGTAAATTCCATTGTTCTAGAAGCCCGTATTCACCTATTAAAGTTCAAGGCATGCGACGGTAGAGGTAATTCCATAAATTTACCAGTAATTTCATGGAGCCGTTATTATTCCGAGGCGAGATTTCAAACAAGGACAGCGCGACCCCTGAGAGAAAGCTACTCGTCGAGGAAATTGGGACAAATTTTGTTCTTTTGATTCAATTAAGGTTCATGTGTTTGTTTTTGCTTGCTTTCGTCACTCGAATAATTGGAGTTTCCAAAGGTTGTCGATCAAAAGTGTAAATTATATCCCTTCGATACTGGGAATTTAATGGAATTCGAAAGAAATTTAAAAATGATGAACAATTATTCAGGTTGAAATCTCACTATACCGACACGTGGAAATTATTCCTAACTAATATACCTTAAGTTATGGCGAAGTGTATTCCCTGCAAACTCAAACATCCTGAACATATTTTTCACAAAAAATACTATCACAGATCCGGAAGGAATCCCTGCTGTTAGATTACCGAAGGAACTTCCTATCGGCATGTCACCTTGGGTACTATAAAGCTTTTTCTTACATTTCGATAGAAGAAGGCTCAGTATTTCGCGACTGTAAGCTGAGTAACATCATAACCCTCTATGCATGAGGAGATAGAAACAATCATAGCAATCATAGACCGATTTCTTTATCATCGATATCCTGCAAAACCTTAGAAAATATAATTGTTATTAAATGATAATATATCCCGAAAAAAAGAACTGACTATTTCGTATACATTATGATTTTGGAAAAAGCACAGAATTCGAAACAGTTTGGTCTTGTTATTCATGAAGTGTTGGAATCGGGAGAAAGGAATAAACAAGTGGATACTGTGTATTTAGATCTATAGATAGCCTTCGACAAGGATCGCCACATAAAATTGATACGAAAAATAAGATACCTGCTATTGTATTAGCAAGGAAGTGATCAATTGGATTGGGGACTCCTTATCTAATCGTTAGCAAAATGTAGTAATCGATAGGTTGAATTAGTTAAAGTTAGGTATAACTGTAGGCATGCCACAGGGAAGTGTTATGGGTCCCCTTTCTCTTCTCAATGAGCATTAACGGCCTAATTTCCACCAGGGTCTCCAGGTGAGGCTAAAAATAGCCATTGTGGCTCATTTCAGGTGTGGGTGACTAAAAATATATATTTATTCTAATAAGTCGTTTTCTGTCTAAATTTAGTTTATCAATCAAGTCTATAGAAGAAAAATTAAAAAAAAATAAAGATTACTTATTTTTGATAAATAAAACACTAATATATTTGCATATCAGAAAATTGTGATTGATACCATTTATCTATGTTACCAGCGTTATCATTGTATATAACCCGGTTTTTTTTCATGCCGGTTAGCCTATATGGTGCCATTTAGTTTTAAAAATGGGTGATTTCCAGTCTAGAAAATATTTATTATTCATTGTATTCTACGTAATCTTTTATCTCGACTAGATGCGGAGCAGTGAAATTAATTAATGCCAAATTAGTTCTCCACTTGCTACTGCAGTATTCGTTCAATTGATCATCTAAGTGATCTTGTAACAGACCACGTAAAGGATAGATCTCCATTGGGCGAAGTGTATGAGCGGCATTAAAGATTTCGTGCGTGTGATTCTGTTTAAACACTTAGGTGAAGAACTAGAATTCTGACCGAAGGACCTTAGAGAAGTTGAAATACTCGTTATTCATTTAATATCTAAACGTAGTTTTCATAAAAAAAATGACTATTTTTTATGAGTTAAGTATTTTACCCATATAATTAATAGTTTAAAACAATAAATATTTATCCTAAACGATGTTATTTCAGCCTCTTTTAAACACCTCTTGGCTGAGGTAGAAAAGCTATTACTTAATTATATCACATTGATCTGAATAATCTATTGATTTTTTAATATGATGGGCATGACAGTGTTTTTGCTGCGCATAATTCAATCCTCTGAAAGCTCAACCTACGGATGACATCCCCAATTAAGTCATCATAAAATGCACTTGGCATAGTTTGGATCGGAGCTCTGGCTGTACCTTCAAGAAACTACAATCAAATATGTATTCCTGCTTGATTTACCCTCAGTTGAAACTGCCACTAAAAAACTTTTTGTTTCGAAAAACATTTTCTTTACTATATGATGACTCCACGGATCCAACAAAAGTCACCAGCCTATTTAATGTTAATGGGTAGTAAGGGGAGAATTTATTTTTGTGAGGAAATATTTTGTGAGACGTAAAAAAATCTTAGCTAAAATACAAAAAGTGAAGAAAAAGATGTTTTCGTGCGATGAAGCCGTAGAAGATACCGAAGATAAGATAAGATCGGGAATCATAGACCATATTTATTGCAATAAACTCCAACGCTTGGTCGAAAAAGCTCATGAGAATATCGAGTGGAAAACCTTATTTTTGAGCATAACAAAATCATATCTAAATGCTGACCAGAAGAGAAAAACTGAAACTCTCCTAATTTGCTAGAAGAAAATAGATGCTAGCATTATCGGAGAACTATTCTTGATACATATTATGCTGGGCTTTTATGCGTCCATTTTATTCCATTGATTCAAGACTGAAGTGAATAATACTTTTCTAGCTGAAAAATGATCCTTTCAAAGGTTTCAGAGACGCTGAAACATTGCAACAAACAATTAGTCCCCGATTCATATAAAAATGATTTGGAGACAATTTTACCTGAAAATACTAATTTACCATGTGTAGAGAAAAATTTTAGGGAAATATCTATGCTTAACTATTTGGGTAATGTAAAATGCAAAATTTGCTGGCTGGACTCAGGACGGCAGTAGCTTACTATGCAGTCTCCCATTATTTCAATTTGTGCAAATTATATGCTGAATAAGACCAATTTTTAAAGATGGGACCAAATGTTGTCATGTAATCTAAAGAAATGAAATATATCTACTCTTCATTACTTTAAAAGAAAAAATTAAAATTCTCGAAGTACCGTCAGATCTAGTTATCATATGGGAATTTTGGAATTCGGAAAAATTCCTTGAAAGACGAGTGTTTCGGTAAAATTTCTGAGGTTACGTGCAAAATTATTTTTTCTTTCAAGTGAGCATTGATTTCGTGGTAAGGGTGTTTTCCCATGTCGCCATTGTTGTTAACAGTGAGCTAATAAGTGAGTCAAATTATATCAAAATCAATTCTACTTAAAGGATAAAAGCGAATTTAGCCATATTTAAGGAATATTGTAAATACTTAAATGCCACAAATATGTGTTATACCTTTAAGTAAACAATAACTTAAAGAGCTATCTCAAGATGTAGCGCAAGAGTACAATCAAGGATGCATATGTGGATGAATCGATGAGCAAGCATTTTGCAATAGTGTTTGTGATCACTTTTATGTACAACCTTCACTTTGAGACATTAATTCATCCATGATTATTCCTGAAAAGGGTTATTTCTCTCTCGTTTGCATAATATATATCGACGAAAGCTCAAATTTCAATAAAATTTGTGAAGTGTAGTTTAGAAGAGTACTTTTTTTCCTGATCGATCACGAATAAATTCCATCGCTGTGATGTTCTCTTCTCCACTGGGATGGGTCACTTCATTTTGAACAATTTTATTTTATTGTCATGGAAATTTTATTTTCTTGGAATTAGAGCACTGAGCACGAGAAGATTTTATTGAAAGTACTTGTATAATATCATTGATATAGTACCAGCGCCACAGTATTTATGATAGTTCATTTTTTTTCATTTAATTTACAGTTTTGGTTGTATCGCGTATTGAACGGATGAAGTCATTTTAATAGATCGATAAAAATTTACGTGCACCTATATTTTTAGTATTCATTGAAAAATCATTTTAAATTACACACATGCAAATGTACACGCAATACTTTACCTAAAGTAGCAACTAACCTATACATGTGGATTCACCTGCGAATATGCCTTATGTCTACGCAGTATTAAACATATCTTCACTTGTGAATCGAATGTTTTAACTATATCTATAATGATTTGATTTCTTATTATTAGGATTCCTGATTGTCTGGGGAGAGAACGAATCTGTGTATCCATCTTTACTGGAGTCTATCTCCCTTATCTTATCTTTGTGGTCTAACCTACCTAAATAGTGTGAGGCCATAACATTTCCTTTTGTGTAATAATCAGATACTCGAAGCAGTCGTGATTTCTAACGCCATCTCCTCTCTTTCCTCCCCACAGAGAGACGGGACTGCTGTCATCACGTCGCCCGACCCGAGAAAGGAGTCCGTGGTGATACACCCCAGTGCATGCGATCTGGTACCGGGAACCATCATCATAGTGAACCCGACGGCACCCGTGAGCAGGGGAAAGTTCAGCAAGGTGTCTTCATGGCACTTGTCACAGGTCAGCATCAGCAGTCATCCGATTCCATCGCAGGTGGAAACACCTTTTTCTATTGCTGTGACTGAGTACACGTGGTCGCGAGTTTATCACGTTACTCCCACGCACTCGTATCTCTGCACGCGCAAGATAAGGACTTGTGCGTGAGAAGTCCCTCGAGCGAGTGCCGTGTTTCCTCCTGTCAACTTATCGCTTGTGAACACAGACAAAATTGAATGCCTCTTAACCGCGAGAACTTGAGCGATGGTTTCAATATGCCTGTCATGTGTTTCGCGTCATCTGCTGACTGCACGATATCCATGCACCATGAATTATAGTCCGTTTAGGATTGGCTGAAGGAGAGGCAGGAGCCTCTACGGTGCGAGAGGGTCTAGTCCATTTCGGATAATATGGGGAGCAAAACCTGCTCTAACGAGCGATGGCACAAACGACCTCAGCTGTCCCTCACTTCCCGTATTAACTAATACGTACTACACGGAGGAAAGGCATGAAGGAACAGCAATGTGGAAGGGTGACAAGGGAAGGCTGATTTCTTACCCTCCATTCAAATAGGCGAGCTTGTTTACATCTCAAACTTACCACTCTCCCAATTCCAGCGTGTCATCGGTAAGCCTTATGCGAACGGACCACAGCTATTATGGATAGGAAAAAATTTCGTATGTTCAAAATCACCCTTAAAAATAATGCAGTTTACAATGTAAGCTGTTTTTATTCTTGATCACGGTAGTAAATAGAGATAAAATCTAATTAATGGTTTAAAATTGGAAGAAAGTATCTTTTCATAGTTCCTTCGTTTGACGAGAGTTGATTCGTAATTTGTTTTCAACATTAGCTCATTGGTTATGAACAGGAATTGGATGCGTATTAGTTATCTACCGGTTAAGGTAGGTTTTGAATAGTCACACGCTGCGCAAAGACAATTCCATTGCCTCTCCTAGCATGGCACAACTTGACATTAACTTTAGAGTAAGCCCTCTCTTTAATTCCGCATGCATCTTTCCTCCCTTCATTCCGTCCAACATGCCTATCCTACTCGTATTCCTGCCCTTTCCTTGCTTGCCTAACATGCTCCACTCTGACAAGGTCTTCAACACCCTATCGCCAATCAAAATACTCTGCATTTAACATGTCTTCCTGGGAAACCATAACCGGCACAGGGAAAGGAACTGGGCCCCCTACCCTGATGTGTGAATTTCACACGCCGTATGCTACTTGCAGTACTACTATGCTACTGCTTAGTACTGGGGTACTGGGTGAACTCTCAACATCACCTACTAAACTGACCTTCGGGTTGATTACTGTGTTTATGGTTTATATATTTTATATGTATATATATATGTATATATATATATATATATATATATATATATATATATATATATATATATATATATATATATATATATATGTTTAAAAGAAAGCCCACCCTCAGAGCTGATTCTCCGTAATTGTTTTGCCTTGTGTATCCCAATGTCACCATCCTCCCCTTTTTTTAAATCTATGGCTTCCTGTGCCTCTGGAGTGTTCAAGTCGACCCGGAGGACGGCTGACCCTAGAAAGACCCGAAATGGCGAGCGGGGGGTGGAGGGCGAGGCCGAAGAAGGCCGTTTTGTCATTCACACATGCCAGACGAGGGCTCGGCAAACTTCTTCTGCGAGGAGCACACGGGTCGCGCTCCCAACTTTCATGCGGGACACCAGAATGGTCCCTCCTTCCTCTTCACCTACCCTCTTGGGTTTGACGAACGTCGGTGGGCCTTGGCATAGAGATATGGGTCTTCCCAGATTCCACTAGAAGGAACTCCTTTTTTTTCTTCGGCTCTCGGGTTACTTGGGCGGAGTTGCGTGTGGTCATTTAACTCCATTTGGTGAACAGGGAGGTGACGAATGAGATTCTGGAAGAGTGGGAAGTCGAAGTTAAATATTAGGACAGGAGAAAATTTATGAGTTCTCGAGCGATAATTTGCGCGTCTAGGCAAGGTTTGAAACGGAAATAGTCATGGAAATGAGAGGTTTACAAGATAAATTGCTTTAATGTTATGAAGGGGGATACATAGTAGTCGATAGTGATAATCGGGACTAAAGACCTAAATAAAGAAACTAATATTGAAAGCATTAATTGTAGAGTGTTATGGTCATAGCATGTGTAATTAAGAAACGTCGAGAAAGTTGGAATGAATGCACATCGACGCCTTTTAAGAGTGCTGAATTGAAACGAATGGGAAACGTAGTATTGAGAGGATAAAGAAGTGGTGTTGAATATGTATGGGTAAGAATGAGAAATGTTATTGAAAACTGGGAGAAGATAGAAGAAATACATATAGGATAGACTTATGGCGTTTGGGGGTAGTTGACGACTACAAGAAAAGAGATTAACAGAAGTTATCCCACCTAGAGGGCATTTAGAGAAAGAGAACGTGCATTTTCCACTTTATTAAGAGCCAGTCTACGCCTTGTAGAAATCAGAACCCTAGGCGAAGGGGTACATATTTCTCGGAGGCACAAATCAAGTTTTAAGTGTTCAATATTACGTAGAGCTAATTGAAATTTACTAATTTGCTTCAACACATCTAGTTTACTCTTCCTAAAATATATTGGCGTATTATCTTGTGTTCATTCTCTTTACTCCAGCTTTTAGGCTCAGTTTCAAACAACTATGTTGTATTTTGGATTACTTGATGATGATTTGGAGATTATTATTTTTTTTTAAATTAAAAATTAACGCAATATGACTGATTCACGGAGGGAAAATCGTTATGGTCCATGAGCAGAACTGTATATCTGGTATTCGAGAGTTTCCATAGATAAAGCTTTTTTTAAAAAATTGTTGCCCGCTCGTGGCTATTTAAGTTATATAACATTGTCTTTGAACTTCCATCCTTTATACTTCTATCCTCAATCCGAACGCATACGCGGAACCACATTGCCCATGATTTTATAGCACGTGAGATATAATTCCCGCGAACTGGAGAGCTAGTGAATTTCTTTAGATCTCGCAGCTTTCACCGCCGGACCAAGGGATCTCTGAACGCAACGGTGTGGTTAATGAGATGGCATGGGCCTCCGTTGAATTTCAAAGCGATAGTGTGTGGTAGTGAAAAATCCTCTAAAATTATATATGTTTAACGTGTACTAAACACGAGTTTGTATGAGCATAACATAATAAAACTCTTCCTCATTTAATGATGCCTTTGGGGATAAAATAAATGTTGCATATTTTGACTTTTAATGCAACCTTGCATTAAGTAGATGCCTTGAAAAAAATAGTGTGAGATACAAATTAGTATTGCAGTTATTTAAAACTCTTACATATTTTTGGGGGCTGTAAAGCAAGGGTATAGTGTTTAAAACGGGTAAAATTTACCTATACTTCTTTCTATCTACATCTACTAAATACCCCGCAAGCCGCCGCAAGGGCGTATGGCGGGGGGTGTTAGGGCTCCACCCGTAATTGAGAAAAAAAAAACCGCATGCAAAAACCACAAATTTATACAATCCACATGCAAAACATGGTATGCATTCATTCAATAACCCTTGCAACCCACACACAAACTACCAACTAACATACACATGCACCTACAAATGTACCTAATATCTTTGCAATGTTTAATTTTGTTCCGTCTAGTAAATTCAATGTTTTTAATACTCGTGTTTCTAAAGTGACTTCGGTTCCTTAACGTCATTAGAGTGACCTTCCAGTCATTTAAACAGTGTATGATTAAAATGTATATCTAATATAATTAATACTCCCAGAATTATCGTAAATAATATTCAATTAAAAATATTTTTAATGAGCTTAAAATAATGCTCGTAGCCTGAACGCAGACTTAAGATACGAATTCTCTGATGAAATTCCAGACGAGACCGACATTAATATTCGAGACGAAGCCACTTTCTCAAGAGACAATTCAAAACCACTTCAACGGTATAGTAGGTAACACGGAAAAGATGATAAAAATGTATATGAAAGTATTTTAGACGGGGGGGGGGTATATATAAGGACTCAAGAGTTTTCCCTTTCACCGTAGGCTCATTGAAAGAGCAGAAAGCAGATCAAGAAAGCAGCCGGAGGGCATGCGGTATTTTTTTTTCTTTTTGAATTTTCTGCGAACTCTCCAGACGGCTCGAGAAAATTCCCTTGGGTGGGGGGGGGGAATTCCTATTTAACGCCCGATGCGAGACAAAAAGAATCTTGTGCGCAAAGCTGCAGCTCTACGCTAGTTCATTTCAGCAAAAGGTTTTGTCTATCCCCAGAAGGAAGATGAAACTATGTTGTAATTATAAGCGATCATGAATCCAGCCAGAAGAACGGCGCTAGAATGAATCTACACCATTTTGGACGAATGCGGAACAGGAACTGTTGCGATATTTACCATTTCGGTTTGTTCAGTCGATATTTTGACGTGATAAAATGGGTGCGCTGTAATTTGTGCATTATCATTCTGCAATACATGTTACAGAGCCTTTTCTGAGCCAAGAACTTATCACCATCGTGAAAGTCACTCCCACATAATGCTTCAATGCTTCTCTGGCTTCTAATATTGTATTCCCATCCTAGATGATCATTATTGACCCTGAGGTTTTGGGATCTGTGCATAGCCTGCAATACACGCAAAATAGTTGTCATACATCGCTGATTTAGCTTACACATTGAAGGCCACGAGTTGGACGAGAATGCATAGTTCGATATTCCGAAAATGAGTAAAATATACTCGTTGATGATTAGGTCACCTAAAGGTGGTGCTGATGGATGGTTTGTGTTGGATGCGACAATGCATACCTCTTAATGTGATCGGCATGCGTTAAATTCAAGCGGCCTCATGTTATGCTAAAAAAAAACGTTAACACAATTATCAACCCGAAGGTCGGTTTGATAGGTGATGGTGGATTTTATCCAATACTAAGCCCAACGGCTTGTGAAACTCACACATCATCACATGGGGCCAGATCCCTTCCTTGTGCCGCCTATGGTTTCCCTGGAAGTTCTGGTACCCGCAAAATTACGTTTAGATCGGAGGCAGCTGAGGGTACCAAGAGGTGTGCCAGGGAATAGAACCCTGGCCTTCCAACTTGTTGGTAGTACAACGCTCTACCTCTGCACTACCATGTTTCATCATAATTTTATAGTTATAGCATAAAATGCGGCGGATTCGTATCAATTTGTTGTATGATGAATGAAATCTGATCCACTTCGTTATTCTAGAGAATATATTTAGTGTGAAATAACGAAGAATTTTTCTCATGACTATGTTAACTAACGTTAGAACATTTTTCTATGATTGAAATATTTTGATGCAGTCAAGTATGTACATTAAACATTATAAATTAGCAATTTGTGACACAATATGCGCATTGACCTGCATGGTTTCTTTGTTTTCTAACGTTGTAGTCACCGTAATTACCATGAGGGTATCTATCTGTCTATGAGGTTTGGTTTTGTTAGGAAGTGTGAAATATGTGCATAGAGAAGAGGGCAGTACCTTACCCTGTGCCATCATTCTCTTACCCGAAAAATTCCGGTAGCTAGAACAGGGTAATTAGCAATGGGGTTTCAAATACATCACCCAGTATTATTCTGGACCTCTTATGCGAGAGTCAAATACTCTACGTAATAGGTTAGCACGCCACTATTTGTCCGTAGGTATTGTTCTAATAAATATTTTAATGTTTTTTTCCTAAAAAGTGAGTGACATTTTTTTTGTTTTTTTTTAAGTCACCTTCGTATAATAAAGCCATTGTAATTTCGTTTTCATTGTTCCGAGAACCGAAGCATTATTTGTTTTAATATAATATCAGTACCTGAATTTCAATTTTGTTAGCTATGGAAAAAATTAGAAATACCTTGTAAAACTCATCAACATATCTATAGTCAGGTTGCTGATGAGTAAAGTCCAATGTTGGTGAGCATATAAATAGCAGCTAACATTAACAGCCAGGTTGACTCTTCAAATTCTACGTCCTTGAACGTATGTTTTGTTATTGTATTTTTAAACGCTTTTGGTGTGCTTAGTATATCAATATGTGAATTACAACTTTTTTAAGACATTCATAATTTCAAAGCGTGTGTTGGAATCCCATGTTATTTCAATGGGCAACAGCCGGTTATTTTACACATTTTCATCCATTTACATGTACCCTGATGCCTCTTTATGTTCTTATTTATCTATCTAATTAAATTGATGCAACTATTTATTACAACATACAGGCCCAATGCCCTCTGTTCCATTGAAACAAATCTGATAGCCCATAAAATCTATATAATTCAAATTCTGGATAGATACAGTCAGTCCATTATCCTAAAGGATGCTGCAGTCATTTTTTGAACTTTCAGAACCTGTAACTGTACGTCCCCGGATAAAAAAATCATCACTCGCAAATCGATCGGACTGAATACAAAGCCTCCAGCAATCATTTAATCGTATGGATAGAAATACTATACCCAAATATCAATCAAATATCAATAAATAATAGCTCAAAAACCTATGTATTTTAAGAAATAAATTTGCTTTATTTTTGGTCATACTTTCTTTTTTCCCTGAAATAATAGTTCGATATCTTACTGTAAACCATAAATATATGGTCACTAATTCGAAGAATCCGGGATGTTCTTTAACTTTACGTTGACCCTCCCTAAAGAATCTCCCTAATTCTAATGATGGATCCTAAAGGGTTGTTCTGCTCCAATCTATAGGAAAAAGCGTCAATTGACAAATATTAAATAATTTTTACAAAAAGTGTGGGTACCAGATTTGAAAAATATTGTTGTGAAAAAGTGTCGGGTGGACAGAAGACAGTAGGGTGAGATTTCTTTGCTAACATTCAGAGAGCAGGCGAGGGTGCCTTTCCGAAAGACGCGGGACCCACAGGACCGAGGAAATAGTTCTCACCTTAAAACGGAAGATTAAACCACCCTAACAAAGTAATTAAAATATGCTCCATAATGGACTCCTCTATTATCTTTTGGTAACTCTTTCTTTTCTCTTAAAATCCGCGAATACAATAAAATAACGGTTGTTGGGGAAAAAATCGTTATTGGAGAGCATAACTGGAAATAGTGTAGCGAAAAAATCATGGAATTCAAAAACGGGTACGTATTTAATAAACCACTGCCATTTACTCCCGTAGTGTCGTGCAGTTCCTCGTATACTAGATTTAAATGCCGTGGATAACCAAGTTTTTAGAATATCATTATTTCTCAACGCTGCCGGTATATTTTAACTTTCAATGTCATTTTTATATTTATTAATACAAAAAATTTTAGAGACGGGAAAATGAACTTTTTTAAATTTTTAAATGCATTTGTTGAATTATTTAAATAGTCTTTTATAAAACTTGAATGAGCACTGAAATGTAATTTAACTGACAGTATACCGCAAAAAAATATTATAATTGGACTTAGGATTTGTTTCTCATGCAGTACTTTGCTTATTTGGTGATTAATTAGCATATCTTTTCCAAAGTCCAATCCCCCTTATGCGTTCTTTAATTGACCGTCTGTCCGCTGCGGAAGATGATTCGGCAGCTTGTCTGCTGAAATATAATACGCAAAGAAAACACACCAAAAAAAATTTTTATTCGTTGATAACTAGCCAAACTATGGAAAAGAATACACCACATATATTAAACTTAACTGTAACCCACCGAGAATTTCATAGTTGCTATATAGCATTGAATCAAGGAAGTAATCAAAGTTTCAAATCAAAAGTATCGATCGGTTTCCTTTATTTACACTTTTTAAGCTGTGTATTTAAACTCAAGGTGTTTTTTTTACAAATGAGTTAATAATATGTCCTAAAAATAAAAAAAATAGTTCACTTTTCCTTTATTAGTAAATTAAGACTTTATTTTTAAAATGAAGTTCGTAAAAAAATATTAAAGTTGTTTCGCGGAATTTAAGAAATGAAGAATTTTCATATCACACCTAAAAAATCATGTTTGACAACTTTTTAATTAATCAAATCTTAAAAATAATTATTTCCTTCTGCTAAATCTTTACTAAGTATTCCAATTAAGATTGTTAAAGTCAAAGGAAGCGACTCATATACGCGCAAAAATGCATTGTGTTGGTTAATAGATAATCTATAAAGGAAACGAAAACATTGATATATTTACGTTTTTTTGAAATATCATAATCGGAATTGGTGATTTCCTCGCCGCCCAAAATGAATGAAACTTCCTGTAGAATCTTACTTTGTGCGAAAGTGAGTAAAAGGGAGATGCTTTTTTGTTGAAATACGCGTGAAGTACTTGGTAGAAAACGTTAATTAAGGATTTGGATAAAGGTTAGTGAAAACTCAATAGGTTTGTTGAAAAGTAGGCTTGTCGGGCATGCTGTAGGAATTAGGATGATAGCCCCTTGATTCACGAAGAGAGCAGGAAAGACAAAAACTATCCAAGAGGTACACAACAAGCGAGTTTATTAGTGACACTGAGGGGGCTATTATGACCTTACGAGTACAATTAAGTGGCACATCAGACAGCAAGGGTGAAATGAGATCAGTAGTTTACCATCACTGGCAGATTCAAGCGTTCATTTTTTCCTCTCATGATACGCAATCATTACAAAATCAGAGACAACTCCTAATTCTAGCCTAAAAGAGCAAATCAATGCAACAATTTCAGAGTATAAAGATCATTCGCCTTGACCGGGATACGAAACCGCTCGAGCCCTATCCCAGTCAAGGCGAATGATTTGTACACTCCGAAATTGTTGCACTGAAATGCACATTAGCGGATGACTCCGTTAAAAGTTACTGTTGCGGCATCTCTCGCAGTTTCTTGTAATTTGAAAGAGCAAAATGTAAAAATTACTAAGAGCATTAGATAGTTGTGTATGTGTGTGCTTATACTTGTGTTTATTTATGTTTATATTAAGGTAACTAATTAAAGTAAATTATTCATATTTAAGTGACTGAAAATTTGATGCTATAACAACCCCCGTGACACTCGCGGGGATCTCGGGGAATTTTGTAGATGCAGATGAAACGTTAAATGTCAATTGAGCTGTGATGCTGTCTGGGAGAGTGAGTTATTTTATTTTTCTCGCCTCCCTTCCTTGTTGTTAGTTTTCGTTCCAAGACGAAGCTAACAATTTCTCCTTTGTCCTTTGAATAGGTTCTGGCTGCTTTGGCGGTGTCTCTGGGACCATTCTCTGCCGGCTTGGGCAAGGGCTACAGCTCCCCGGCGCTAGCGTCGCTGCAGGATCAATCGTCTTGCTTGCCGGGCAGGAGCGGAGTGGGGCCGCCGCACGTGTGGGACCTGTGCTCGGACGACCAATGGAAAGGAAGCGTGGGAAGCAAAGCAGGTGACTTTAAACAGAGGGGGTCAAACAAAAGGCCGGCGACACTTTTTCCCTCTCCTCCCCCTCCCCTGAATCCCCCTCACACCCATCCTTTGGCGGTGGGCGTTCGGTAGAAGATCTCGGTGGAAGGGAGATGGGACAGTGGCCATTTCGGCGCGGCGCGGGACTTCTCTCACGAACACAAGCGCGCCTGCACGTTTCCCTAACCTCTTTTTCTTTCGGCGAGTCCGAGGGAGGGATGGATGAGTGGAAAAACGGGTGTGACCGTCTGAATGTGTTTGTGTGTGGGCGTGTTTTCCTAAACGGACGTCCTGGGTTCTCTGCTTGCTTGTGTGACACCAACAGGGTGCCCGAAAATCGAAGCGAAGAAACGGACTCGTTCTTTTTATTTTTATTATTTTTCTGTCGGGAGTCCATCCGCCCTCGTCACCCTTTGCGTGGTTGGTCGCGGAAATACGTCCGCGTCGACCGCGGTGGCTCGTTCATGTGGGCCGTAAGATTTTTTTTGACGTGAAACCCCAGTGATGGGCCGTGGGAACACAACGAAAAGGTCGTCAAGGAGTTGGGAATTCATCTTTCCATCGAAAGGAACATAAACGGCTTTCCTTTCTTTGGTTTGTGTTCCGCGGATTCGCTTCCACCAGCCGTGTGTCATCGGGGTAAGGAAACGCGACGAATCACCCTTTGCGGAATTGTGACATGCTGCAAATACTGTAATTCAATTTGTATCATTTCACTCTTGTTAGGAAAAATTCTACCTATAACGGCTTTGAAATGCAAAAATATTCTAGAGGTGAAAACTTTCCCCTGCTCACTAACTGGTTGGGGGGGTGGTGATGAAAAGTAATGAATAATAATGAAAAGTTTGTAATAGGACAATTAAATTAAACTACAGCATGCGGAACTGACATACTTTCAAAATATTTGAACTCTCTGGGCTTAAACCGACGGAAAAAGGAAAAGAATTGGTTACGGTTCGGGTAGTTCCCAAATAATTTTGACCTCTTTAAGTATTCCACGTCTGTTTTACACGTGTAACGACTCTGAAACTTCTTCATTTTGACATATATTCCTTCTCGTAGAAGTTCGCCCCTTTTTTCTCCATCTTTTGGTGTATGATGCCACGCGTACAATAAGTTGATATGGCGGACGTATTCCGGTTTCTATACCGGATTTTTTTCATTCGGTGGATAGATCTCAAGTGAAAGGTACTGCATCTATATCTCCACAATACCACGAAATTCGCCGCGAGGGAATTTGACGGGCGGAATACATGTGGAAATATTAGCCCATAAAAACATTTCCATATATATATGCTAATATAAAACTTTCGCGATCGTACATACTTGTATACATGATGCAATAATATTGGCAAATTCTGATATTCAAATTAATTTAATTTTTTCCGGATATTTGGATCGATTTTGTCATGCGAGGGAATAATGAGCATTTGAATATCTCTGCAATGGTAAACTACTGATCTCATTTTATCCTGGCTGCCTAATGTGCCAATTTACTATGAGGTCATTATAGCTCCCTCTGTCTACAATTCTAAAATTTCCTAGGTACCTGGCAGCCCTTCCCACGCTTACACTTCCCCCCTCTCACACTCTTCGACACACTGGCAAGTTCAACATTTTCTCCCAGCCTCCCGGTGAGTTTCACGGGCGTGTGAGCAAGGACAGAAGGATAGTTCTCAACACCCTGGTCCACTCCCACTGGACCTCTTCCTTCTGTCCCACGCCACGACTCACGCTCTCACTCACTCGCACTCAGTGTACCATTAGGTCAGCAAATGGGGAGGTGTCTTAGCGCGATGAGGCGAGTGTCCGGCCGCTCCCTTCCCCCTACCCTCTCTTCTCCACCTCTCTTGCCTCTCTCGGTGCTCCCTCCCCCTTGTGTTGGCACTGTTTTTTTAGCAGTTTGCCCCGCCTACAGAAATCGATTAATTAGATCGCCTACGCAAATACAGGGTTCGTCCGGAAAATAAGTGTACTGAGCTCAGGAAAAAAAATTTATTACACTTATACATATCTTAAGCTAATATTCCTCAAAATAGGACCCTTGTGAGTCGATACACTTGTTCCAGCGGCGTTCCCATTCCTGGAACGCTCCCGCGAAGGCATCATCGGGAACCTCTCGAAGACACGTCGTCACGGCCTCTTTGACGGCGTCCAAAGTCCCGTATCGGGTTCCTTTCAAACTCCTCTTTATCTTCGGGAACAGAAAGAAGTCCGGTGGTGCCAAGTCCGGGCTGTAGGGCGGGTGCGGCAGCGTTGCCACGCCGTGCTTGGCCAAGAAGTCCGACACGACAAGCGCGGTGTGAGACGGCGCATTGTCGTGATGCAGCCGCCAGATGTTTTTGATCGCTGGCCGGACGCGGGCGACTCGTTTTCGAAGCCTGTCGAGCACTTGGACGTAAAATGCAGCATTTACAGTTTGTCGTTCAGGTACAAATTCGTAGTGGACGACTCCCCTTTTGTCAAAAAAGACAATGAGCATCGCCTTGATCCGAGATTTACTCATGCGAGCTTTCTTTTGACGGGGTGATGATGGGGTGTGCCACTCCGCACTATGTCTCTTCGACTCCGGGTCGTACTCAAAGATCCACGTCTCGTCACCCGAAACAACGTTCTCTAAAAAATGTGGATCATTTTTGCATTGCATGATGTTTTGATAAACATCATGACTCTAAAAATATAATCCTTAGGATATTTTTCGCAAAAAGTTTTTTTCATATTTAGTGCCTTAACTCTCGAAAGCAATTACTCATGTAAAGCGTTTCCAAAATTTGGACAGTAACACAGAATAATTCTATGCCACGAAGAAATTTCATGCATTTGAAAATACTTGCCAAAAATAATTCATCTGTGCTAATCTTTGTGCCCTTCTTTAGCGTGAAATTTTGGATGAATACAATTGTACAACCGATAGGTGGAGATAGAGAGAAAAATATAGATGTAAATATGTTATAAATGTTTCCAGGGCGGGGTTTAATTTAGAAATGCAGCAGCATGTTATCCATTGCAATTCAATGGTTATTTTGTTCAAATTCAATTACATGCGGACCGTTTCTATGTGTTAAATTGGTCATTTTCTTCGAATATATTTTCTTTTTCGGGTTAAATGATTTCACGGAAGCTGACAAAAAAATATTTTCCCTTTCATTTCTAGCGTAATAATTGAAAAAGGTTCAAAATTCTGTGTCCACCTTTCAACGTATCCTCCCTCCATTTTTTCCAACTGCCTCCACCAATTTCCCATTAAAACTTCTTCATTATATTCCGACGCCCTTATTGCACTTATACTCATGATTACCACTCTCTTCATCTGATTTTATCAATTCGTATGTGTGTTATATGTGGTTATTTTAATATGCGAGATTCTGCACAATATCACTCTTGTGGAAATATTTTTTTTAGATTTGCTGCCTGACTGATTTTGGAGATACCACTTGGAACTTTCTTTTCGATTGATTTACATGGATATTACAAGATATCCCATCACGCGCCCTGAATATAAATTTGATTTATGCGCGGCTGGTTGGATGAGAAGTTTGGAGAATGCGATGCAAAATCCAAACAGTGGCGCCGCTCTTGGAGAAATTCGACACTCTTCGTTCCTCACCCGCGGACTCAACGGAAAGAAAATTGCATTAGGGAAAATGCCCATTTTCCAATTTAATTCATGACGCCTTCGACCAAATCCGTCGGAGATTAATGAGGGCCTGGTCTAACCAATTTCTTATTCAAGCAGTTCTTTTTAAATCGCTCGAAATTGGATGGTGGCACGACATCGACCCTGCGAAATGCTTGACAGTTCTCGCGATGCCCGTACTCGTTGTGGCGCACCGTACGCGGTACACGGAAAGCGGGAAACAAATGATCAAGTAATGAAGTCTTTCATCAACAAATAGTTGGTGACGCTAAGTGAAATGAGCCTAACGCAACTCATTAAGGAAAACCATGTTGCAGAAAAACTCGTCCCTGGTGGCACAAAAGAATCAACGCAGTCCTGAGGTGATGGAATGGAAATGTTACGCATTTATACGGAATTAGTCCTCCCTTTTCACGAAACGAAGGGGCTGCAGGCTTTTTATTCTCAGGTCAAGGTGTTTCTTAGAAAAATACGTTTTTTAAATAACTCAATCATTTGCACTGCAAAGAATTTAGTTAGAATCCCCAAGCTTTACCCACTCCCCCCCGTTTCGGTGCATGCGGTGTGCAAAAAAATTAGCGCTACCACTTTCATTTTGGCAACTAATAATGATACATTTAATAACATAATGAATAATACATACTGTAATAAAGTTTCACAAAAATTTGAAAATAAATGATTTATTTTCAAATTGTTGTGAAAAGCCGAAAAACTGGACTTTTAAGTACATGTGTAAAATCAATCCAAAAAATATTGTTTAAAAACGACTTATCAACCGTGATGTTGGTTTCATAGGTGTAGCTAGAAATAACTTCGTACCCCCAGCATCCGGAATCCATCAATAGGATGAGGGAGGCTATTTCCCACACAGATTGGATATAGCTATCCATGCTTAATCGGATTTGATCTTGAGCTTCCTGTCTTCAGCCCAATGTTCTAACCCTTGGTCCAGGTAAGTTTTTATTGCCGGCATTACCTCAGCGTTCTTTTTAATTTAATGATGTCTTTACAGGGATATTCATTTTATTCACTTGGGTATGGTATTCCCTTTTTACCCTAAAAACGAAAATATCCTGTGAGTAAAAATAATTATTATTGCATACATAATATGTTAAACGCAACTTTGGAGAGTTCAAATTGAAGAGCTAGACGAGAAATTTAATTGAATATATTTGAACGCTTGAAAAGACGTGAAGATACAACTATAATGACCGAAGAAGATAAACTTATAAGCCAAGAATAATGAAATAATTCATGTGTATGATTAAATAATTCGGAGTAATGCACCATGGGTAAAGCGGACCGGAGAAGTGTTTGAAATCCTTTGAAATCTGGCAGTGCTGACGTATGCTAAAGATCAAATGAATGGATTAAATGAGAAATGGATAAGTGTATAGAAGCGTGGATGAAAGGGCTAAAAGGTGAGGTGGAGTTCGGAAAGGAAGAGAAGGACCATATGGATTTGTTAGAAACATAATAGAAGGGTAGGCAACACGAGGAAGACCAAGGGAAAAACTAAGGGTCTGTCTCAAAAATAAATCGGGGAGAAATAATTTATTGCAGATCAAAGAATAAATTACTAAATTTCTTCAAAATTGCACCCTTGTGCATTTAGGTACAGGTGCCAGTGGCTCTACCATTCGCGGTACGCTTTTTGGAAAGCGTTGACGGAAACCTCGATCGGGCACCTCGTCACGGCCTCTTTGACGTCATCCAGCGCTCTAAAATGGTTGTTTTTAAAGCTCCTTTTTATTCTTGCGAACAAATGTTACGCGTGACCAAGTTATCTAAAAGAATCTGTTAGAATGCGATGCTCTGTGATTTTCGGAATATTGCACTCTTCTGCTAACATTCTGACTCTTAAGCGTCGATCGGAACTGAGCCTGTCTCTTACTGTTTGCAAATTATCGTCACACTGTGCCGCTGACGGGCATTCGTCATCTCAACCTCCTCTTTACCCTCCCGAAACATATTGTGCTAGCGGAAAATCTTTTCTTGGGACATTGCTTCAACTCCGTAAGCATCCTTAACCATCCATGGTGATATTCTCCAAACCCCATTTTGCTTAGCACGCAATTTGATCGCATATCATTTCTCCATGGAACGCGGCATCGTGAATTCGTGACGCGACCCTCTAAAATTGTTCCAGTCTAGCAATTCAACAAGGAAGGGATAAAGATGCATCTGGGCTAGGATTTAAGTAGATATAATTTTGTGATACACGATGCTATGTTATAGTCTAACTCACGTTTATTTTCTCTGCATCCGTATTTGATACGCTAAATCTTTCCTCACTCCTCTGCTGTAACATTTCCTACACTTGTTTTCTTCACCGTTCCATTGAGGGCCTTGAAATACGCCAATCGCGTGTTCACATGCACGTAAAACACTCACTATTACTTCCTCCGTCGTCTAAGGTAAATCCATTTAAACATTTAGTAATTAATATTAGATTCATTCCACCATCCGCTCTGAATCCCAGTCATGAATTTCTTTCCTCTCATAAATTGAGAACAGTCTCTCAAATTCAAATGAATTCACTCTCCACCCGCTCGATAGATAATCCATAACGAGATTTCTG
This sequence comes from Hetaerina americana, assembly GCF_022747635.1. NCBI lineage: Eukaryota > Metazoa > Arthropoda > Insecta > Odonata > Calopterygidae > Hetaerina > Hetaerina americana. The sequence goes on along the minus strand of NW_027287217.1, from coordinate 2,577,974 downwards.
TATTCATTAAAAAAGTTACGCCTATGAGGAGGGAATGAATTTGCATCTTGGCTAGGATTTACGTAGATATAATGCTGTTATTCACGGTGCTATGCTCCTACCGAGATATTACCGCATTAGTGGGATTACCTAATGAAAAAAGAATTGCTAATCCTACCCAAAATCAAACTCGTGAAAAATACTCGAAGCACACGTGGGTTAAAACAGTCTCAAGAGATTGTATGGCCTATTTCACTCTCAACTGGGTCAAGTTTTCCCTTGTTCCAGAATAAACGTTTTGGAAAATAGTTTCCTTCTTTTCACGGTGCTTTCCGATTTGGGTCAGCGGTCACATCGGCCGAGGGAGTTCGCCTAGGTGATCATTGTTTGCCGATCATTTGAGCGCCCACTGTCGCGGGAGGATGTGCACTCTAATTGTACTCGGCTCGTATGTTCATCCGTCGAATCTGCCAGGGGCAGCCAACTATTCAACGCGAGCCGCGGTCTCCTCATCTGCATCTACGTACATGTTACCCCGCAAGCCACCATTAGGGTGTGTGGCGAGGGATTATTCAACACCAGGCATCTAGCGCCAAAAATTAAGATTAAAATAATCTTAAATTTTATCTACAACATATAGGTAAATTAATTCACATAAGGTGAATCGTTATAACTACAGGTACATGCATAACGGTATCTAAGAGAAAACCTCTTGACGCATTGGACGATGCGAGACTTTGGTGCCAGAACGAAATCCTTCAGAGAAGAAGGTCGTTTAGCGTGGTCAGTGCAGTGGAAACCATACCTCCGCCAAACCGAGACTGGAGAAGTTGGGTTATAAAGGGATGCCTCTGTATCAGATTTTGATTGCATCTGAAAGATAAGTCGTACGGGGCCCAGTAGTAATCGTGGCAAATAATTCACTTGACCAATCGAAAATTAACTTCGTGAGTGTTCGCCCTGTTTTTTGCAAAATATTGATATGGTGGCTAATGTAAGTACTTGCGCATGAGGTTGTACTTGACCACATTCACCGAAAAGTCCCTCGCAATATAGCAAACGAATTGACAGACTATATTTATATTGGGTTAAAATCGCGGCCGTGACGGAATTTTTCAGCGGTGTCCCGATCCACACATACACTGGTTCGTTTCCTCCTTTTGATCCGGGCTCGCACCTCCCTTTCCTTTCCTGTCCTTCCCTTAACCCCTCTACTGGTCCTGCCCCTCTCGATCGCACAGTTCTCTGCCGAAAACTTTTCAGACAGAATCGCACTTCGAGTCGTTCGCGAAGCACCCATCGACTCGCGACAAAAGCATAAATGTCTCCGCAGTGTATGGGTCTCGAGCCGAAGGTCTATAAAAAGACCCTCTAGGGGTTCTCGTCTCCACCACGAGCCCCCCCTTTCTCTCTTCCTCTCTCTCCTTTCCAATCTTCCTCGAGAGGCTTTCGAGGAAGTACAGCGTGCGGCAGTCCATCGATTAATGAAGTTCGTGGAACGTTTTCCAACTTTCCGGGTCTGTGTGGCGTGTTGTGTACACCGTTGTGTATTTTCACTGAGCTCTCCGAGAACTTCGAAGAAGCCGTGAGTTCCTCGAAGTACAGTTTCCCAATTTTGACTAGTGGTGCGTCGAAGCCACATGCCGATGCATGTCCTATGGATATCTCATATTCGGGGCGCCATCAAAATCAATCTCGGGAACGTAATTAACCATTCAAAAACCCTTCAGCTCAGCGGGCGAAACCATTATGGACATGCATATCCATCGCTGGCAGTAATCCTTTCAATTGTAATCCAACGTGAGTTAGTTCACTGTCTATTTTTCTCCCGTCGAAATGACCGAAGAGCGTTCAGAATAATATTTTTGATTGCGAACGACATGCCGCGACGGTTTGATGCGGAGATTTTTTGTTTACTCCTGTTAAATTTGCAGTAGATGAGAATATGTATATCAGTTACCAAATCCAGTTGAGATATTATTTTAATATGGCCAGGGTTCAGACACTGTCGCCTAATTGGATGTTCACGAACGAAGCTTGAAAAATTCTTTCCTATGTTCTCCGAAAATGTTTGGAAAAAATTCCGTTTGTTCTGAAAATCTCCATGACGAACGAATTATCAATTCCAATCCTTAAATTTTCACAACGAATGGACCTACGTGGCTGCCTGGAAAATAGTTTTCCTAAAACGTAGGAACACATCTGCATGACACCCTGCAAGCCACCACTAGGGTGTGTGGCAGGGGGTGATTCAACACTAGGACTATATCGCCAGAAATCATGGTGTTACAAATGCAAATTAAATAATTCAAATATTGCATTCGTGATAACTTTAGGTACATTTAGTATTGGTATCTAAGTTTCATGTGCTTTTATACGCATAAGAGAGGAGCTGTTAGTGACACAAAAGACAATAAACAAAGGCTAGAGGAAATAATGACAACATACTTCTTAGAATGAAAATCTAAAAAAATAAGTTTTTCAAGTTATTTTGATCCTTCATCGTTCGTGGGAAAAATAACAACTTAAATCTGCCTGTTCTACAATTTACCTCGCTAATCTTATTTCCATCATCTCTCTTACCGTAGTACGATTAGGCTAATAATACATTTTCAACATCATCCCTTTAGAGATCTGTTTCCAATTGATGCAACAGATTTAATCTTTGATTTAACGTCCGCTCCATGAGCGAATCTCAAACTAGATCCTCTCTAAATCTAGATACGATGCTAAGTTTATCATGAGAACGTTTTATATATCTAGCTCCTTTACGTTGCCCGCGATCTAATTCGGCAACCTATCGAACTTCATCTAGAGCCCATATTGTCAGAGGATATTCTAAATGAGTACTAGCCAGTGAAAATAGTTTTGCTGAAATAAGATAATGTTGACTGGTTTAAATTATTTCTAAAGAACATGTATTGCCTAAGATTTTTCGTTGTAATCCTTCAATCTGAATTTACGGCACTCATACACAGTTAATAAGTCAGATTTGATTGAAAACATCAGAGACAGACTTAAGAAGTAGTTATAGGAATCAACACAAAAGCCCTATTGTTTATTAACAAGTCCTTGTAATTTGCTAATTCATAGCCTTTTAATGGTTATAAAATTATCTTAATTTTCTCATTTCCCAGTTTTTGATAAATTATATGTTACTAGATTAACTAAATGTAGTAATATTGCATTTTCTTAAATTTATTTAGCTTTTACGTGGATTTTATCTACCTTTAACATCGAAAAACCAACTCTATATTTTTCACTTATTGTTACCGATGGCACGCTCTATAATGCTGTGTACGTCTAATAGGAAGGTGTGAATGAGATTGCATATATCTTAATCAGTCCCGCATGTATATCTCTGTCATTTTTAGGGCCCATTCATTCAGGCTTTAATATCCGATGACCTTAATAATGGAATCTTGCCATATTAATTATTTTCGTTTGTCAAGGGAAGGAAAAAAGGTAGTGCGTCGAGATTTTTTTTTATGATATGAAAGTTTTCCCAACTTATTATCCTGCCTAGGGTGAAAGTAATGTTTCATTTGCAGAGGAAAATTCCCCATTCATGGACCTATCTACTTCTACACAGTACACCGCGAGCCACCGCGAGGGCATGCAGTATGTTAGGCCATCAATCATGAAAACATTGTGGAAGACGCATATTAAAGGAAGATTCATATTAATTCGTGTCTTTTGTGTATGTGATTACGCGAAGGGCGAGGGGTAAACGAATGTTTGAATCTTATCAGCCCCACAGTATTTTTTAATCATTTAAAATGGAACAACGGAGTTCAGATGGACCCCATAAAACTGAAAATCTTTTCAAAATTATACTTCCTGTTAGTTTCTCCTTGTGATCGTACTTCCTGTTAGTTTCTCCTTGTGATCGTACTTAATGCCAAGTCTATGAAGCGTAGCTCATTCGGTGAGTTTTGACTAATGGGAGGGTGTTGTGGATTACTACCACTCGAAGGGCGGTCACTTGAGAACTGGTAAGATACGAGACCGCCCTAAGATGGTCCTATATAGAGTAGACATCTTTCAAGGCTTCAAGTGAAGGAATCACGATGATTTATCCTCTCGTTTTTCCTCAACTTAATACCTCCGCAAAGCTGAGCCCTTCGGAGAGCATTTGTCCGAAGTATTTTCCATAAGGAAAGGTGCAATTGATTCTCGGAGAGACAGAAAGAAATCAAAAAGGGAAAGTTTTCAGGTAGTGTGGTTCGGGGTTTTTGAGTTGTTTACTTTTCACGCTCCACTTGCCCCATTTCAAAGGCCCTTTTCCGCTTGCAAAGGCCTTTTTGTTTGAAGGGTCCTTCTAGACCAAAGCGGCCGGTGCCATCGGCGGGGCAGTGCGGAAGGAGGGAGGATCCTATAAGCCGCATGTTTCGTTGGCAGCCAACCTGGGGTGTTTCCAACCAAGAAATCAACCAAGCTCGAAATCGATTGCTTGCTTGCTGCGCTGAAACTTTTTATCCCGGGGTGAAAATTGTGTCCCGTTGTCTGGAAATTTTACAGAAGATCGTTCGAAGGAGGTGGAAATTTTGCATTTCAGCCGGTGATCTACTGCTGAAATATTTTTACGCACAGGTCATCACTTCTTCGTTCAACGAGTTTCAATTACTGGAATATCTTCAGTGTGAATGCTAATAGGAATAAAATGTTCACTTCTAAATTCGTCGTATCACATTGAATGAAATGCCTAAATAATATGTGTCGCAGGGTTGAATTCACCCCGGGAATGCACATTGTGCGAAGAATTGCGGTTATATACCATGCGTCAAAGACAATGGTACGAAAACTTTTCTCACGAGGCAATGAAAAATTATTAGAATCAAATTTGTGAAGAAAGGATCATCACCATTAGTGGAGTGATGAGGCAATTTAAGAAAAAACTTACTACTAATTAATGATCTAGTAAATTTAAAAATAATACTATGGTTATCAACTGCGCAAGGAAATACAGAAGAAAAGAAAACAAAAATCTCCTTAAATACTCTAAAAGATACCCTTAAAAAAATTAACAGGTTTTAACATGAATAATTCCTGCAACTTCGCACAACCTTAGGGAAAGAAAGGAAAGAAATCCTATTAATCCAATCAAAAATAAAGATTTTAAAGTTTCGCATTTCTCAGGCTCTACTTAATAGAAATATTTTAAACATATTCTTAAGTTTTTCTAGCCTCTATGTCGAAAGAAAGCTACCCGGTTAAATATAACTTGGTATATCTCGTATACAATAATAGACCACTGTTTTAGCAAAATAACCCTTAATTTTGTGTATTGATTCGTAAAAAATTCTAACCTCACCTTGTAACATGTTTCGAATTTTGTGTATACATTTCTTGATTTTGTCAGTCGATATTCAGTTCATTTAGTAAAAGCATCCATATGTAAGTGTTTGCGAATTTAATAGAGTCATTCTATCTTGGATGTGTAATATCGGCCAAAAATTATGAAGGTACACCAGGGAAAATTGCAATCGCGAATAGATACGGAGTAGATTTTCCCGGAAAACATGCATCCGTTTCTGTTTTCTTTCCATTCCCCCCCTCCTTCGCAAGTATTGACAGCACTATTGAGTCATTCGGAATTCAATACAGGGGAGAGGCTGAATCAATTGGGGCCATGTGCTGCTCCGTGCTTTCATTCCCTTCCTTCCTTTTGTTGACTCAGAGCACAGTGGGGCTTATGGAGGGAAATCTGTTTATGTTTTTGCGGAGGCGCAACGCAGGCGTTCAGGGAATAAAAGCTTAAAAGTTCCAGGGGCCAAAGTTGTGGGAGCACGTGACGTGGTATTCTTATTCTTCGCCCAGCTACGGCTTTCCATTTAAATCTGCATCTACACAATACCCCACAGTCCGCCGCAAGGGCGTGTGGCGGGGATTGTTAGGTCACTAGGCATACATGCAGCAGTACACTTCAATATATGTCAGCTCATATGAAAAACTCTCGTAAATATAAATGCCCATGTAATACGTGTACATGAATTGTTGCGCTTGACTAATTGATCATGATCTAATATTCAATTTTATTTAATTTTATCGGATTATTTGGTTCGATTTTGTTATGTTTGCGAATGATTCGAGAAAAGAATTAGTATTTAAATCTGTCTGTGACGATTTCTCTCTTATTTTACCCCGGTGGTCGAATCTACCAATACGTGCTGTTTAATGCCGCGATATTCCCTCTTAGATTTGGAGCGCGTGCGGACGTTATATTTCCTCCCCCAACCATTGGTGACCCCTTTCATATTCCCCTCTAAAGATACAAGCACACATAATATTCCTGTTCGCGAAACCTTTGGAACTTCATTTGACCACGGGCTTTCTACTCCGGGTGACTTCATCACTGTGGTCTAAATTGTACGGGATCGATTTTTTGAATGCGTATGGTTTGCGATTTTGAATGCTTTACTGTATTCTCGAACAATACGTCTTTGATACGTATGCAAGAGGAAAATGGTGTTTTACGTATTAATTTAGAATATTTAATGGATTTTTTATAGGGTTAACCGAAGTAGTGCTATGCAATATTTCTTCTTACATTCTACTCATTGCTTCAAGGGTTATCACTGAAAGGGAACATAAGATCGGCAAACTTAGGTGACTCCCTTTGGAAATTACGGATTTCGGATTAAATTAAGTTTTCATCCATTGTCAATAATACCTTCACATTTCACAATCGGATGGCAATTTGATATTGCCATCAGCAGGTGGCAATGTTATGTTGAAACCCGGCAGGTTGTGAAATTAAAAGATTTTAATTGAAATTTATGCCAAGTTTATTTCATCAGCACGTGATGTAGTATCCTTCAAATGTATCCGTATCGTTTTCTGTTCATCGGAACTTTTTCTGCATAAATTTGTTGGAAATAGAATTCATATTGTATTTTCAAACTCCGCTCAAATCAAAAGGAATCAATATGGACGCAATAGTTCAAATATATTCAGTTGAACCTTCAAATCCACAGGTATGTGGTTAATTGCTCAATTTGTTTGTAAATTATACATAACGGAGGCCCGATATTAGCAATATGAAATTAGGAGAACCAAGCATGTCAGAAACAATCAGCGATTCAAAAGTGCAGGTCTTCCAACCATCTCAATGGGACAGAAGCCCGAGCGTGGCGCGAAAGGGCTCTCCTCAATCCTACGTGAATGCATCGGCTACTTGCATGGAAGAGGAACACTACCTGCCCTGCACTAGGTGTGTTTAACGCTTTTCAGTATCATCGGACAAAAATTTGAGGCCCACGTTTTATATGGAGTATCATTTAAATTTTGATGAATTCGCTTGGTGTTCTACACGGAATTAAAAAAAAGAAACGTACAAGGAAATGAGAGAAGCATTGATTGAATTGAATTCAGCATAATTTCTATCGAAAATGACTAAATGAAAATTACAAACTGAAATTTAGCACTACAATCTCACCCTACATTTTCAACCTCTGCCTTGATTACCATCAATAATATATAACCATACTTACTACCTTTATGGAATGAAGCGGGCTTTATTTTTTTGGCAAATATCTGCAGAATTACGATGCTCGAATATCGTATTGCATGACTTAAACGAAAGCCTTTCGTAAGGTACGGTCTATTTTAGTGTTGATCAGAGCTAAGTTTCATAGCTTAGCAAAAACCGTCAGGACTTCGCAGCTTTGAAAAGCTCAAAGCGAGACATACTCGTATAGATGGAATTGATTAGTAACTTTTGATATGGATAAAATAATTTGCCTGTAAATAGTTGTGTGGGGATAGGTGAACTAAATCAACATCTAAAAACCGTGATTTTTTTAAATGACGGTTTTTAGATGCTGCTAAATATTATCTGGGCATTCAGTCATTTAAATTGCATGTCAACGATCCTGTTGACATTTAATATTTTTATCATTAATGTGGTTTCATCTGTATTTCCCGTTTTGAGCTTTTCAACTCTGTGAAGCGCTAATGTCCTAAGTACAAACCGAAAAAGAGTCCTGTCTATCTAACACCGTCGAACTTGAGATTTTTGTTACCAGTTTTGTACGTTATTTCAGAACTTCCCGTCCAATTTATTATTTCAATTTTCCTTCTTCCCTTTTTATCAAATTCTCAATGGGTTTATCTTTTATATTCTTAATTTTTAATTGTAATTTCAATACATCTTTCTTCCGATTTCTCAGCTGTCGTTCTTCCATTTGTAATATTTTATTTTGTCAATTCCGTTTTATATATTTGATTACCCTTCCTCGATCTCTCCTCAAGTATTTTCAAATCTGACTCTTACTCATAATTTTTTGCTGTTCTTCATTTATTTCACTCCGCACTTTTGACTGTTGTTATTTCTTAATTTCTTGTTAAAATTACTTATTTTATATTTTAATTTATTCAGATCTCATGTTTAAAAGACCTCTTTCATTTTAAATTTTATAAAACTCGTATTTACTATGTTATCATTGAGTCGTGGTATGTTTACTTGTCGGATATCGAAAGTTATTTTTTCACTTAATTTTGAAAATTTTTAGTGAATATATAATCAATCTGATTCATTCTCTGAGTTCTCCGGGACGTTTCAAAGTATAAATAAAGACTTCTTTTATGATACTTGAAACATGTGCTTGCTATCTGTTAATTTTTCTTTCCATAAATCTGCTTCCGTTTCTCCTCAGTTATTTTTCTCCCCCAGACATTGTCCTCCAACAAAATTCTCATCTTCTTCCTGTCCAACCAGATTGTTTCATTCTCCCATGAGTCCATTTCTTCCTTTTTTCCTTTCCATTTGCCTCATATACGTTTAATATTTGTTCATATGTGCATTGAGGTGCCTAAAAAAAAACAAATTTGGGGTTTCGTTGCTTTATAACTCCCTGCTGCTCAGAGTCCGATTGCCAGCGTAATAAAGGAAGAAACATTGACATGAACTACCTTGAAAAACGTAGGCTTTGTGAGGGTGTTGGAAAATATATCATTTTTACTATTCATAGACTCTCATGTACAGCATCCTTCAATCGAAATTAAGTTGCATATAATAATTTCTCCACGGTAAAATAATTTCTGGAATATCGTTGGATATTTTTGTTAGTGAATCTGGCAAGGAATTAGCACAGAAGATTTAATTTCTAGCTAAAAATGCTTTCTATAATTGGAAAAAGCAGAAATTTTGCGTTTGCGTGGCAGTTGCTGGATAATTATCTTAATTCCCAGAACAAAGGTCAGAAGTAGGTATTAATGATTAAGCCTCTAAATCTTCGAATGTTAATGTAAAATTTTAGCGTAAATAATTTTTAATTTAATTTTATTAATCAAGGGTCGTTTCTGTGTTTTAGACTGATTTTTTCTGTTATTTTCTCAAGCATTAACTAATTAATTATATATTTGCTCTCTCCCATTCGACTAAAGAAGCGTGGCGAAGGGAATGAGTATCACCTTCTGAGTCGCGGAAAGACACTCTTGGCGACGAGTGCTTCGAAATACGTAAATCTTCTCCTAAAGTAATGTTCATCGGCATTGAACTCTCGTAAATGCTAAAATGGAGTTAATTTATGAAGAGCGTGTTACCGAAGTTAACACTGTATACAAGGAGCAGGTTTTGTAGCTAAATATATTCACGAAATACGGTTGCAAGTTACGACGTCCGGTCTTATACTTAGAACTTCTTTCGGAAAACTCCAGCCGACCATATGCCCTCGTAATATTTTCACAACTGAGAAAGCTATATCGAAAGTGGGACATTTAAGTGTCTAAAAATGTCTTTCGATATTGCGCATCTCACGCCATTCGAGAAACGATAACCGAGTGTCTGCGTGGCTATGGCCGAAGATTATTCGTACGAAATGTCTGTATTTAAAGAACTGGATGATTTTTGGGCGCCTGATTATGAGTCATACCGTCTTAGGAAATTTCTCTTATTAAAATTGGAAATGAATAATGTAGGCATGTAAATATAGTTAGCATGTATAGTATATGTAGCATGTAATAGTGTCCAGTTTTCGGATAGTCCCTGAAAACATTTCCTTGATGCCCTGAACGTAAGTCCCGCACCACATAAACACCTTTTTCCCGATATTTCCTTTATACCGTTATACAAACGTATATCATGCCTGCTATTATTACATACGCATTTATTTTTTACATATTTCCCTCTATCCAAAATTTACGTCCTTCTACGTACTCAAATATCACAGGCTTCCTCTCTCGTTCATTGTCTTTCCTCAATAAACCAGATTTCCAATAGCTAACCATTTGTAGAGAGGCTGTAAAGTAGGGTCGAAAACGCATTTGAAACCTTTTCCTACTTTAAAGCCTCCACGATCATTTCTGCCGACCACTTTATAAATAACTCTTTGAAAAACGCAATTTTTCTCGTGACTCGCATAGAACGATGCCATATTTCTTCCTAATTATCACGGAAGTCCGTGAACTTTTTCTCGTTTTCTAGTTTATGCCGCTTTACCTTAAGCTGTGATCTGGACTTCTTGAAAATACGTTGCGTACTTCTTCACTATCCTTGAAAACTTCTACTCGTAGTTTTTGGAAATCTCATTACTCTCAGTTTTATTGCTTAGCCTCTTTTAATGTATTTCCTTCTGCCTTCCAATTTATGCTCTCTTAACCCTTATATTTCCAAACTTAATTCTCTATTCAACTTTTTAACATTTTAATGTAAACATTGGCGTGAGCAAAATCTTTATTCTATAGTAAAGGTTTCGCAAGCAAGACTTATTTGAATAGATTTTTTTCTGCAATAAATGCTTGCGGGTTTTTCTTTGATATCTTTGGTTGGGAATTACCCTGCCTTCTCAGGGTGCATCCTGATGTCTAAGCTCTGGAAGATTGCAAGTTCGTCACAATGTAGCAATATTAGCTGAGTATCAATAATAAACTACTTACAGTAGATAATTTAGTTGTAAAATATTAAATTTCGGGGAGCTGATTCCATTCCGCCACTCATGCGGATTAGAAAAATAAAATGCGTTAATAAACGTGAAAAGGTTTTGCAAACAACTCATTAGACTGATCTAAATTCGATACGTAGACTGCTGTATTCATATGTCTCTCGTGAGTCGCGGTAGCTCAGGGGTATAACGTTGAACTGCTGACCGTAGGGCCCGGGTTCGGTTCCCGGTCAACCCTCATGTGATTTTTCGGGTACCAGGTCTTTCTGGGAAGCCAAAGTCGGCACAGGGGAAAGAGCTGGCCCCCCTACCCTGATGTCTGAATTCCACTCACCGTATAGGGCTTAGTACTGGGTGAACTCATCACCTACCGAACCGACCTTTGATTACTGTGTTTATGGTTTATCTGTCTTTTGTGGTCGGGTTTTATAATTAATTATTCAAATGGGTGATATAGTCCGTTGTTACATGGGAAATCCATTCTCCGTTAGAAGTTTAAACCGCAGTGTTTCTAGAAGCAGTGACAGACCCCACCTCCAAGTATACGGAAGTGAAAGTGTTTTGTCTGCCTTAAACTTTACCACTTTATTTCTTTCGCAGTCGCTTCCTTTTATTTGGGCGGAATTCTGCGACTCGGAGCGTGTGGAATGTTCCCCGAGTAGTTCTGTAACTTAATTGGGAAACATTGTTTATTTATTTACCTTATCCTGTACACTTAGAGGACATTTGGAAAAGCAAGAAAGTGATACTGAAAGGATATAAAAAAGGTGGACGGGGAAATAAACACTCCTCTCTTGGTTTACGCAGAAGAAAACGCTCGCCGGAAAAATTTGCTGCCAATGTCGAGGTCATATCGGGCGCTAACTTTGGTGCTGCGCTGCAAATTTCCAATAGTACTTTGGCTTATGCGTCGTGCACCTAAAATGGGTAGAATTTTTATTTTTCGCGAGGATTACCGAGTGAAAGACGCTTGGATTCATCAATGTCTCCGTATTACGTGACCATATGGGGAACAAGCGAAGTTTCATTTCTTCCAAAAGGTCCAAGCCGTCGATGCAGAAGTCGCACTCCAAGAAGAATTATTCTCTCGGTCACTGCATTGCGATTCTCTAAATTTCACTGTTCCATCTAATGCGTACCGCAATGCAGTCCGTTCCTATCTGCAAACTCTTTGCCGCAATGGGAATATAGCGTTGCTCACATACCTCCCACCCACTCAAACAAACCGCCCTTGGAGAACAAAAGAGCGGGCACGAACTGTGGGAAAATGACTCATGACTGTCTTCTGCTGCCGGAGTCGGAGCGGTGCTCCAAAATGTTGGATAAGGAAGAAGATATTTACGTTCTCCTGATTTTGCACAGCGATAATTTCGCGTATTGGTGGCATTGGTGTCATTCTCTCACAGTTGGAGAGTCAAAACGAAAAATGGGTCTAGCAAGCTGTAGGTTATCTTGGAACGTTAAAAATATGTTTCCAAGGAACAGGTAAAAAGGAACACCTTCGTAATGAGCTGTTGGTTGCGTGAGTGTACGTAACCTAAATTTCCAAATTCATTTTAAGTAAATGAAAGGCTTACTATGACGTCCAACGAAGATAAGGGTTCAAAGGGACAAACTCCTGATGTGATTCGTTTCTTATCTGATTTCATGATTTAAATTTATTTAAATGTATAAAACAGCAAATATTCATGTAAAGACAAATATTTTAATGATTCAGTCAGGCACAGAAGTAATTGAATGTGGAACAAATTATATTATGTTTTACAGAATACCATGAATGTAGAAGAGTAAACTAATTTACGATGCTTAATGAAATTCAAATATATTGACTCAACTACCTGTATATGCTATTTTACTTGCCCTAAAAATAAGATGATCATATTTGGAGTACATTCATCAGATTTAGATTTCTGCTCACTCAGTGTACACTAAATGTGCTTCACTCAGTGTGGCCCGCGCCAGTTTATAGAATACCATTTATTACGTCACGGCCTTTTTTATGCTCTTTTGATTTTAAATCTTTCCAAGAAATATTCAATCGCGGCAGCGATTCTTTGATCCAAAAAAAAGCCTAGTATTGACTAATCGCGGTAGTGAACTTCGAGTAAGTGGAATGTTTCATGAAAATTAACAACCGCCCGCATAAAGAATGACCAATAAATATCGTTATTTCATCGTAACACGAAACTATCAGTATATATGGGTATTATATTTATTTATAATGTTCAATGCAATATAGCTATTAGTTATGTATAAAGGAATAATAAAAAAATGTGCTATCGCGGAACCCAATCAAAAAACATTTAAATCTTAAAATATATTTTAAAACGACACAAAATTAAAGGATTATCAATCAGTTAATTTAATGTTTCGATAAATCTGAATGAATACTTGACTATGACACGCTTTTTTTCTAAGAGTTTAATCTTCAAAATGTGGTCTCCAATTTCTTGATTATAGTGTATTTGCATCTTAATTCTGAAATCTTCGAATTCAACCTCCCCCCGTCAGCCTTTTATTAATTTCGCGCCATTCAGTATTTTGTCTCCTTTTCTGCAAACCTTCCCAACTGTAGATGCTTTTGTTATTTGGCACGAATAAAAAGTACGAGTATTACATATACATAAATGCAGTTCCTCCGTCTTTTACATATCTTTGTTTTTGCCTACGTAAAAATGTTTCCATTTACAGTATTTTTACTGTGAATATTTATAACTACGTGTTTGGTTAAATTTTTTTATTTAAACTGACTAATTCACCATAATCCTTGCAGCATCTTCAGTTTTTGGTTTTTGAAAAATAACCATGGATCACTGAAAAAACTATTCTTTTTCCAAATGAATTGATTGGAAAACCTTTGGATATATATATTTAGCATTTGGGACCTCATTTTCCCATTCCCTTCCTCTCATATCGTTTATGTCGTGTGCTACAACCATGTGTGTCTTTTTACTTGCTTTGGTAAGAAAACAGCTTGATGATTATGGTTTTTCACCTATCACAACAATTTCGTTCTCCTCTTCTATTTCCGTGAAATAAGTGCCTTCACTTCTAACAAGCAATCGCCACCATCTTAACCGCTAACCATTAACCTTACTTTATCAGTGGATATGTTTCATGTTATGTATGTTATGACGACATGCTTCCGATGAAATAGGAGTATCAATTCTCATGGTACAACTGGTTCACAGAAATCTGTTCAAAGGGAGGATGGCAACAAGTTTTCTCGCGGGAATGAAGATGTATCTCCCGCCCTGTAGTCACTTGCCACGGAAAAATCCTTTTTTTACTTCCATTCTGTCCGCGGCGGCACTGATGATTAATCGCCGGCCAGACTGCGATTACCTTCACTAGACTCCCGCCATAGAGATTTTCTGTCCGAACCCTCTTGGAAATTACTCTCCGTCGCATCTGACAACTTTTGTGAATCGGGGTTTTTTACTAGAGCAGTTTTGAGAGGCATTTAATAAAGAGAATGGTGTAAATATTTTTATTGAATGGAAGGTCACAAAGAGAACGGTATAAAGAGTTCTAGGAATATTAAAGCCTCCGGGGAAACACGCTGTGGTTGATAAAAGAAATTTTTATTTTAGATTCGCCATAAATGTGTTTCTCTATTTTTTAAAGGAGAACGGTAGGGATAATATTGGACTTAGAATGATTGTAGTTGTCGTGGATTTGCTGCAATGCTTATCAAATGATTAGTTCAAAGCTCATTCCTGATTGTTTCGACGAGATGGAGATGTGTAACAAATGATTGAAGAGTAACCTTGGTTTCACCGCTAAGAGAACCCCTGACGGGATATCAAAATGTTGGGAACGGCAGTAAGAAGAGAGAACTTTTATGAGGTGTAAACATTTTATGTCATTTTTGTAGACATATTATAGTTTTATGATAAATGCGTTCAATCGAATCAAGGTTTGTTTTAAGAGAAAAATTCGTTATTAACAGGTTAACGTTTGAGCTTTCGTATCGAGTACCTATTCCTAACATTATACCAAGATTATACTCGTAAATATAAAAATTATAATGTCCTGCCAAAGTGGCGTTCCATTAATAATTACTGTATAAGTTTAAGTACTCTTTAATTCATTGAAAATAACATTCAAATTTTAAAAATAGGCCAACATTTGCAAGCAATTAATTCCGGTGCCGAGGCAAGTAAATCTTTACCACTTGATTTAATAGTTTGTAGGGGTCTGTAAATAAAGTTAAATATCTTTCCGATTTGGAATTTCAGTGCACCCGTTTGCTATTTGTAAACTCCAACCATCGGAAGACTGAAAAACGCGAGTGAGATTTGTCGAATTTCTTTCTCCTCATATTCTTGAATTTTTGTAGGCCCTGGAATTTGGAGTGTCTTTATTGCAGAAAGGCAAAGAACTTATCGGAATACAGATATTATATTAATCCAGAGATTATGTCTGTGTGGTAGACGATACGCCAAAAAATAATATTATATGGGGACAGATGTATCGAAGTAAAAAGATTATCATCATAAATAAAATAATATATTTGGAAGGAAGTTAAAGCTGCAGATTTCATTTAAAAGTTAATTCTGATTTCAATGGAGAGTGACGTCTAAAAATCATTTTAGATGACTTTCAAAAGTTTCCCTAGTGAGTGATATAATGTGTCGAGGAAGATGCCTGCATTGACTAAGTCGGAATCTTTCGAATACAACGTGAATAATTCTTAGCTCTAAAATATTTCCGTATTATTAATGCCCCAGTTTCCGATAAGTATCATTATAATTCATTTATGAACGCATCAAAAAAATATGTACTTCGAACATTTGGATTTCTATAGAACCACGTATTAGGGATTTTTCTCTCTTTTGCTTATTTCTTCGATATTTCCCCCTTTATTCATACTTTGTCCACCTGTTCACATGCGTAAATTTTTTCACACATTCTTTTGTGCTCCGGAGAATCTCGATTTTAATTTCTGTCACATTCATAAATGCAGAAAATTTTTCATGCATGCTTTTTCCATCCCGAGACAATATTCTTTGTCTTCAGAGCCTTTTCAACATAGCCAACAATATTCTCAGAATCTCAACCGAGATAACCATGCGTTCTCTTTCCTTTCACATCTCAGACCTAGTTTACCCTCATACATACGTTTGTGTTTGTATACATGAATATATATATATATATATATATTATATATATATATATATATATATATATATAATATATTAATATATATATTAATAAATATATATAATTAATTAATATTAATATATTAAATTATATATTAATAATTATAATATATATATATATATATATATATATATTTTCATGTATACAAATGATGATATTTCGTCGACGTAACACGGAAGTGCCGAATAGTAAATTAGACAGCAACAAAAAAAATAGAAACACAAAAAAAGGTCACTCACCCGTTATTTCTTGATCATTTCGACGGAATTCTGCTCCGTTTTCTTCGGAAGATAGAGAGGTAATGACTCTATGTGTGTATATATATATATATATATATATATATATATATATATATATATATATATATATATATATATATATATATATATATATATATATATATATATATATATATATATATATATATATATATATATATATATATACAATATGTACATACGAGGGTCATCCGGAAAGTAGTACCCGTTCGTGCCGCATGAAGTGCTGACGACGCGAGTAGCCGCTGGACGAGGTCAGATAGCTTCAGTGGCTTGTCTGCCTTCTCTGAGCCAAGTTGCGTGACGCTAGCATTGCCTGTGTTGTTTCTGTGATTGTTTACAATGTTTAAAAAAATTGAGAACGCCGCCAGTTGTGAAGTGAGGGCAGTGATTAAATTCCTCAATGCAAGAAACGTTCGCCCATGTGATATTCATCGCCAATTAAAGGAGGTGTATGGAGACAATGTAATGGACGAGTCGTCTGTTCGGCGGTGGTGTCGCAACTTCAACATGGGGAGGGGGAACACACACGACGATGAGCGTTCGGAGAGACCGTCTGTCATTACAGACCAACTGGTGAGCTCAGTTGACGAATTCGTGAGGAACGATCGGCGCGTCACAATTGATGACATCTGTGAGCATTTTCCCAATGTTTCTCGAACAATTGTTCATGAAATTGTTAAACACCATCTGCATTATGCAAAAATTTGTGCAAGATGGGTCCCTCGCGTATCTCAATGAGCTGGCGGCGAAGGACTATGCAGCAGGAATACAGAAACTTGTCACACGTTATGACAAATGCCTTAATTTGCTTGGAGATTATGTTGAGAAGTAGTTTAAAGTATCCTCTTTCAAATAAAATTTTTTATGTTTGTTAATATTTACTTTTGTGTCTTTATTTCACGAACGGGTACTACTTTCCGGATGACCCTCGTATATGTATACAAACACATGTACAATAAAATACATATACAATTCCAAATATATTCAAGGTATAAAACTCCAAAATTCATTCGATAAGAGATTGAAAGGCGATATTGAAAGAACAAACGAAGTAGGCGTTGCTGCTTTCGTTATATTTAGAAGATACCCGCCGATAACGTGCCATACTCATGTCAATCCCAGAACTCCATTCCAAGTTCAATCTCAATTGGTAGTTCGGCGGGGGAGGTTGTTAACTGGACTGTTTATGGTGTCATGCTCAGGGGAGTGTTGGAGTCGTACGCGTGAATATGTGCATCGGAAAATGTCACTGCGGAACCCAAACTGATTAGTTATTCCCATTTGAGTGATCCCGGGGAAAATTGGGGCTCGGAAAGACCGAAGTTTGGCCGTGGAGTTGAAGTGGCCATCGCCGGGAAATTCCGAGGAAGGAGGAAAACTGCGTGTGCGTTTTCCGGCCAAATTTGAAAAAACATGACGCACGCATTATTGGGATGCTGTTCATACGAGTTTTTGACTTTCGAGTCTGTAATTTGTGGCTTTGCAAAAAAAGTTAAGGCGGGGTCGTGTTACCAGTGATGAAGTAAAATATTGCATGTAGGTCGTTACTTTTTAAAATTTCTCCATCACGGAATGATTCCAAGCAGATTCTAACTGAATACATTTATATCGCAACTACTTTTTGGCATTAAGTCCTTGTATACAAAGCAGGGCTTTTCGAAATTGAGTAAGTGATCGTAATTTGCAAGTTTCCCCCCTATGAAGAAGTCTTGCAAAGAGTATAGAAAGAGTGAATTCGTTTATGAGTGAGAGAAAGTGTTTTGGATATGCACTGGAGAATAATAGTCTCATTAAAAACTACGGTGTTAGCTGTATTTTGCCTGGTTAGAGTAGATTATTGATGGATCCTGGCACTCAATATCTACGCAATGCAATGCAAATCGCCGCAACGACTCTGTCGGGAGAAGTTAGAGCACCAGACATACATGCAAAATAGTTAGTTCAAACACTCACTCGAATGCATTTAATTTTTGTGCATGAACATTCGCTGATGACGCACGACACGTGGCAATTTTCATAGTGTAATAGTTGCTGTGCTTAAATTATTCATTACATTTTAGTACTTAATTTGATTTCATTTTTTCAGGTTATTGGGTTCGAGATGAAATTTGTTAATATGGCATATCGTACGAGGGCAAAACGGATTTTTGAATCTGCCAGTCACAGTGCCTCTCTCTCTCTCAAGATCTTCACTACTGCACTCTTTTTACCTCCCTTTAATAGTGTAGCTCTTGTAGATATAGATATAATTCCATTCAAAATGTCTATAATTTTCCTCACTCTTGTTCGCCATCCCAGAATTTATTATAGCCTTCTTCGTATTATTGCCTTCAGCAACCCACGGTCTCTCAGTAGTCCCTGCATTCATTTGCTCTGGCTTATTTAAATTTCTCCACAAGCCGTTTCTATTTTCTTTGCAAATGCTAGAACTTCAGAATTCGTTTTCATTTCCGTCAATTTTATTTTTTTTCCATTCATTTACACACTCACTTCTCATAACCGTCCACAATCTATACTTTCCCTCTTTCTCTAACGTCCAAGTTACTTAGTCAAGAACTATCCATCTTATTTAATTTTTTCCATTAACTTTTTCTTCATACCTTTACTTAAGATGCCTACCTGCCTGAAAATCTTTGTTGTCATTAACTCATCTAACCGTAGTTTATTGTTCTTCTTGTCATCAACTGCTCCTCTCTTATGCTTATATCTCACTTGAATGCCTTGGTGTATGTACCTGTACATCATATGATCTACATAATTTGAATTATTTTACATGATATGAATAATCTAAAAGTTAAGAAAATTATCTTTTGATTTTGCAAGCCAAATGTTGAATGTTGTTGTCCCTTCCGGTGGGGACTGCTGGGGAGCCGCAGGCGGCTTCTGGTGGCCGCCGCCGGGCCCGCCTCCATGGCGTGGCTCCTGGCCGCCTTCGCACGCTCCCTGCCACACACCCTAGAGATGACTTGCAGGGTACTAGTAGAAGTAGATGAAACTGATATCTCGGCAGCCTACGACATTGCCCGACATTAGTCACCCTCGATTCGCAGGGTGTCTACCCGGGCGAATCGACCGTCCAATCACTCATTCCTCCCCTCCCTTCTTCGTAGGTGACTCCGCCGGGGACGACGGCCTGGAGGAGATTGCAAATTTCGCCCTGGGGCCTCAGGGTGCGTCGTGGGTGGCCAGCGTGTCCCTGTTGGGTGCGGTGGCGGGTGCCGTGATCGCGGGCGCGGCCATTTCGGCCTCCTCGTCGGATGCTTGGAGCCGCCGCGGCGGTGGTGGGAGGTCGTGTCCCTTCCGGTGGGGACTGCTGGGGAGCCGCAGGCGGCTTCTGGTGGCCGCCGCCGGGCCCGCCTCCATGGCGTGGCTCCTGGCCGCCTTCGCACGCTCCCTGCCCGCCCTCCTCGCGGCTGCCTTCGTCGCCGGGCTCTGCTGCGCCGTCCTCCTGCTGGTCACACAGGTAGCCAATCCGATATGGTGTCCGATGCATGTGCACCACGTGGTGACATGACTCCCACCCCCTTTTCAGCAGATCATTTATCTGTTTATGTTTACTTGCATGGTAAAAACGGTGAATGAAGCCTTTAATAATACTCGACAAAACATTCTCATTATGAAATTCTACACTCATGTGAATAGGTAAGGCATATCAATGGGCGAACACGGAACTGTCATTTATACACTGAATGCAATTATTTTCCTGGGCTTGATAAGTTCCATGTCGTTAAAAGTTTAGCAAGGGAGAACTAGTGGAAAGACGTCTGAGTGCACTATCGCGGATATATTGCCGAAATGACTTAAACTGAATGTAATGTTTGAGGAATAATTCCTGTAATTTCCGCGTAGCATCCGTCACATTTTGATACTGAAATAAGTAAACAATATCAGCGGCTTTCTACGAAGCACGGCTACTCATGAGAAGGGTATTCGTTAGCAATGGCATCTTAAATCTGCCTGTCCCAAAAATGTTGCGGAGATTAGGTAATTTATAAAATTATGCAATCTTTCCTTCAGAGAGCATTTTGAATGAATTAATATTTTTCCATCACTTACTTCATAATCTTTATTTTAGCATTCGCTTTTCTTTATGTATTTTGCTTTTTTTACATCCCTTGGAATAATATTTATAAGCTTACAATATGAGCGCAAATCTTACAAAAATGCTCTTATTTCAGTCAGGAAAATGGCTTCCCATACTCGAGATATCGGTTCCTGTAATGTAAAATTGTGGGCTTTTTAAGATCCTATTTTTATCATTTTTATCTTGTTGACATAAATGGCAATATCATAAAAAATAATATATTAAATCAGGAAGGATAATATGTTAAATATGTTTTCAGTACCTAATAACGCGGGAGTTAAATTAATAATTATACCCTCTTGGGTGTGTGGCAGGGGGTGAATACAACCAGAACAATTTTACCCGAACATGACCCTACTGCGATCGAACAATGTTATTATGATGGCCTATCGTTCGTGGAAAAAATGATATCTTAAATCTATCTATTCTACACTTAATCTCTCTCATTTTATGAACACGATCTCTCTTACCGTAGTACAATGGGGATAATAATACATTTCCAACATCGCTGGCAAAGAGACCTCCTTCCAGTTTATGCAAGAGCTTAAATCTGTAATTTAACCTTCGCTCCGTGAGTGATTCTCAGCCTAGCTACTGTAATACTTTGGACACGGTAATTAAGTTTATCGTTACAACGTTTCACAAATCTAGCTCCTCTACGTTACACGCGATCCGATTCGGTAATTAATCCAACTTCTTGGGATCCCATATACTTGCAGCATTTTATAAATGAGGCCTAACCAACGACAGATAACATTTCTCTTTGACCTTTTCATCATATTTACCCAGTACTCTTCCAATAAATCCATTTTTTTTGTTAGGCTGTCCGCATATTCCCCGTATGTGTTTTATCCAGGAGAGGTCGTGAGTAAGGGTAACGCCTATGTATTTAATTGTGTGTACACATTCCATGACGGTGTTCCCAATGAAGTAGGCGTTCGGGAAGGAACTGCTCTCTTTCCAAGCATTTATCACTACGCACTTTTTTAAGTTTAACTCTAATTGCCAAGTGTCGAGTTTTAAATGCAGCTGTCATTACTATGTTGGTACAAATTAAAAAATGTATCAATAACAATTAATTGCCTTCAAATTTCATTATTTACCAGTCAAGACGAATAAAAAATGCATTATTGAATTATATTTTGCAATAAAAATTCCGGTGGCATTAATTCAGAAAACAGTACGTGTTAAGTGTATTATTGTAAATATTATGCTTGTGTAATTATCTCGGTAAGCTATGTGGAAAAAATTATATAGTTTTCCTTGACGTATGAAGTTGGTACTATAAATTTTTATCTCCCCATCACATGTTGTTTGTCAACTTGTAGCCTCAAGAAACAGATCCCAATTCTTCCGCACCCTCGGACATTTCCCCACGTGGCTATAGAGCGTTTGCAGTGCACGTGACCGTCCACACGTCACTTTCTATTACCTAGAAACCCCCCCCTTTTCCATCCAACACACCCTTTCCCATTATCCCCCTGATTTCGTGTCGTCTGGACGTCCGTCTACAGATGGCGTCGGAGGAGTCACACCAGGGGGTGAGGGGTTTACCGCTACACCCGTGGTGCCCTTACGTCTAACCCGGCTCGCAGGCATAAAAGACTGTGAAACTGCCCCCTATTCCTCTCTCTCCCCCCACCACCTCTCATATGGTAGCCATTCTCCCCAGGCGGCGCGCAGTGGTTCCGTCCCCGCTGCCCTGTCTCCCGTTTTCAAATTATGACACGAGGTAAACATGCATCCCGTCGGAGCACGGAGGAGTCAAAATGTCGACACCGATCTTAAGTGCGAGTCTGTTTGTGGGAATTTATGATGCACCAGTCCCTTTCGACGGGTGGACGGGTGGGCTTTCGAGTTCGGCCCGGAAAGAGAAGACGAGCTAGTCTTGGTGCCACTGCCTCCATTAGCAACTGAAGCTCGAGACATAAATGCTTTCTACAGAGCTTCCCCTGCCGCTTTGGACATCGATAGGTGGGGGGGGAAATGTCTTCGACATAAGTGACGTGGCATTTCCGACGTCAGCTGATTTATTTTTAAGTTCCTTGGCGTCGTGATACTTGTTACTTTCGTGAGATGCTCAATATCTTGGCAGTGTGTTTGTTGAAATTGAATTGATGATATTTTACTTAAAATTCCGGCAATATTAATCGTGGTGTTTTTGATTTTTCTAACGTGGAAAAATGCCAATGGAAATCGCAATTCATGATTTTTGTTTTTCGAAAACACAGCGAAACTACTTTTATTTAGTTGCTCTGCAGTAAACTGATTAAGGAGATGTTGATGCATGTATATTTAAATTTGGCAACTTAAAAATAAACGTAAATTCAACTAGGAACACTTCTATAATATCATCAAATTCTCTCTTCTATAATATCATCAACATCTCTTGGATAAATTGGAAGGCGAATCCTTTAGACACGATGCCAAAAATGTATTACTACCCCGACGTACTACGGCAAAATATATCATTTCAGCAAGCTTAGAGATATTAAATGTGGAACAGATAGATATCTAATGCCATTTTCCCACTAACTATTGAGGTGTCTTATTTTAGTACCCTGCAAGCCGCCGCTAGGGTATGTGGCAGGGGGTCCATACACACCAGTTTAATTTTGCCCCGAATCGGATAATGTTATTCTGATCCCTAATTGTTCGTGGAAAAAATGACATCTTAAATCTATCTGTTCTACACTTAATCTCTCTAATTTTATTGAAATGATCTCTCCTAGGGGTTAGGTGGTAGAAGAGACTCCATAGTTTCAATCTAGCCCCAAAATAAATATCTATCTATCTACCGTAGTACTACGGGGGTAATAACACATTTTCAGCATCACTGCTGAAGAGATGTCCTATCAATTCAGGGTTTAGAATAACATTATTCGACCACTCTGGGGGGTGGGGAAGTATTTTTACTTTTCCATTCTAAGGAACCTATTGTCGTCTTTATTGCATCTAATTAAAGGTATTTTCTTTCTTCTTACCTACGGCTCTTCTCGTATAAATGGAGAAGTGTATTTCATTTAAATACGGTAGTGAATGTACCATTAGTAAACATGATCTTCCTAATTTGAGTTATTTTATAGAAATATATTTTAATTAAAATTAATAAAAACTTAATTTTCGAGACTGTGTATCTGTTGTGTAATAATCCCCTGCCACACACCCTAGAAGTTACTTGCAGGGTATTAGTGGTAGTAGTATTATTTTCTCTCAAGCAAAATATATTTCCCACGGTTGAATTTCATCACTCACTCAAAATCTCTCCTGGGTGAAACACATGCGGGGAATATGTGGGCAAGCTAACAAAAAATTAGGATGTATTAGAAGAGTGCTTGGTAAATGTGATGAAAAGGTCAAAGAGAAATGTTATCTGTCGTTGGTTAGGCCTCATTTAGAATATGCTGCCAGTATATGGGATCCTCACGAAGTTGGTTTAATGGCAGAATAATTTTGCGTGCAGCGTAGAGGAGCTAGATTTTTGAAACGTTGTTATGATAAACTTAGTAGCGTATCCAAAATATTAGAGGAGCTAGGCTGGGAATCACTCGAGGAGCAAAGGTTAAATTGCAGATTAAATCTCTTGCATAAATTGGAAGGGTGTCTCTGTAGCAGTGTTGTTGAAAATGTATTATTACACACATCATACTACGGTTGGAGAGATTCACTCTATAAAATTAAAGAGATAAAGTGTAGAACAGATAGGTTTAAGATTTAACTTTTTTCACGAACGATAAGGGATCAGAATAACATAGTCCGACCGTGGTAGGGTCATATTCGGGTCCAAAATAGTTTGGTGTGTATCCAACCCCTGCCACATACCCTAGAGGTGGCTTGCAGAGAATATAAATTAATTTCAGCTTGGAAAACTCTTGTTTTTATTTTGTCGCATTTATTCAGAATAATTCCAGCTGATATTTATCAGGACTTGTGTCAAGCAATCACTAAGCAAACAATATTCCCTAAACCTTGATTCTTCTAAATTAAAATTGGGCTTTTGCCAGCATAACCCGTAATGTATATAATCAGGAACGTGTATATTATATGATAATTAAATTAGTGCGTATAGACGAAATTTTAATCGTCAAGTATGCCTTATATGCATGTGATAAAGCAGCTACGAGCTAAATATACCTGTTTTCGGTCATTGCCTCCGAAAAAATTGAAATAACTTTCTTTGCACTGACGAAAGACTGGTTTCTTCATTTTCTCACAAGTCGAATCTATGTCTGAACTTAGAATAAGGTACTTTAACGAGTATTATTTTTAACGTTGAGTTTTTTTCTGTAATATTCATTTTAGAGAAGAGAGGTTAAACATTTTCGTCGTTCGTATACTTAAGGAGAACATGGAGAATTTTTCGAAATACTTCGGTTCTACAGTGGAACTACTTGCCTTCCCAGAATAACGGACATGACGTACATCTCTGCGAACGGTTTAAAATACCTTTCGGCATCACCAGGGTGGTTGAAATCGGGAAAAAGTCTGAAAAATACGCCATGTGTTTTGAGTGGTAGCAGAAATAGCCTTTTGATTGCACCCCGTGTACTCAACTGCGAAACGTATCCTCTTTCTCTTCCCCTGCTTCCCTCAGGTGTACGTGAGTGAGATAGCGTCCCCGGCCATAAGAGGGGCCCTGAGCGCCCTCCTCAAGGCCTCCGGACACCTTGGGAGCCTCGTGCTGGCCGGCCTCGGCGCCGCCAACCTCGACTGGCGCCACCTGGCGCTCGTCTCCGCCTCGGCACCCGCCGCTTTCTTCCTCCTCCTCCTCATCCCCTTCCCGTGCTGCCAGGTAAGCAACAAAACTATTGACGTAAGCACGGCGAGGCCCTCTGGGGATATACACATCCTCTGATCCTTGCCGAAAATTATTTATACCAATGCAATTTTACAAATAACCTTCTACCCATTCGAGGAAATGAGTACTCTGTTTACTAATGAGTGCTACGAAAAGCATCATAAAAGCACTTAGGGAGATGGATATCTATTTTACTGATGGGAAAACCTTCCAAAATACGACGACGCTGTACGGAAGATAACTGCCGTATAACCAATCTCTCCATAAAACTGAAATTTCATTCGAGGTTTTTGATACATTTTATTATATGCAACAAAGCAATTTAAATTATAATAATGAAATTGTTCCATAAATCGGGGAACTCTGTACAGAAGTTACTTGCCTCATAACCGATTTCTACAAAAAGTTGATATTCGTTGGAGGTTTAAAAGAAATGTTCCTATTTAACAAATCAATTAAAATTTAAAAAATAAGCATCTTCATCATTATTTCATTCCTGATATTGGTTTGCTGCACCACTCCTTTCTGCTCTATTTAGAATTTATTTCCGTTTTGCTGAAAAGCAATCAGGGGGAATCCTGATTGCTTTTCAGTGAATGCCTAAATTGTGTCCTATGTGCTCGTGTCCTAGTCTTTCTCGCGGTATCTTGCCTTCAATTTTCCCTTCTCTTTTAAGTCTAACCAATCTATTGTGTCTCGAAGTGTATCCATTATATATTATAATGCTGTTTAAATAGATGTAGTAAAATAATAACAAGACATGATGATTTTCAAAGTCTTACGTGCACAATAGATTTGCAGCATTCATTATAATTTTCTTTAAAGTTACATCACTAATGTGCGTGGAAATGAAATGGTTTTCACTCATCAGGCTTCATCCGGGATTTTAAATGCTTAAATAAATCAGAAGCTGCGAGGCTGTTTGGTTTTAAGTATGTTCCTCCTAGTGTTGAAGTGGAGGCATTAAAAAGAGGAATGTCTCTCGGGTGTTCTTCCGCGTTGGTCACCTCTGAAGAAGCTAACTGGGTATGCATGCGAAATTGTCTTCGCACCAAATGGAAAAACTCGGAGAAAACCCAGAAGGGTCTCCTCAACTGTGTTCCTCTTTTTCCCAGAGAACTGGGATAAGAATTAACTTTCAAAATTATTTATTTATTTTAATTTTTATTAATATTATTGGTTATTAATAATATTTAATCAATACGTATTTGTGAAGCCCGAAGAAAGAATCAAAGACTTTGATTCTTTCTTCGTTCTTTACAAATCTATTTCCACAAAGTATCGGCGTCAACCATCTCTCAAATCAATACGTATTAATTATTCTCTAGAATTTAGCGTAGAAAACTATTCATGATATCAATACTCAGATTAATGAGCTATACATTCCAGACAAATTAACAGTCAGAACGAAAAAATCGTAAAAAAAGCAATTTGATTAATGAGGCCTGTCCTTGAACTAAACCTGATATCTAGCGATGTAAAAATTAGAAAATGAAAAAGCCAAACAGTGGGAAATTCATGCCTAGAAATTTTGGTTTTAGCCCTCGAAGAAAATAATTTGTTCAACTGTGGATTGTTCAAATTATCGATATTCTTATCATTTATCGCGTATCGGCAAACTTTGCGCTCAAATGCGATTTTTTCAACCGCGGGTGATGAACTTTTGTTTCTAACGTACTCGTATAGGAAAGAGTCGTGCTGGATATGTTATGAATAATATGGGTTCTCAGTCGGAAAATCTTAATTATGGGATTATTATGACATTCTAATGGCAATCTCTCTGATTCTATGGTTTGTTATTAATTATTTTTTCGTGTATAATCTAATGGTGAAAAGGGCGGTCAAAAAATAATGGTTATTAAATGTTCGAATATTCCTTGAATTAGTTTCAATGTTGCTATCATGATATTTCTCATAATTACTATATTGGGAGTTTTTTCCCTAGAAGGATGGGCCGAATAAAATATTGATTATGAGAATACTAGTTGTAAAAAACTACGAACCTGATTATTCATTGCTTGAAAATTATCTTTGAAAAATATAAATGAAAGCGTTTTATGAATTTAGGTTTCATGCTAATGAACTCTATTTAAAAGTTCAAAGGAATGCCAAAGAACTCTCCAGAAAATCTGATAATTATATTGATTTGCATATTTTATTGGAACTACTTTCATTACCGTGATTTGCACTGAGTAACTGTCATTGTTTACACCGAAGATTACTCGTACGATTGAGCCGAATGTGTGTGGAATGGATTTCAGTCGGCATTGTTTACACCGAATATTGTCGGTGTTGTTTTTTTCGCACAACTTGCAATCTTTACACGGAATACCGTGCCTTGAATCGTCGCCAGGTGGTCCCCGAGACCCCGTCCCACCTCCTGATGGCCGGCGACGAGGAGGAAGCTGCCCGGACCCTCAAGCTGTTCCGGGGCCCCACGGCGACCGAGGAGATGGCCACGCTCCGCGCCAACGTGCACCGGGAGCGGCGGAAGCGGTGGCACCGGCGCCTACGCCAGCATGAAGCGCCGGAGGGCGGCGCCAAGCCGGGCGTCGCGGCGACCCCCGGCGCCTGCCGTCGCTGCGACGGCACCGGTGGCCGCTCAAAGTCCCTCCTGAGGCCCATCCTGACCGCGGGCGGTCTGGTCTTCTTCCAGAGGTTCTCGGGGGCGCACGCCTTCAACTTCTATGCCGTGCCCATCCTGAGGCAGACCCTCGGGAGTGGCAGCGGGCTTACTCCGCACGAGGGCGCCGTAGCCGTCGGAGCCGTCCAGTTCGTCGCCTCCCTCGCCTCGGGCCTGCTCATGGACACCATCGGACGCGTTCCTCTGCTCCTCTTCTCCAGTCTTGTCATGTCCCTGACGCTGGGCGGTTTCGGGGCGTACATCCTGTGCCGGTCGTCGTTCGAGTCGGGCGGGTCGTGGATGTGCGGGGCGGCCGCCTCTCGAGCCGCGGCGGCGGCGGTCAACGCCTCCGCCAACGTCTCCTCCGTCTTCGGCGGCGGCTCCGCCCTGGGGGACGTGGTGGGCGTGAGCGGGGGCGACCTGGGGGTGGCATCGTGGTGGGGTCCCGGGAGCGAGTGGGTCCCCTTGCTGTGCGTCTTCGGGTTTACCATCTCGTTCTGCGTGGGGATCGGGGGTCCGGCGGCGGGGCCGGGTCTCCTGGCGTCCGAGCTTTTTCCGCTGGAGAGGAGGGGCATGGCGGGAGCCATGGCAGCCGCCGTGTCCCATGCTGCCAGCTTCGCTGGAGTCAAGACCTTCGTGGACATCATCTCCGCCCTCGGTCTGCACGGGGCGTTTTTCCTGTACGCGGGAATCGCGGCGGCTGCCCTGCCGTTCGTCCTCATCCTCGTGCCGGAGACGAGGGGGAAGCCTCTGCAGGAGATGGACCCCAGGGGGGGCGAGGGGGAGGACGCGGCGGGGTGCACGGAGTGCGAGCAGGGAAACGAGTGTCTGCGGGGTGAGGGATGCTGCGGGGGCGAGGGCAGGCGGGGGGCAGGAAAGAGGGACTACAACCAAGTGGGAATCCCCGTCTAACTGACCTCAGGGTCCATTGCCGCTTAGAAATTGACTGAATAGAGTGAAAAACTTGGTTTAGGAAGAGAACATTTTGACTCGCACTCGAGGGAGGTCGGGCGTTTGCGTCGCTGGTCCTTTTCACAATCAGCTCTCATGTATTGCCGGCCTTAATGACCATTGAGTGTTTACGCAGCAGGAAGCTCCTAATTCGAAGTATTATGGTGGATGAAATGAGCTGCTGGGATCAACTAAGGGCAATGGACGTTACGAAATAATTACTATTTGTTCCCATCACCGTAACGGAAGTCGGGAAAATTCACGACTACTACGGCACTGGAAATACTAATTATTATTTTCCTATGATGCAAGAGAATATTGTCCTACAAGGCTAGCTCGTTACGACAATACGAAGGCTGTCAAGAAGGTAACATACGTTTCGGTCTAGCGTGGTGGTGGTTTGGGCCAGAGCCACCATCATGGTGTCTAAACGTCCCTGTACTCAGTACGCATCCTGATATGGTATGTGGAGACTGCGGTTCTTCTACTTTGCTCACTGCGAACTGTTAAAATGAGCGCTGCGATTAAAAATCCCACGAGGTGTGAAGTGGGATCTGTGATAATGTTTTTGCTGGCAAAAAACCACAAGCCAATTGAAATTCATAGGCAACTTTGTGAAATGTGTGGAGACGGAATAATGAGTGAAGGCGGAGTGAGGCAGTGGTTCATTAGTTTAATAATGGCCACAGCACTAATGTTCACGACGAGGAACGCAGTGGTCGGCCTAGCCCTGTGACAGATGAACTGACCGATGGCCAGTTATAGGACCTTATGAACTCCGTTCATTCTTGAACTAACAACACCACTGATGCACGACACTGTCACTCATCACTTAGTCTGTGCACAGTACCCATTTTTCCGATGAATGTCTCCAGTTTTGAAGTTAACTGCCAGTAAAAACCTTATCACTAAACGGATTTTACATTTGGCGGGATTTACTATTGTATTTTTCATTTTGACTTGCTACTGTAAACAAACGACAAGTGGTGAGGCCTTCCAAACACCGCAGTTTGAGGCCTATTGCCCTATTGTGTGTGCCAATACAATAAAAATTCATTCGCCCCCCCCCACTACTTCGCTCGCTACACGCAAACGTAAGTTATTTTCTGGACAGACTTCGTGTTATAACTGAATCCGAGCAGACAGACACCATGGTGTAGCGGTTGAGGGAACTCAATAGGGAACAGATTTGAAAATGTGGTTGTAATACATTCAGACAAGCTTCTTATTTTTTTATGTACGGCATGATTTTATCCTTACGCAGCAATACTCTGAAAACCAGCCGTCAGTGTTTTACAGGATTTGCGAACAGTAATGGAAAGGAATTAGAAACCGTTAATTAGGGAATACGGCAATGAGCCGCGAACAAGTTGTTGTCCTGTTAAAATAATAATAATAATTTGTGAAATACTACATATTTATTTTCTTAATAAGCAAGTTTTTTAATAATAACTCCTTTCGCATCCTGATTGCACCCTCTGCCATACACAGCTGGGTGGCTTCCAGAGTATGTAGAAGAAACGAAAAATATACAAATTCGAAAATATAAATAAATAAAGGTTTAAAAATGCCAGATCGAGGGACACTCGTGCTGAAGTGGTCATAATTTAACCAACACACATTGGTGCCTGCTGATGGTGCAGCCTCAATTCCGTTTGAAGGCGCTCTATAATAATGTAATATTATACCATATATAAGTTCAGTTGTCTATGGAAATCGCATAGGCAATTTGAGAAGATTTCAGTAGGGCTGATTTTCTCGAGAATATTCTAGGAAGTGGCGTCCCATTGTTCCCACACTCAATAGTCCCCCCATCGAGCAGTAGGTACATGCATGAAGATTTTGTAAGGAATGTGTGATTCGCACGTCCTTGACCCTCCCGATAGCATAAAAGGAGGATGATAACATTTTACTTCGTGACTTTTTAACTCTTCTTATATTCCATTTTCTTCGATGCCTTAATGGGGTACGACTCGATGAAGGTTCGAGAACGAAACAGGAGGTCCACTTAATGTACATATGTACGTACACATATATATATATATATGTATGTATATATATATGTATATGTATATATATATATATATATATATATATATATATATATATATATATATATATATATATATGCATATCTCTCTCGCACAAACACCATGTGATCGAAAGACTTTTTTTTTCGTCTATGAGGGGGACAATGGCAATGATATTTTCTTTATTCCACGCACGAAATGGACTGACGGTCGTGCAAAAGTATGGTTGTTACGATAATGCTGGAATTCAAACCCAAGGGCGGAAACGTTGGGTTTTCTATGACTATGCCTTGACTGAAATCAGCTTGATAATGTGCTTAAAAAGGTATCTTCATATTGTTGATAGTATTTACAGAGAGGAGACAATAAATTCTTTTTGTTTTAAGGAAACTTTAAGCCGAAAATCACTTAAGCAGACAGTAAAACTTTATTCAAATCATTGAAAATTGTATCTTCCATGGAGACAATAAGAATTTTTTATGATATTGCTACGGCGGTCGTAGAAGGAATCCTAGGCTTAATTCCCAAGTGGATTTCAGAGACAATAAAAATTAAATTGTTCAAAAAACTATATCATGACGATAATCTTATATAATAGCGCGACTCGTCACTCTAAACTTTTTAATGATTTCTTCGAAGATTTTGAGGACATAATTACTGTAGGTGGTTAGGCTGACCAAACAGCTTGGAGCTGTATAAATTTAATTATTTTCCAAAGAGGAAAACATTTTCTGCAGATATTACGCACGCAGTTGTCTTCTTTTTGAATGGTTCCTCTCAGAGGACCATTTTTTTGTTGAAGTGGTTGCAAGATAGACTTGCTTGCACGAAACCTGATATCAGGAGTTGATCCATATTTGGACTCAAAAGGCACAAAGGATCCATATCACGCCAATATCCATTTGAAGGATTTGACATAAGAACCAGCGTTATGTCATTAGTATTTGTAAATAATTTATTATAATGTTAGAGTGAATGTAAGAAATAATGAATCTAAATTAAAAATATACCAATGCATTCTGAACTTTCATTTAACCCTAGAACAATCCTTCCATCGGTAACCTAAGACTGTAAGAATAAATCTAAACCGATCTAAACTTAACTTTAGGTATTTTGAAAAAATAAAAGGGTTTCGTGTGTCAACCTCAGTATGATGTGACATTGTTAGCAGAAGGAAGGATTGGGTAAACAAAGACGAAAGCATTTGAGACCACTTTCCCACATCTTGTAGGGTGATCTCCTGCGCATATATATGCCCTTGTTTACACTTTCCTACCTTTTTACATATTGTCAGATTTTAAATTTACAGCAAGGGAGGGGCAAACTTACTCATGGATACAGATTCCTCGCCTTATCACGTCCCCATCCCACCACGCACCCACCCAGATAAAATATATCTAATCTGTTTCCCACTAATGCCATATATGTGTATATGATACCTGCGACCTGACCCAACATCTTGATAATGGCAGACTTTGCCTATACTTGTCCCCCTACTGTATTTTCTGTGAATAGTTGTTGAAGAGTTTTTATTCAATTCTCAGGGCTTTCATTTCTCCGTTGGGTATCAGACTGACATCTCATGTCGGTGTTTTACACTTGAATCCTGAGAACTAGTTTACATTAATATAGAGGCTAAGTGCAGGTATCTGTATACTGAATTTTAAGCCATGAAGTGTCCATGGTGTCTTTTATTATACATAGGCAGTACCGGATAGCAAAGTATTATTCGGTAATATGCAGGTTAAGGTAGTTTTTGGATGGAAAAAGCTACCAAATAAATATTTTGATTCTCCTTTCGAAATACAATCCAACATCCTACTCTTCAACAGACCCTTCTTCATCTCTGTCTAATACCTTCATCCCCTCCAACATCATTATCCTATTCCTTCCCTTTCCTCGTTTGCCTAACATCCCCTCTAACACAGTCTTCAACATCCCACTGCCGATCAATACGCCCTTCATCCATTTTTCCTGCCTAATTAGGATTTCTCCCAGCATTCCCCTCTTCTCCCCCACCATACCTAGCACCTCATCATTTATATCCTCTCTGTCCCCTTCACCTTCTCCTTCCTTCTCCAAACCCTCAATTCAAAACCCTCAAATGTTCGTCTATCATCCAGCTTCAGTGATCATGTTCTCGCGCCGTACATACGTAACTACGCTCCATATCAACGTTTTGGCGAGCCTTTTCATAATATCCTTACTCCATGCCCCTATCATCAATTCCTTCCTTCTGGTAAAAGCCTCTTTACCTAGTGCAATTCTTCTCCTTGCGTCCTTACTGCTTTGACCGCGTTGATCCAAAACACTTCCGAGATACGTAAACTGTTCTACCTGCTCTAGTATTTGCCCTCCTACATTAATGTTTAGCTTAGCCTTTTTCTTTCTAGAATATCGCATAACCTTTGCTTTATCAATATTGATTCTCATCCCATACCTGTCGCACTGAATTTCCAATTCACTCAGCAATGCTTGCAACCACTTGGCTGACTGACAAGCTGGAGCTTGGTCATCAGCAAACCTAGTCTGTTTTACGGATTCCGCGCCGACTTTCTTTACTGCATCCAATTCTTCCCATGCCTCTTGAATCATTTCCTCCACATATTCGTTGAACAGCAACGGTGACAATGGACAACCCTGCCTTACGCTTCTTCCAAACACTGTCCATCCGGACTCCCCGTTCCCCACTCGCACCTGAGCAGTCTGAGCCATGTACAGGTTGCGGATTAGTATCCTGTCCTTCCAATCTATTCCTATTTTCTGTAACACCCTCAAGTTTTTCCCAATTCACTCTAACAAGCGCCTCTTCGAAATCTACGAAACAGGCAAATACGTCCTGATTGTATTCTATATTCCTCTCGATTAGTGATCACATTACTGCAATTGGATCGCCTGTGTCTCTCTCTCCTTCTTAAACCCAAACTGATCATCTGGATCAACTGAATATGAATGCGTTCAGAGTTAACACGCTAAGATAAAAAGTTAATTTTAATTTAACTCCTTAATTTATTTTTCAAATCAATTTTAAGCATTAAGGGTTTATTTATTTGAAAAAACTTAACATGGAACTTAACTTGCTAAATGTTAATTCATCTAAAGAAAAGGAGCCTTATAAGAATAATTTTAGGCTGGTAACAGTGTGAAGCAATATCACTAGGAACAAGAAGACTTGAACACCAATAAGACAAGGAAATTTATCTTTATTTAGCTTCTAAGTTGATTTTTTCTGCGAAATTGATAGCATTTGTCGCATGATATTTCACTGAAGTTAATTTTTTAAACTAAATTAACTCTTAAACAGCTCAATAATTAATTATAATTCAAATGCAATTATTAATATTGGGAATTGAAGTTTAACTTAACT
Organism: Hetaerina americana; assembly: GCF_022747635.1. Taxonomy (NCBI): domain Eukaryota; kingdom Metazoa; phylum Arthropoda; class Insecta; order Odonata; family Calopterygidae; genus Hetaerina; species Hetaerina americana. The sequence goes on along the minus strand of NW_027287217.1, from coordinate 2,543,812 downwards.
TAAATAAATATGCATTGCATTTAACACTGAGGAAATTGTGAATTTGGAATGAGAAAATAATTTGTAATTTAATACCAGCACCAAGAGGTCAATAACAATGCTCCATTTTAGGAAAACTGTGTAAGCATTACTTGCAGCTTGGATTAGTAATAGAAATTCAGGAGGATATGATGATCTAATTTAAACAAATCCTCAAGGGAAAAACTCAAATTTCGAGTAAGACATTACAAGTAAGTAATGCATTGTATTTTGTCACCTCGATTTTGTTGAAATAGTGCTCTCACGCCCTGCCATACGCCTGTAGATGATACTGTATACCTGTATTGCCACTGTAACGAGACATCATGAAAACTGACCGTACCCTTAAAGAAAGGTACAGACAGGGCACATAGATTTTCTTGTGACTCGGGGAATTATTTAAGTGGCTTAAATCATTAACGGCAAACGTTAAGGATCTGACCCCCCACGCTGATGCGCGAATTTCACTCGCCGTTGGGCTTAGTATTATATAAAGAATGACATTCCACAGCAAATGGTGAGTTTAAGGTAATTTACAAAAAAATCCATTTCAACCAGAAAAAAACTAAAAGAAAATGCTGTTCAAGACAACCTGTCAGCAGATGATGTCATCTATGATTATTTCTAAAAAACTTATTAAAGCATACATTTAATAACTTTTGAAATCATTTATTTCTTCCTTTTCCTACCCCAAAGGTGTACATAGTGAAGATCATTTAGAGAACAGTGTATTTAAAGGGCCAAATTCAGGTATTCCGCTGGTACATACATTTCAGACTGATAGTCCCATTTCGATACCATTATTTTATGCCACACACCCAATTTTATCAATACAGAATAGAGCGCTGTTCATTATTAAATTATGCTCTACCAACTCCTATCAAACCGACCTTAAGATTGACGTGTTCATTGTTTTTACTAGAATTTAATAAATTAATCAGATGCAACAATTATTTTATGCTGTACGAGGCCTTTCCGGAAAGTATCCAGCCATACAATATTCTCAGAAAATAACCTACCTAGAGCAATGAGACCTTGGTCCCCTTGGAATCACTCTCCTTCGGATCTCATATACTTATCCCAGCGTCTCGTCCACTTTTCAAAATAATCGCAAAATCCTTTTTTCGGAATGGCAATCAGCTGCCTCGTCGCATTCTCTTTTGTCTCGCCAACATCAAGAATGTCATGTTGCACTTACAGGGCACTTGCTCCAAGCCGCAAACAATGATCAAGGTTTTCTAAAATTGGTCATAACTGAAGATGTGTCAGGGGTCTACGGCAATGACCCTGAAACAAAAGCCCAAACTTTCCAACACTCGACTGACCAGAAAAAGGAGGTGAATCAAAAATAATTTTTTATTTATTTAATTGTAGTACCATGCAAGCCACCGCCAGGGTGTGTGGCAGGTGGTGGATACACACCAGACTAATGTTGACCCACATATGACCCTACCACGGTCGGACTATGTTATTCTGATCCTTTACCGTTCGTGGAAAAAATAACATTATAAATATATATGTTCTACGCTTAATCTCTCTATAATTTTATTGAGTGGATATCTCCAACCGTAGTATGATGGGTGTAATAATACATTTTCAACAACACTGCTAAAGAGACACCTTTCCAATTTCTGCAAGAGCTTCAATCTGTAATTTAACCTTCGCTCCTTGAGCGAATCCCAGCCTAGCTCCTCTAATATTTTGGACACGCTACTAAATTTATCATAACAACGTTTCAAAAATCTAGCTCCTCTAGGCAGCACGCAAAATAATTCGGCAAATGATCCAACTTCGTGAGGATCCCATATACTTGCAGCATATTCTAAATGAGGCCCAACCAACGAAAGATAACATTTCTCTTTGTGCTTTTTAACACATTTACCCATTAATCTTCTAATGAATCCTACTTTTTTGTTAGCTTGTCCACATATTCACCATATGTGTTTCGCCCAGGAGAGGTTGTAAGAGAGGGTAACGCATAGGTATTTAGTTGCGTCTACGCATTCCATTTCGGTCTTCCCGATGCAGCAGGCGTTCGGGAAGTATTGCTCTTTTTCCAAAAATGTATCACTACGCCCTTTTTTAAGTTTAATTCTTATTGCTAAGTGTCGCACCAGCGTTGTATAGCATTAAAGTCATCTGATAAAGCTGCTGTGTCCTCAGGATCACGGATATCACGGTAAACCACAGCATCGTCGTCAAATAAACGTATCTTACTAGTGACTATGGAAAAATAATACGATAAAGCAGTAGATGGCCATTCCGAAAAAGGATTTTTCCTAGAAGAAGCTCATTTTTCTAATTGAGCAAGATTAAAATTGCAACCTGATTATACGATTCTCGATTTAGCTGAATTAGGAAAAATTTTTTGCGGAAGTGCCCGTGATAATTTGGGAAGAAAATTGTCACCCTCGCGCTAACACGTTATAAAAAACTTTGGCCGAGTCTAATAATATAAAATACATTGAAGCGATGCAGAGTTACTCCTAAGAAAAAAACATTTGAATATATTTCTCGTAAATGAGTCGTATCAGCTCTGTAATTTTTATCCATTATTTATTTAAGAATGTATATCGTTGCAATTAGGCAATTGTCCCGGTGCAACGTTCAAGTCTGGTCAACGGTCACTCTAATAATTCACATGCATACATTCACAAGAAGAAGAGATATGAGACAAAATTTTCTTGTATCAATAAAACTCTCAGATTACCAACTGCACCTTTACCATCACACAAGGGCTAAGCTCACACCATACCTACGACGCTCCGTCCATCGCAGCACTCCGTCCATAATCAAGCACTCTTCAATTTCATAAACCGTTCAAAATCACACACCGTTTACACATTATTCACTTTTGCAATACAACTTCTCACGCCGTGCACATCACATACAAACAATATTATAATAAGTACACTAGTATAATAGTCACTGTTCAATGGAGTTTATCACCCAGTGGCTTCTTTCCACTTATTCTAAAAACGTATATTAATTATTTCTAGGACGTGGCTATATAGCTACATCAAATAAACATCTGAACTTCATGAAAAGACCAAAAAAGGGTTATTTTCCCTTAGTTCTTCCTAAAGCAGACTCTTGAGACAAAGATGGCAGTTTGTCAATTTGTTATAACCCGTAATAGTATAAGTATTTCATCCTAGAAGCATTATATACCAAAATTAAAAATGTGTAACAAGGTTTGGCGATTCGTAAACCTTGGACCATTCAATCCTCTAGCCTGTTTATGCATCCAGGTTTGAATCCCAGTCATGGTGGATGAGTTTTACACTCTGAAATTGTTGCATTGTAGTTTGTATGAATATTAGGGGGCATACGTAACTGACAGTAGGTAAGGGCAACAGAGTAAAAAGAAACAGATATGTTAATGAACTACCTAATGTTTTAGTCTCGATAAAAAAAGATCATGACTTTTTTAACAATAACATTCTTGCTCCTATTTCGTGTTTTTTTACAATCATCGAATATTAAAAAATAAGTAAGAGTTAACATGAAAATCACAGGAATGGCATGCAATCAATAGACATGGAATTGTACACTACAGACAACCTTCAGCTAAAAATGTAAACCCTCACATTATTCAAAAGTTAGCAAATTGTCATAATATGGTTTGCTAAATTTGACGTCAGTTGACTAATAATTAGCCAACAGGAATTAATAACTCCGCTCTAAGCCACCATAGTGCTTAATCCCAAATAATGATAACATTTTTTAAATATTCTAATTTTCATTGATTCTTTCTTTCTTTTACCTTACACGAGTACCTACCTTCACCGACCTTGCATCGGATATAACCTATTATTCTCAGCTCAATACTTTCCCGTGTCATCCTTAAGCATTTCGTTAGCATATGCATTGAATAGAACCGATGATTACGGGCAACCCTGTCTCACTCCCCTGCCAAATATTGTTGCCCAGTTCGATTCCCTCTCTGCTGCCCTTGCCTCTGCCGTCTCATTCATGTACAAGTTTCAAATGGGTCTCCAAACCCTCCAGTATAATTCTATATTTCGCGATACCTTTCGCGAACCATTATTGTACCCTCCCCTCGCCCTCCATGTTCTAAACCTTACTTCAAGGTCTCACTATTCCTTCGAACGGCGGCGATAACAGGTGACTTTTAGTGATGGAGAGAGAGGGAGAGAGAGGAGTATGCACTTTTCGCCGGTGCACAAGAGGTAGCAAGAGCGGAAATAGTCACAGGTAAGCGTCTTCGGATAAGTGAAGCATGTTTGGCCAAATTTCTCTTATAAACCTCATTCAGCGAATTTTATTTTCCAGGCGACTGTCAAACTCAACCCTAAACGAAAATCTTCTGGCTGAAAAAACTTTTACGCTAATTTTTCTTTGTTACTTAATGCCGGATAACTTTCATTAACATAAATTTGCATATGCAGAGTGTCATTCCTAAATTAAGGCATTTCGACATATCCCGATGGCGGGATTTGACGAGAGGTTTCCTGACGCGCTCTTTCACTTTCTTCGAATGGTTATAGTATACTGATGAGACGTCGTCGCTTTTGATTACGAAGAACTATTTTCCATTTGCCACTCTTCTGATCATGTTCGAGATTTGTGAAAATGCACTGAAATGTGAATTCCTTGACGATTTAACGTAGTTATTTTCGTAAGCCGTAATGAATTTGTTACAAAAATATTCCAATTGAAAATATCCAAAATCTGAATTTTAATTTCGTACTTGGGGGTAAGTCGCGCGAAATAATGTTTTTTTAAATAAATATCTTACCATAATATTTCATCTTTTTCCAGTTCGCCAGACGGCGATATGGCACAATTGAAGAAAGACTTTCCGAGGGTCATAGTTGTCCATTTTCAGCCATTTTTCCCAAGGCCAGAAAATTGGTTTTTCTTTGGCTGAGTATTGACCGTGCAGTATCATTTTGAGTACCTGAATTCACGTATATTCTCATATTGGTTATTTTTTTATGATTTCATTACGTTGACTATACCTAATGATATAACTGGAAATAATTTACGTATATTAATGTATTTTTCAAATAATACAAATATAGCTGCGTTTATGTCTTGCAGACCCTTAAATTTCTACGTGAGGCGAGGTAAAAAGCTATGGACGAGATGTTGAATTGGCGTTACCATAAGCTGCCTACGTGGGGAATTCTTTAACTTACGCTAAAATCTTGTTGGTCACTACCTACCATTGAATTTAGAGGATTGCTGACTACATTTGTTCGGCAGTTGAAAAATACATCGCATCGCAATCACATAAATCTAGAGAGACACTTCGGAGAGGAAAGCTGACAGAGATATTGCTCTCTCATGATCAGCTGATCGAAGAGATGAGTTCCCCATTGCTGCTAATTGTTACTCCGGAAAGGTAAATAACTCAATTTTTGCGCTTTCACTTTATTTGTAGTTTACGAACTTCCTGTTCAACTTTAGTTCTATTTAGGTTCATCAATTTTAATATTTGTCCGCAATGCTAGTAGGGACTTGATAGCCCAGTGGACATTCGCTGGACTTTGGACCAGAGGGCCCGGGTACGATCCCCGGGCCCTCTGGTTGATTCCTTACGACCCTATGATTTAAGGTAATTAATGCCTCTTCAGAATTCCGCTTTATTTCTTGCAATGAAGATAAAAATATTGACAATCAAATAAAACATTTCCGCACCGTTACGACACTAAATTCGTACTTTCTCCAATAACCTTATAATGGGAAAGAAAATAAATGTTCTATTGTTAATGTTTTCCAATCCGGAAAAACACATTTAAACTTAACCGAAAATGTTTGACAAAATGGTAGCTGTTCCTGGTTGAATTACCATATAATTGAACTCCATGATACACATGCTTAGCCTTCTGTAGCTGCTTCGGTGCATTACTCATTGCAGAACTAATTATATCATAGTGGGAAGTTAACAGAAATTGAATGTAGACCCGATATTTATTGTAAAAACAAACCTTTTTCCCTCACACTATTTGATATCATAACAGTTGGAAACATTACGTGCAAGAACTTGAACTTCCCTAGTGTACTTAATCACCTGATTTACTGCTAGGTCAACATCCATGCTTCATGAAACCGTGGTGACGTACAGGGTAAGATTTACATAAATTTATGCATAAATGACTTTACATTGATAGTATACTTACATTTATATGGTAGATTTACATTTAGAAGTATTTCTGGCCCTGTTCCTGGTTTGACGAACATAGTGGACATTAATGGAAACCATAAAAAATTGAAAACAATGGTAGTTTGGGATTTTAGAGAAAGTGAAGCCTGGAAAATTTTCAAATGATGGTGGTTCCACTTTCAGAAGAAAGAACAAATCAGCGTTAATAGATACTTACTGTGATTGTATGACGTGCTTTAAAAGATGAACATGCTTTGTTTTTCAAGTCACATAAATATGAATATGTTAATACGGATATATTTTTAGTCAAAGGAGTTTTGGTTTTCAGAATGATAGTGATTATTTTTTCGGAAGATTTAAGATCCTTCAAAATATTGACTAGCTACGACTTTGAAAAATGTATTCATACTGACCAGACTGGTGATTAATGTTTAGATAATGTTATCTTATGCATCCTAACTATCATTTCGTGAAACTGTTGAGAGAACAAGGTAAAATCTTTCCTAAATGTCATTGTAATATCGAGAAGTAACAGTATTAATGCACTTCAATAAAAGACCCCTGGAGTAATGATCACACATATGTATACCTTAGCCATAGTAATATATTCCTCTTGTGTTTTCTTGGTACAGTATCTAATATGAATAGAAAGTGTTTATTTTGTTATATTCTTATACTACCAGATAGTCTTCCTTTCCACATCAAGTGTCGCAGGGTATGTCAAACTTTCTCTATATAATGTATTAAGTGATAATTAAAAAACAAATACACCCATTAGTAAAAAAGTACTCCAAAAGGCAGTGAATGAAGGAAACTTGGGAGACATCTTAGACTGTCTCACAACTATGTTACTTGGGAGTGACACTTCAATCCTCTTGTCTCTTGACTCAGCCGGAGAGAATGGAAATGTTTCAAAGAGAGACTCATGAGTTGGCTGATCAGAGTTGGAGTGCTATGGTAGGACTCCAATGGGTGGACAATTAGATTTTTACAATTATTTTTCTGCAATACATAACTTTCAGATGCATTACTATATTAATGATGTTATTTAGGTAAGCACTTGCTTGTAGACTTTGTATCTATTCAGGTTTTTTTGTTGGTGGAAGGCATTATAAGACTATCTTGAGAATTTTTCAACATGGAGTGAAAACCTCATTTTATTTTAGTTTGATTTAACCAACTTGTAATTTATAGATTGGGTAAGAGAAAAATGCACCCCAAAAAAACAGCTTCTGCTTGCCTTAGATAATCCTTCATGCCATTTTCTTCCCCTTGGAAATTTGCTGAGATATACGTTTAACTTTCAAATCATTCGAAGTGGTCCGGTTACTTGAAAACTGATAACAATTAGGCTTACCTAATGATCATTACTCATATTCAAGTCAAACAATGATTTGAAAATCAGAGGTAACAGAATCAGTACTCAACTTATTTTATTACTATATTTATTACTATATTTATTACTATATTTATTACTATTACGCTTTTTAAACCGTGCTACCCCAATTCACACAGTTGTCTTGAATTAATCATTAATATGGCCAAAATTAATCACATAAGAGTTTTGATAGATTTATTAAAATAAATTTATTTAAAAACTGTTTCAGTCATTGTTCATTTAGGGAGATAACTCATTGTTTGGCAGATCTATCCTTCTGAATTGATTCAATGTCCCAACTCAGTTAATTTTAATGTTCTGGTTTCATGTCAAGTTCCTTATCAAACTAATACAAGCAGTGACAGTGAATATTTCTAGCTTCCCATCATATTATTTTGGCTATGTAGCTTTGTCCATGCAGAATAATAAAAATGAGATCAATAAGATGAACAGAATGGCCAAAATAAGAATTTGGCATAATTAGTTTGTGGTCTGTGGCTGAGTAATGGAGTAAGATATAAGCTCCATGATAATGACTTCTGCCTTTGTATTATAGGCATATGCACTGTGGAGCCATATAAGCTGGAAGAGTGTCTGGTTGAAATAATATCTTTTTAATCAATGGGAATTTAATTTTAGAAAATAGAATCAGAATTACAATATGTTAATATTTATCATTTCGTCTTAAGAATCGTTCAATAATTGGGCATTCACATGGTCTAGTTATTTCAGATATATATTTTGAGAATTATTGGTGGGGTAAATGAAAAAACATTATGATTGTATTTCCATTTACCGCACCATAGTAGGAATCCATCGGGTGGGCATGTATTTTCACATTTATATTAATCTCATAATTAAATAATCACAATTCCATCCTATGCCTGTAGAGTTAACATTTCATTAGCATAAGTTAATATTACATATCTTGGTAATTAGCAACAGTACCTTATGTAATTGAAGTAAAAGATAAATGTTTTGGTATTTTGCAGGAACATTGTTGCATTAACTGTAGAAAATGTCCCATCTTACTTAAAGGGAGAAACTTTATCCTATCTTTAACTTGGTCATTTGCCTCTTTTACAGGTGACCACCTCCTGGACAAATATGGTAGTCCACAGAAATAAAATTGAACTGAAGGGGTCACTTGAAAATGTTTGACTCGAGTTCCTCCCTGGGAACACCATCTGACCTTGTCAACTTTCTTGGAAGAATCACCCAATTATTGCATCAGGAATATCTGTGTAGGATTCCTTGGTAAGCCTTTTATACCCTTTTCTATTTAAAGGAAGAGGGAATTAGGTCTCCAATGATTTTCAATCTTCTTTTTAGTCAATAAATAGAATTCACGCATGAGCTCCCTCAAATAACTCTATCAATGCTCAACCTCATTTTTGCAAGCAGAAATTGTAAAAAAGAAAGTAATGCATCAAGTATATTTTTTCACATTAATAAAATTAGTTGACAGTTGATTTTATTTTGGTGCAAATCATTCAGTCAGAGGTGACCTTCCTAGCAAGACTCAATATGTTATTCAGCTAAGTTTTGTACTATTTTGGAAAATTTCTCATTACATATTTAGCATCTGAATCCATTCTCTTTTATTATCTGTTATCCTCTTCTTTAATTTTAATCTACCTCTCATTTGTCTTATATCTTCTATTGTGTGATCAGTACATCTCTTTTTACATCTTCCCTCCCTTCTCTTGGCATGTACATACATTACTCACCCCATTGATCTTTTGCTATTTATTCTTCCCCTATCCTCTAAAAATTGTCGGCCACCAGTCTTTCTGATTTGATATGCGTGACTATATCTACGTCAGTTATACATTTGTTCCTCATTATAATGTATGTATTCATTCAATGCATTCCCTAATTGAATTCTATTTTTATTTTGAAACTTTCTTTTGAATGTCTTCAGTTTATTTCAATCCAAATGTCTGTTCTGCAGGTGACCAATGACCACACTTCTATTTTGTACATGCTTATGTTTGTTGTTCTTGTATTATTCCCACTATAGAGCAGCTGTAGGTTTGCTAAATATTACCAAAGTCCTTATTTTAGACCTTTCCTTGATACATCTGGTAGTAGATGACTTTGTAAGTTGAAACCTGGGTCGTGTTTAATAAAATATTGTGGAATAACTAAGTATTTCTTTTCTGAATCAAGTTAAATGTGAGTACATACCCATAAAGCTAGATCGTAAAAACAAATGTATAATAGTTTCTTTTTGTTACTTCAGATTCATTCTTTGAAATGAAAGTAACTGAAGACAAGTTGGAAAATGGAAGTTCATGAAAATCTGTAAGAACTAGTGTTAATATTTCATGAAGGCCTTAAGCTTTCAGTATTACAGCATGTAAAACATGTCTCGATTACATTTTTTCGCTCCTGAGGTCTTCTCTCTTTGGTCAAGTATATTAGTCTAACATAATGATATTTTTAAAATATGCAACTCTAGCAAAGTTTTCTATCCAATTATTGCAGGCATTGTGATGTGTTCAAACAAGTAAGACAGTTTTTAAGAAAGTTTCATGTTAGTATTTGGTCATTCATTAATGAAGACAAAATTTTAGTTTTTTCAAGACTTGAAAGAGATGGATTATTTATTAAAAGAAAATCCTTGAGTCATAATCCCAATTTTGAACAAATCTGTATCCCATTGTATTGCATCAATTTGACTGAGACAATTGGTGTTTGGTATCTGTAATGTGTTCCAGTCAACATTTAATCAATTAGACATTGTTTCAACAAAAATCATGCAAAATGACTTCAGCCAACTACATTCAACTAATATTCCTGTACATTTGATTCCACTTGCTGTGATCACATAGGGGTCAGTGTGAAAGTTTTGCTGGGATCATGATAATCATAATGGGATGCTTTAATTTTATTTTATTTGCATTACATTCAAATAATAGAACGTGAGCATCCACTGTTAAGCAAATTAAAAAAATTAATTATTCAATAATCATTAATAATGAATCATCATCATTACCACAAGTTAACAGTCCAAGGATTGGTTGGTTAGATCTCTCCAGACTTTATCATGTTCCTGCCAATCTCTTCATTCCTTTGCAGCTCCTTGCAATTACATTTTCCATCAGTCTGCTTCTCATTGTTCATCCTAGGCATACCTCGGCTATTCTAGCCCTTTCTATGCTACCTTCAATTATGGTCTTCAGTAAACTATCTTGCCTCAGGATATGTCCAATCAATTTCCCTTTCTGCAAGTGTCCTCCATATGCTTCTATCTTCACCAGCAGTTCAAAGTACCTCTTTTTTTACCTTTTTATTTTCATAATTCTTCTATAGCATCACATTTCCATCATGCCCAAATCTTCTTCCATTGTTGATTGGTTCCACTTATATCTTTTAGCAAATCACTTCTTTATATCAATGATATTTGATTATATGTTATATTTTGTACGTGATTTTTTGCCATAGGTACTCGTCCGTTCTGATTGAATACTTCTTTCATTGCATGTGATCTTACCAGTCTAAATAGTAAAATTCTTTCACTTCCACTGGTGTGTCTTTCCTGACTCTCATTCAAAGGTATTCCTTGAGATGGCTACAAACCATTGATTTATTTGTATTAAATTCATCTGGAGTTAGATTTGTTAAAAATTTGTACTCCATACTGGCTATTATTGTTCATGTTAATATAATCTTTCTTCTCTGCAAGAGCATGAAGCAGTGCCATCCACAAGTCCGTAGAATGCTTACCCGTTCTCCATATGTCATATTATATTATTTCCTTGAATCTGTTTGGTGCTTTTCCAACTTGTGTTAAATTTGGAGTTCAATATCATAGAGTAAAGGGCCTAACTATTTATGCTGTAACTTTTATTTTATCACATCTAACTTTACTGTTACTCAATACTTATTCAAGTATAATATGGAGAATCGGATACAGATCTAGCTGTGAATTATTGGGATGAGTTTGTTTTTCAGCTAATAATAATACCCTGTGAATATGAATAATACTCTGATTTATTTTCCTCAGGATAAATGTTTAATTAAAAACTATCCATCAAGCAATCAATATGACATGTATCTATTACTGTTTTCTTTTCCTTCCCTCTCCTCTCTAAAATGCTCTGCTCCTACCTGTCATTATATTTCTCTTCTAATTAGGCAATAATGTTCATTGAGTTTTCACTCCTTGCAACATCTTCAAAATTTTAATTCTCATTTTATTCATACAAATTTCAAAGGGTCCTCGCGGACACTAATATTCCTTCATTTCTGCTCATTAGCCTGTCTCACCCTTTCTCTTCCTTCACAACCCTTAGATTTCATTTAACAAACATACAGTTCACTCTCTGAGTGGAGTCACTTGCCTTGATTAGCCGTTTGGATTCACTGCTTCTTTCTTGCCCCTAACGAGTAATTGAACTTCCTAGAAACAGCCTAAGGGAAAATGTTTTCCCAATTCAGTGAGTTCAGTTTGAGTAGCTCTCATTTGAAATATATTCTGGATTTGGAAATAGATATAATTGGAAAATATATCAAACAAAGATTATTGCTCAAGAGGTTTGTGCAATGAATACCACATCATGATACTATAGTTGCACTCACTAATGGCGAATGCACAAACCTAGTTTTGCACATAAAATATTGTGACTGGCCCAGATAATAAATCAGTGCAAAGCATAACTAAAAATTTCCTTGACTCCAACATATTTGGATGCATTTACTCTTTCTTGGGAACAATACTCATGGCAAAAAATCATGTACAAAATATAACACATAATCAAATATCATTGATATAAAGAAGTGATTTGCTAAAAGATATAAGTGGAACCAATCAACAATGGAAGAAGATTTGGGCATGATGGAAATGTGATGCTATAGAAGAATTATGAAAATAAAAAGGTAAAAAAAGAGGTACTTTGAACTGCTGGTGAAGATAGAAGCATATGGAGGACACTTGCAGAAAGGGAAATTGATTGGACATATCCTGAGGCAAGATAGTTTACTGAAGACCATAATTGAAGGAAACATAGAAAGGGCTAGAATAGCCGAGGTATGCCTAGGATGAACAATGAGAAGCAGACTGATGGAAAATGCAATTGCAAGGAGCTGTAAAGGAATGAAGAGATTGGCAGGAACATGATAAAGTCTGGAGAGATCTAACCAACCAATCCTTGGACTGTTAACTTGTGGTAATGATGATGATTCATTATAAATGATTATTGAATAATTATTTTTTTTAATTTGCTTAACAGTGGATGCTCACGTTCTATTATTTGAATGTAATGCAAATAAAATAAAATTAAAGCATCCCATTATGATTATCATGATCCCAGCAAAACTTTCACGCTGACCCCTATGTGATCACAGCAAGTGGAATCAAATGTACTGGAATATTAGTTGAATGTAGTTGGCTGAAGTCATTTTGCATGATTTTTGTTGAAACAATGTCTAATTGATTAAATGTTGACTGGAACACATTACAGATACCAAACACCAATTGTCTCAGTCAAATTGATGCAATACAATGGGATACAGATTTGTTCAAAATTGGGATTATGACTCAAGGATTTTCTTTTAATAAATAATCCATCTCTTTCAAGTCTTGAAAAAACTAAAATTTTGTCTTCATTAATGAATGACCAAATACTAACATGAAACTTTCTTAAAAACTGTCTTACTTGTTTGAACACATCACAATGCCTGCAATAATTGGATAGAAAACTTTGCTAGAGTTGCATATTTTAAAAATATCATTATGTTAGACTAATATACTTGACCAAAGAGAGAAGACCTCAGGAGCGAAAAAATGTAATCGAGACATGTTTTACATGCTGTAATACTGAAAGCTTAAGGCCTTCATGAAATATTAACACTAGTTCTTACAGATTTTCATGAACTTCCATTTTCCAACTTGTCTTCAGTTACTTTCATTTCAAAGAATGAATCTGAAGTAACAAAAAGAAACTATTATACATTTGTTTTTACGATCTAGCTTTATGGGTATGTACTCACATTTAACTTGATTCAGAAAAGAAATACTTAGTTATTCCACAATATTTTATCAAACACGACCCAGGTTTCGACTTACAATGTCATCATCAGGTAAAGGACTTTGTAAGTCAAAAACTGGGTCGTGTTTAATTAAATATATGTGGAATAACTAAGTATTTCTTTTCCGATGAATCCCTTCCACAAAGTGATGCCTCAAACCATTTTATTTAACTTGATTATTGCTTCAATTATTGATATTATGATAGGTAGGCTACCGGTTAAGGTAGGTTTTGCATGGGCACGATTACCAAATAAATACTTCCTGACAAAACAAAAACCAGCATCCTACTCTACAACAAGTCCATCTTCATCTCTGAATACTTCCTCCCTTCATTCCGTCTAACATCCCTATCCTGCTCCTGCCCTTTCCCCGTTTTCCTAACATTCTCCCCTCTATTACAGTCTTCAACATCCCACTACTGATCAAAATGCCCTTCATCCATTTTTCCGCCTCCTGCTTCAATGACCAGGTTTCCGCGCCGTACATAGCTACACTCCATATCAAAGTTTTTTAGAGTCTTTTCTTGATATCCTTGCTCAACATCCATGTCATCAACTCCTTCCTCTTTGTGAAAGCCTCTTTGCCTAATACAATTCTTCTCCTTATGTCCCTACTACTTTGACCATGTTGGTCCAAAACACTTCCGAGGTACGTACTGTTCTACCTGCTCTAGTTTTTGCCCTCCTATTTTAATGTTTAGCTTAGCCTTTTTCTTTCTAGAGAATCACATAATCTTTGCTTTATTAATATTGATTCTCATCCCATACCTGTCGCACTGAATTTCCAATTCACTCAGCAATGCTTGCAACCTCTTGGCTGACTGACAGACTAAAGCTTGGTCATCAGCGAACCTAACTGTTTTATGAATTCCCCTCCTACTTTCATTCCTACCTCCAGTTCTTCCCATGCCTCTTTATTCATTTCCTCCACATAGAGGTTGAACAGCAACAGTGATAATGGGCAACTCTGCCTCACATCTCTTCCTAACACTGCCCATCCGGACTACCTGTTCCCCACTTGCAACTGAGCAGTCTGAGACAAGTACAGGTTGCGGATTAGCCTCCTGTCCCTTCAATCTATTCCTATTTTCTGTACTTGGCATATTCCCGCATGGTCAATCTTAAATTCTAAACAATTTCTTTAATATTTGTTGAGGTAATGCAGTTCTCTGGAGATTCATCTTACCATTCCTATATCTATACCTGTGGTTTTAAAAATGACCATTTGTTTGATATATAAATGTAAAACTCAACATCAAAAGTAAGCATATCACACCAAGCAGTAATGGGTTTTCTTTCTTCATAAAACCCATGACTCAATACATGACTCAATAATACTCTTCATAAAACCCATGACAAACACATGACTCAATTGATGTCAAGATGACATCATAGCCATAGAAACTCACCAATCAAAATTCAAAATAACCTCAGCCTTATTTTTTTTCAACCAGTGCCAACATTCATTAAGTTGAAACTACATGTACTATCAATTAGCAAAAATGGGACTTACACTGTGAAAAAGGAAATTCATCCTGCCACATTGATGGAGCTGGTCAGTGGCATATGGAGGCAGTCATGGAGGCATATTCTCAAGTGTCCTTCTCTCCACTCCATGATTTCCAATCTTCTTTAACTCCAAGGATATGCACACACATGATTAAAAAGAGGAGGAGAATTAGTTATTTTCACTCTATAAGGCTCCGCTATTTAAATGATATTTGAGGTGAAGTGCATGAAAATTGATCAGTGGCCTTTTTTATATACTCATATATATTTTTTATTTTGGCCTTAAAGATGTGAATATGACAAAGAATGGAGAAAATAACTTAAAATGCAATAAGCAATTATATTTTATGGCCCACTGATCATTCATCTCAGTAGATATGAGTCATCAAATACAAAGAGAAGCACAAAATACAGATACATTTTGATGCTATGAACTCACTTCAAAAAGAGCATATACATTAAAGTGTGCCATAAAAACACACTGCAATATAACTGTTTGTCATTTAAAAATTCATTCAATGAATAATAGCACTTTATTAGGAGTTTCCTGAGTTTCAATTTGAAATTGCATTATTGATCTCTCGTTTTCATTGAGTGTGGTAATTTGTAATAAATTCTTACATCAATTGCCATTGGGACTTTGAATAATGCAGAAATTTTAATAGCCCAAGTCTGCCGAATGATTTTCAGGCCTTGTAAACACATTTAACATTTGGATTTAGTACAAATCTTTCGCCGCAGCCGTCTGAATGGGATTCGCTCAAACCCAACTGTAGCGGGCTTCACGTGGAATTAGGTAAACTTGGCGGAATTGCGCTGGCTGGCTGGCCAACTTGGAACCCCTGACCCGGTGGAAGACCCGAGAGAACTTCATCATTGCGCTGTCTCAATTTAACCTCTGTGAAGTCGTACTAGACCCCAATAGCACCTCTTGGCAAAACCGTAGTGTGAACAGTTATTACAGAGAGGTGATTAAAAGGGGAGGCAAGCAAGCGAAGGACAAGAGGACAGCGGAAAGCAGGCCCCGTAGCTTATCGTAAGGAGAAGAGGGTCGGTGAGGTAATACATGCGGGATCGCCCCATCCCCATTCGGCCTTTCTTCTGCCAACCCCAAACTGGATGGTGAAGGGGAAGAGGAAATCATAAACTACTTCCATATATTCACCCCATTTTAAACTGTGATCTACTGTCATTCTTCGCACCACCGAGACTATCTCCGTACAACGCACTACCCTCACATTGGTAGCTTTATTCTAATTTTTGCCGTTGGAAACACGAAAGAGCGTAAGCCGAGCCGAACGCGATAATACCTGTAGGTCATTCGCGATCGCGTTCTTCAATGGCAGAAGTCGTTGATAACGGAAATTACATCCGTCAAAGAGAAAGCGGACATTTCTGGGTAAAGTGCTGGAAGACGAAATCTCATGTAAAACTACGTCAACAGCGAGTGTATTACGGTAGCACCTTCAAAGCATGGGGTAAAACTGGATGCGGAATCAGGGATAGATGCCCGACCATCTTCGAAATATAGCTAATACCGTTTCTTTAGTTATTTAAGAAATTCTATTTTCTATCATTCGACAGATGCAAGAAAAACTACAGTTCTAAATTATCACGATGAAGAGCCTAAAAAGTATTCAAGAAGTACTCTCGGGTTTCCCTCCGGGTCAGGTTGCAGTACACCGACGTTTCGAAGGCTGACTCTTCCATCGTCTTCAGGGTGAAGTGCCATCGTCTTCACCCTGAAGGTCGGTGTATATCAACCTGACACGGTGGGAAACCCGAGAGAACTTCTTGAATACCATACGCCGGGAAAACCTAAGATCCTTCAGCCTAAAAAGTGTTAGTCTGGATCATTCTTACTGCAATCTTCAAAGCTGATTAGACCATAATAACATTTTTAAAGCATTACCCATACCACACTCACAAGATAAGTTGAATTTTAAATAGCACGTACTGATTTTGTCAATCACTTTACTGATTATTAGATCAGGTTCAAAGTATTCTGAGATCTTGGAATAAATGCCTCTGAAGGGATGAATCTACTTCTGCAAACTCAATCACAAGATCGACTAGGGAAAAAGTTACCCCCAGTTTACTTTTCGAGGGGGAGGGGGGGGGGAGAGAGAGGATTTTCTGTCTCCTCCAGATTTACACATTTGCAATTTCCTCTTTTTCTGCCGTACTGAAAACTTGGTGGTCTGTCCTACTCTCTGTTTCTCTTCAACATTTACTCCATTCTTCTCTATACCCACACTTCAAGAGCCTCCACTTTTTATTTCAAAGACCAGGTTTTGAATCCAGTTTTCACTGCTCCACATCCTTACCTAATTATTTATGACTATATTTAGTGCACTTACCTTCATCTTGCATGCGTCTCTTTCGCCAACGCATTTCTTCTACTAGTGTGCCACTTCTATTTTCCTACAATATGCTGCCAAATTACGCTCAGAGTACGTACCAGAGTAGAATTTACGTAATTCGGCAGTATAATGGCAGTTTGCGATTTCAGAGCAAGCGAGGTCTGGAAAGTTTTCGAAAGGTGGTAAACTCTTAGAAATCCTTAAAAGTCCTTAGGCACTAACTGCGATTGAATGAAGCGCTAAATACATCACCATTTCTCGTTTGTCAAGTCACATAAATATGAATATGTTGATGCACATAATTTTTAGTAAAAGGAGAAAATGGTTATCAGAACGATAGTGGCTACCTTTTCGAAAGATCCTTCAAAACATTCACTAGTTATGACTTTGAAAAATGTATTTAGACTAACCTGACTGGTGATAAAGGTTTAACTAATGTTATCTTACATATCCTAACAATCGTTTCGTGAAATTTATGAGAGAAGAAGGTAGAATCATTCCTGAATCTCGTTGTAATATTGAGGCACAACAAAAAACAATTAATGCACTTAAACAACAGGTCCCTGGAGCGATATCACACGAAAGTATATACTTTTTATCAGTTACTCCCGTGTTTTCTATGTACAGTGTCTGTTTTTCGTAGAAATTGATAATTCAGTGGTATTCCTGTGCTACATAATAACCTTTCGTTCCACATTAAGTCTCGCAGGGCATATGTAACATACTTCATATTGTGCATTAAGTGATAATTATAGTTTCCGCAGTACCCAATAATTCTTTTAGATAAAAATTACATAATACATATCTTATTCCATAGTATCATTTTCGATAATGACCAGTTATCATAAAAAAACGAAAAGGAAATCACAGGAGAGCTCATTAATGGTACTCATATTCACGTGATCATAATTACATTTCCGATTCTATATTTCAATTACGTGCGTATTAACACCATTTAGCCAATGCACCGATTAATAATTATGCTCTATCCCCATGGTAAAAATTGGTATTGACCAATTGATTAGAAAAAAATACTCCAGGATCCACTCCCCAGCATGCAAACGGAAGATACGAGGGATTATTCCACACTCGGTTGCTCAAAAGTTATTCTAAAAAAGGAAGGATTTTAGGAAACTCGAAGGACATCTCGGACTGTCTCGCAGCTGTGTCATTTTGGAGTGAGACCACAACCCTTTACCCAAAAGAGGTTTCTACTTTGTTATTGAAGGGCCTGAATTTGATAAATTCACTAAAAGAAATTGATAAAATTATCATGGTTAACCTTTCGTATGGAAGACCTTATCTTTTACAGGAATAAGCATCGGGATAAACCACCTGGCTGCCAGGGGACATGAGTGGGGAGGAGAGGATGAAGGGGGCCATTTAAATAAGTGAGAATTTTAGAGGAGGCACCAAACCTCAAGAGAATGGACTTTGGAGAATGTTCATTGGAGGCTCTACCCAGATGTTGGTGTATTTAATGACTGCTCTGGTCGTCCACAAGACATTTCTATTTTTTTATTCTCCTTGCCCTCCCGTATTCTGTTGAGCCGGAGGAGCCGGAAAACCTTAGTCCTAGGAAGGGCTGCAGGCAGTCTACTACTTGGGCTATAAATCATGTTTGTATTCATGAGAAGATAATAAATTTTATAAGTATCAAGTAGACGATTTACTTCACATTTCAGTCAATTCATATTACATTTGTGCTTACCTTCAAATTTCTTTTGCAAATTAACTGCTTGTAATTTTTCTTTCCAATTTACTAATAAAACAATTTCATTATGAGTGGTTCAGTATTTGCATGAAAGATTTGGGCAAATTGCAGCTAGACAACCACTGGATGTCACAAAAAAGATAGTGAAAATGTTGATTTTTGCTAGTTGTATTAGAACTTTCTTATAATTTATGCAGAAAGGATTCTCACCATAAAAGGATGCTTGGTTGTAAGTTTAGGGGTGTATTAATAATGTACATAAACTGTTTCTACTTTTATAGAGAAATCTACGCATACTCGTAAATATTATTAAAGGAAAGATAGGTCGGACTTATTCCATACTAATTCAAATATATTAAATTTTGTAAACAATTGAGAAATTGGTGCTTTTTGAACTGGAAAATAACTTGAAGGTAGAGAATACTGTCCCGTTTAAAAAGATAGAACTTTCCTTTGTGGTTATTCTAAAAAAAATAATAAATTGCTCCGAGATATAAGGATATTTAAATTATAACTTTTATGCCCCAACTCATGAAATACACCTCAGTACTACTTATAGGTTGGCATACCTTTGTCAGCCATTGAATTGCAGGCAAGAGAGAAATCTAATGCAAAAATGTTTATTAATTGTTCATTGGAAGAAAACAGAAATGTGATAGAAATTTTGTTTCACTCAAGGTAATCACTCCACGGGTCTGCC
This sequence comes from Hetaerina americana, assembly GCF_022747635.1. Lineage (NCBI taxonomy): Eukaryota > Metazoa > Arthropoda > Insecta > Odonata > Calopterygidae > Hetaerina > Hetaerina americana. Next base: position 2,523,961 of record NW_027287217.1, on the reverse strand, counting down.
TTAACTAGGCATACCTGACCATGAGATAGTAATATAAAGTTTCCGAAATTTGACGCAAACTAACTCGCGGAATAAGAGGAAAGCCCTAAGGCCTAACCCACTCAAGAACCAGAGAGATAAGTTTTGTACGTTGTTATTTAAGTAATTGTACACCACTAATGTGATGCACAACTGAAAAACGGGAAGAGAAAAAATTCCAGACATAGTATGAAGTCCAAATAAAGAATCTATATTTACGTAAGACTGAAACGACGGTAAACCATAGCAAATTTGCGATGTTAATAGTAAAACTTTGATTTCCAGTAGGAATAAACCATTACTTCAAGCCAAAAAACTATTCAAGTTCGTCAATATATAATCTTGAAACTTGTCAAATTCATCACTGTTTTATTAATTGAAATAATTGTAGCCCACGTGCTGGAATTTGCAAAATTCTGTTTACTTTTCGCCCCAAAAACCCTTAATTTTTAGTAAAAAATTTTTCATTAAAGGTAAATCAATAGTATAGATCAATTAAAAAATGAAATAACTTAAAATACAACCAAATCCCTTCGGGCAGTATGCGCTGTTTAGGCGCTAACGAGAAGAACGCAAAGCAGGCGACGCAGGAATCTAAAAAAATCCGGCTTTACAGAAGTTTGGTATCCGGCGAACATCACATGCAAGGAGGTATCCTCGTAGAATGTCCTACTTGACTCCTACTGCCTTGGTCTATTTACCCTCCTCCCTCGTTCGTGTCCCGGAGGTACCCCATTGGCCAAGGGAACAGGAGAGGCGGAGTCGATGGCAGAATTAAAGTGTGCCAGCCAATCCTGTGATATCCCCCCACACTCCGGTCTACAACGCGGCGAAAAATTATGATTGGCCAGGTTGTCCCGGGGACTCACGAGGATCCGCCCACTTGAACAACGGGCCAATAAGCCACTAACGACAGCTGGAGTGGAGTGGGATAATTCCCGCGGTATCAGGAGTCGGAGTCAAGTGGAACCTTCTACGAGGATACCTCCTTGCATGTTATGTTCGCCGGATAGAACCTTCCGAAAATCCCGATTTCTGGCTATGCTGCGCAAGTCTGACGCTTTTTAACGCTTCCGTTACCGCATTTCTCTTAATGTTTATTGCCAATTCTGCAATGAGGTTTCTGTTATAAGTAATATTTTGCTATATTTTCATTGTTTTAAGCTGATAGACGAAATTTTTCGTAAATCAACTTAAACACGATTCGATCTCAAGTTTTTTAATTTTTTTTAGCTATTGTTATCATTTAATTGGAGTTTCGCCTACGACATTGACTGAGAAAAATATAATAATCATACTTTTTGAAATTTGTTGTCTCAGGCGTAACTTTGTGGAATTTGCATAACATATTGAATGTATTGAAAATATATATATTGATATTGATGAATTGAAATGTAATGAAATAATTGACTTTGTAATGCCACACACTTTGTGGAATTCCACACACAAAGTGTGTGGAATTACAAAGTCAATTATTTCATTACATTTCAATAATAATCATACGTTTTAATAATATCTACATAAAAGGATTTCTACTCCCATTATAGAAAAATATTAATATCGCTAAATACGAATATTAAATTAAAAATCAGGCGATATATTGGAATTATGCTTTCCACGAATAAATATCTCAAATACTATAAAATTCTCTCCATAAATAAAATTTTTATTCTTTTAATACTATCTATCTTTACACGGATACACTTTATTAAGATAATATCTATCTATAGAGATACTAGATATACCTATAAACAGTGCCTATATTCATTCTATCTATCTTAAATCAGATATAAATATTAAAAATAAAGTGAAATGGTATTATTTTCTAAGAATGCATGAAGATTCGGCGATGAATATGAAGGGAACGCAAAAATTACGAAAGAGCAGGGCGAGAGCACGGGCCCGGCGACAACGGCTGAACGTCGGGATTCTAGGTTTCTACTCGGCGGACATAACACGCTAAGAGGTATTCTCATAGAAAGTACCACTTGACTCCTCCTGCTCCGAAGGGCGAGAATATATCTTCACAACACACCACAAGAAAAATTGTGATTGGCCCAAGTTCCCCCGGGGACTCACGAGGATCCGCCTACTTGAACAACGGGCCAATAGGCCACGAACGACAGCTGGTGTGGAGTGGGATAGTTCCCGCGGTATCAGGAGTCGGAGTTAAGTGGAACCTTCTACGAGGATACCTCCTTGCATGTTATGTTCGCCGGATAGAACCTTCCGAAAATCCCGATTTCTGGCTATGCTGCGCAAGTCTGACGCTTTTTAACGCTTCCGTTACCGCATTTCTCTTAATGTTTATTGCCAAATCTGCAATGAGGTTTCTGTTATAAATAATAATTTGCTATATTTTCATTGTTTTCTGCTGATAGACAAGATGTTTTCGTCAATCAACTTAAACACGATTCGATTTCAAGTTTTTAAAAATTTTTTAGTTATTGTTATTATTTAATGGGAGTTTTTCCTACGATGTTGACTGAAAAAGTAATAATAAACATGCGTTTTAATAATATCTACATTAAAGGATTTTTACTTCTATGGTAAAAAAAATAAATCTCGCTAAATGCGAATATTAAATTACAAATTAGTCGATAGATTAGAATTATGGTTTCCACGAATAAATATCTCTAATACCATAAAATTCTCTCCATTGTTAATATTTTTATTCTTTTAATACTATCTTTAAACTGATTCAATTTATTAAGATAATATCTATCTATAGACACTAGATATACCAATAAAAGGTGTCTATATTATATTCATACTATCTGTAGCGGCTGAACTTTTTTAGTTTCGTCTTTGTCGTCTGCTTACTCGTCTTCTCTGAAACGTGCCATAGGCGCATACTGTCCAAGAAGCGCTGTTGCATTTACACATTATTGGTTTATTTAATACATTTTCATTTCTTTTTTTTTAAACTGTCCACCGTATTTCAGAGCATTTAGAGAAACGTTTTACTTAATTGTCGTTACCAAATTCAGTTTTAGAGAAGGGGGGCCACAGGATGACCGCCCAATTCTAGGAGAATAATTTTAATTATTTTATAATTGATGAGTTGGCACAATAATTTATTAATTTGCATCAGGTTGCTAATCGGTCAATATTTTCTCTTTTACGTAATGATCAGTAATTATGCAGATCGTGATCAAATTTCAATCGTTCTTTGGTAGTTATCGCCCTGCAAGATGACAGTCACTAACTATTTCCATATACTTGGTATTAAACCATAATGAAGCTCGCGATGAAAATAAAAAAATATGAGCCCGAATAATCTCTCAACTAATTAACTTTGATTCAACACGCTTTGCGATTGTCATTGGTTTGTTGTTAATATATCTTTTTTGGACGCCGTACTGTATGAATATCAAAGACGAAAAGTCAACCTTCTTGTACAAAATCAATTGCTGGAGTTATACTTTTTATAACTAATGATTATTAGCGGGGATTGTATCCGTGTAAAAGTTTATAATTGTATTCAGCGGAGAACTTTAATTTTTAATGAAATTTTATTGGACTCAATTGTAATTTCTTTTGCGTTTTAATCAACCGTGATAAAATAAACGAGTTTGTGTAAAGGTCGCTTTGTTTCCAATGAATGTATAGCTTTTGCAGTGGATCCTCTGCGCTGGTGGATATCTCTTCCTCAATTGTGATGTGCGATTTACAAATTAAAATTTGTGGATCGGATTTTAAAAGAAACATGTAAATGTTTATTTTGCTTTAATCCCTTAATAGTGTAATATGATTCTCAGTAGTATATTTTTTTAACGATGCACTATTCTCGAAATCGTTATCTTTGAGTTGATTTCCTAAATGCTTAATAATGAATTTATTTGACATTTAAATGCTTTTTTACGATAAGACTTAATATTTTATGCCTGGGTTTATATGCAATGATTCTTATAAAATAAAAAAATATATTCTTAAGGAACTTATAACCTAATTACCCAGTCATCCTTTCAGGTTAAGGATCACATTCTGCAAAACCTCTGGAGAAGTTGAATGTACTCTAAAATATAAACGTTGCATTATCACCATCGTTCTTCAAAGAGGTCCATTCCTATTTTCCTGCTTAACCTCCCTGTATGGAGAATATGGTATCAAGCCAACCATTTGAGAATTGCTTTAAATTTGCAATTGGTAATCAAAGGGGAGGAAAATGTAACAACTTTTTAGGATTTCTTTAACTGAAAACAATACATTTTGACTTCATTCATGCAGAGCCATAGAATGATACCTTATCCAACTGGAGAATACAACAAATTTACCCCGACTATAAAATTTTCTACATTGAAGCTATCGAGATGCTATTTTTGGTGTAGGAAATGGTTGGTGTACTGAATACTTATATAATTTATTATGACTAGAGATATAAATGACTTATAGATTACACACTGATGCTACTTATTTGAGTATGCATTGCATTAGGGGTCCATTATTCAGTGATGAGCAGGGATGTCATAACACTTATTTGGAAACTAGGGAATAATAATTTCAAGAACATCCCATTCATTTATTCATCAAGTCCATCTTGAAGGAAGGCCTTTACTCCAAGAACTGGATGATTTAATTTAGTTGATCAGGCAGAACTGTAGTTGGTATGCCATATTTCCTTTAGGCAATGGGCCTAATGATTGGATACATTATGGCAGCCATGTCCATTAGATATTGTGCATAATTAGAATGGTTTAAATCTGAACTATGTAGCAAAACCCACCACAGGTAAAACACCTTTGGCTCTTCAGAATTAGGGAGGGATAGGAAAACCAAAAACCTTGCGAATGACATGTCTTTAGACAATAATAACATTTAAAGTACAGCAGCAGCCTTTGAGAAACATTCTCCTTTGATTTCTCATGGGGATCTGGTGTTAATGATAGTCCAATGGTATAGGTAAATTTTTTGATGTACAAAGCCTAGATAATGGTACAATGTGGCATTTACTTACCTCTTTTACTAAAACAACCCAGCATCCAACACTACGAGAAGCTTCTCTTCAAATGCACATATTTCTTTCATTTTGTCCAATATCCCAATCCTTTTCTTTCTCTTTCCTTGCTTACCTCACATTCTCACCTCTGTCACAGACTTCAATATTCTCAGAGAACTCAAACAATGGACAAAATCTTCAGCACACACATCAAAATTAATAATATTTAATCACAACTAATAACTACATCTAATAAAAGAATTCCATATGTCATGCCAAATTACATAGTTATTACCACATGAGATTATTTGACAAATCTTAATTGAACAAATTAGTTTGTATTACTGGAGAAAATATAGCTACATAATGCAATCATTTGATATTTTAGTGGAATATAATTTGAGTTCAATCACTATTTGATAAATTTAGCAAAATGGCATTTTGTACAAAAGCTACTATTGCTTGAACTATAATTTATGGCTGAGAATAGAGCTGATACAACTATTAACATTAACCCATGTAAATAATCTTTTCAAATGACTTTGTGAGCTACAATAAAGAATTCAAAGCATTGCAATCTGTTTATTTATCACTCAAAATGTCCATTAAACAACAGAATCAATTACAATGGACTAAATTATGATAAATATTAAACATTTTAAAAATATATCCAAAGTGATAGCAATAGATATAATATGAATCACAAGATTTAGTAATATTAGTAGCAAAAGACACAATGAAATATATACAATGGAAGACAGATTTATAGGGATGGTGCTCCGATGATTGCAGTCACAACAGACCTACCTTTGGGAAGACATTTAGTGCATGCAGTGCTGCTCTTGAGAAGCTTGTGTGTGTGTGTGCGGTAAACATATATATAAAGATATATACACATACATGTGTATTAAAAAAACCATAAACACAGTAATCAACCAGAAGGTTGGTTTGATAGGTGATGATAGAGTTCACCCAGTACTAAGCCCGACGGCTTGCGAAAATCACACATCAGGGTAGGGGGCCAGTCCTTGCGTCGATTATGGTTTCCAAGGAAGATCTGGTGCCCGAGAAATCACACAGCTTGAGTGAAGCTGCAGGTGCCCAGAGAAGCTTGACCAGGAATCGAACCCGGGCCTTCTGGTCAGTAGTCTAATGCTCTACACCTGGACTACCGCGACCCACACACATATGCATACACGGACTAAAACATTTGGAAAATAGACTGATGAAAAGTGTAAGAAATATGCTATTTCCCTTAAATGTCATCCCAAAATGGACATGCCTTGTCAAAAACTGAAAAGAAAAACACTTTATCACTACATAATTTGACATAGGAGCAAAAAACTTTTTTTGCGGCACAAACATTTTTTTGCGACACCTATATGCCAATGGATCGAATCAATGAATAAAAGATGTTTGTTATTATTGAAAAGTTTGGTATCTTTACAGTGAATACACATATTTTTGAGGGAAGAATATCCCATACCATATTTAGCCATGATTTACTTTTACCAAAGGACATAAATTCAAGATTTGCTGGATATACGACACCATTTATGATAAACCCTTGCAGCTCAAAGGTATATTGCGTACATATGTATCAACATAACAAAATGTTTTAAAAAAGGAAGGCAAGTTTACTTCACAGATATAACAACAGTGATGGAGAAACATTTCAATGAAAATTTGCTGTGACGACAAAGGAATGACATTCTAGTGCCACGGTATAAGTTAGGCATGCATACATATCTGCTTATAATCAAATATTTCTCACCTTATTTAATTTAGAACAGGTGGCTTTAAATGAACAAAAAACATCTTCCATGAAATAAATATTTTATCAAATCCATGCAAACCTTTTAGGAGTGAAAATATTGCTTGCAATTTATTGGTAACTTAAATCAAAATCTAAATAAACTTTTTACAAGTACATAGAAAATGAGTAATGTAATTAGCTGTTAAACAAATTTTTCCACACTGAACAGGAGTTCTCTAGATCTATTTTTAACAATCTGATGGTTTGGTAAGAAAATTACTTGTATGGATACAAAGTTAGAGCATTACAAAATTTGAAAGTAATAAGGTATTTTCTCGAGTAGATACTTAATTTATTTACCTTTCAATAACACAATTGTTTTAAATGCTATCAACTATAATTACACAAAATAGATAGGGAGTGAAACTTTGGAATATTCCACTGAATCATAATCATTTACTTAGCTAAACCATGACATTATTGTTTAATCAATAGCCTGAATAGAAATGTTCAGCTGAAATTGAAAAGTATTAAAAAAATTGCCACAATAAAAGAATTGCACAAATAAATTTTTAAAATGATAACTCAAAGCACTGAACTCTCCATTTGTGACCTCTGTTAATTATTCAACAAATATACCAAAGCCATATTTTTGAAACTGTCTACAAACATTACCAATTCGAATCATCTTCATATAAGCCTTCATCAAATTGAAATCCTCTTCATATATGCCTTCATGGAAATCCTCTTCATATATGCCTTCATGGAAATCCTCTTCATATATGCCTCCATGGAAATCCTCTTCATATATGCCTTCATGGAAATCCTCTTCATATATGCCTTCATGGAAATCCTCTTCATATATGCCTTCATGGAAATCTTCTTCATATATGCCTTCATGGAAATCCTCTTCATATATGCCTTCATGGAAATCTTCTTCATATATGCCTTCATGGAAATCCTCTTCATATATGCCTTCATGGAAATCCTCTTCATATATGCCTTCATGGAAATCCTCTTCATATATGCCTTCATGGAAATCCTCTCCATATATGCCTTCATTGAAATCCTCTTCATATATGCCTTCATGGAAATCCTCTTCATATATGCCTTCATGGAAATCCTCTTTGTATTTGCCTTCATGGAAATCCTCTTCATATATGCCTTCATGGAAATCCTCTTCATGTATGCCTTCATTGAATCCTCTTCATATATGCCTTCATAGAAATCCTCTTCATATATGCCTTCATAGAAATCCTCTTCATATATGCCTTCATAGAAATCCTCTTCATATATGCCTTCATGGAAATCCTCTTCATATATGCCTTCATTCAAATTCTCATGGCAACTCCCCCAAGAATTTGAAAAAAAATCTATAGCAAATGATAGAATTCTTCACTGCCAGTCCTCTCAAGTTACTATAATTTATTTATAGTAAAAAATGAAAGTCATAGTGATTCACTCTCGGCAGGAGATAAGGAACAAATGCATTTCAAATAGTTTGGGGGTTTACAAGATAGAGTAGGCCACTGCATAGCTAGTGAACCTACTCATTGAAAGAAGTACAGTGAAATGAAGGCCAGAGGTGAAGAGAAGTGAAGAGAAGGCCCGACTTGCATGCCAATGGGACATTTTGATGGTAGAAAAATGGAAACTTGAAAATCAATGGGATCAGGAAATCTGGCAAAATTCTTTTCCATGCTATTGAAAGAATTTAATATTAATTTATTTTCTGAGGACCAGAAAATGTTTTTGTAATAGCTGTTACTTTTAGTAAAATAAAAATGTGTGCATAAATTATTATAGAAGCCAAAATGGATTGTGGATTCATTTTAAAGTAGTCAAAAGCCTGCACTACCCTTTGTCATGTTAAATTAATTTCATTGCATCTAAATAAAAAAAACTGAAAAATTAGTAATTTCAAATATCTCAACACAGTTGCTTATTTCAGGGGTTTTTGCCCTCAGAGTAGAAGGATTTGACACTTGATTAGACATTAAATATATTTTTACCTGGAGTCCAAACATGAAGTTTATTCATGATGAAACGTAGCTATTGTGCAATAATTCTTTCTCTTAAATTTTTAATTTGAATATTTCTTTCAAAAAAAATTTCTTGAAATCAAGTTTTATCTCTGCTCACATGTTGCCCCCATGCTAAGTGTGATGTTAATGAGACATACAAGTAATAAATGGTCTTAAGAATGCCCATGCCTACCTGTCACTCTGCCCACCACCTGCAGTCATTACCACCACCTGTAGTCATTCAAATCCTTATACACATAATAGTCTAAATCTTCTTGAGAATGCTGAATAGGAGATCACAGTGTCCAAATTCTATGTATCCCACCAGAAGTATCATCATGATAAGTGAAATTATGCATGTTTGTTAATGTGGCTGTGAGATATTTCTTTTTGACTAATGATAGTGGAATGTACCCAGGGGAGTTCTTATATGTCTGTAACTGGTTTATTTAGAGTATGGCAAGAAGTAAATAAATAGCGATACTGAAGAAATCCATTGTCAGAAATGCTAAGCCAAGAGAGTGGTAGGTGTCAGAGGTCAAAAAGTTATTATAAGATAACAAAGGCTAAAAACATTATTTGATTAGCTATGAAATGCTTTAAATTAAATTATTTGAAAAAAATAAACACTCCTCACCAAGCTTGATGGAGTAGAAGGAGAGTTTTTAAAAGTATTGAGGTCCCATGGACTTCACCCAACATGGTCCCAGGATGGCCCTCTCCGACGCTCTGCCATTTTGAACAAATAATACAGTCCAACCATGCCCATCTCTGATCGTCAATATGAAGGGATGGATTTGGTACTGACCACTTACAGAATCAAATGGACTCATCAATCCTGATTCCATAGGGCATGAATATGGTCATTCCCTGGAAAGTAAGCCAAGGAGGATGCCATGAGAGGATCAGCAAAATATTCCACTGTTTATCTGAGTTACCCAAAATACATGATTAAAATTAAAAGAAAAAGACTTTATAGCAAAGGCCAGTCTGACTTCATCTATTAGATTAAATATGATATGTAGTCAAGGGAGCCAGGGGAAATTGCTTTCATTAGAACCATTATATATATATATATATATATATATATATATATATATATATATATATATATATATATATATATATATATATAAACTATACACACAGTAATCAACCCGAAGTTTGGTTTGGTAGGTGATGTTAGAGATCACCCAGTACTAAACCCAATGGTATGTGAAATTCACACATCAGGGCATGGGTGCTAGTTCCTGTTTTGAAAAAAAAAGAACTGAACTCACCAAAAAGAGGCATAATATACTGAAAATCCACTGCAATACTGAAGATATATGTAAAAGATACTTGCAATTTCCATTGCTGTCATTGAAGAGAATATGATGAATGCTCTTAATAAGACTGAAATCCTGCTATTTCGAGAAAAAACAATATGGATTTCTATGGAAAATTTTCTGTAGATATATTTGAATTTGAAATTGAGAGTTCTATACAGTTACGTATATGATAGGATAGGTAGATCACTCGAAGCCAAGAAATTCCTCACCTGAATCACGATTAAGTGAATTAAGCGCATTTATTATCTCTTCAGGCACATCACCACGTTCACTCTCCGAAGTTAACTCTTCCTCATCTTCTAGAACTGGCGTTGAAATATTGCCTAAACCTTTTTCAAATCCATTTTTTACACAAGTCACTCTGACACCCTACCAAATTTCCATGATCCACCGGCTTATTTCTTCATAAGACACTCTTTTAATCCTTTCCGATTCTGTGTAGCCTTTCATTCCAGGCATCATTCACTTTGCCCAACTAGAACGTAACTTTGATTTAAAAGATTCATTAATGGATAAATCCTGACAGTCTCGCGATTTCCTTTCACGAAATCGATGACTTCTAGCTTAAACATCGCTGTATACGATTTTATTCACCTTGCGTAATTTTCTAGAGAAAATTCTAAATCACAAAAGCTTAACTCAATTCAGGTTTGAAACAATAACCATGCAGGCGGCACTTTCATAGAACTTGGAGGGTGTCTAAAACAGCTGAACGCCGATACTAGCAAAGCGAGGTAAAATAAACAAAAGAAGATAACTCTTATTTTATTCATTCTCTTATTTTTTTACATATAATTTGCTGAAAGCTAGTTTATATTGCAAATAGAAGGGCACACAAACCTATGTCTCGTTTCGAGTTACGAATCATAGCGAAAATGTAATAAGGCGGTTTCTATTGGCTAGTACATATTGTTTATTTTTTATCCTTCTGTTGTTTGGAATTAATTTAAATCATCTGGCTCTAATCTTCGGTATAGTTAAGGTAGATATAGCCACAGGCAATCATGATTCCATGTAATAATTGGCTGTGACCATCTAATAGTACATGGATATAGACGTATTTTTACACATAATATATGATGGTAAAGAGCTAAGTACTATCGAAGAAAAATGGGAAAGTTTCAAGAAAGGGTTGTCTGAAATCGCCAAGTCGGCCTCGGTGGCGGCGGGGTAACGTCCTCGTCTGCCAATCCATGGGTCGCGGGTTCGATTCCCGCCTGGGTGGGTTATCTTCCACCTAGGGCTTGGGTGTTTGTAATCGTCTCCAATGTTATTCTTAGCTAATAATCCGATGTGAAGGCCAGAGTGCTGTTTTCGGACTAATGGCTAAATAAATAAAAAAACAATTAAAAATAAAAGGCACTATTGGAACCGTTAACGCTAAAAGGACTAGGAAACCATGGATCACGGATGAGATGATTACAACGATGGATGAGCGGCGGAAATGGAAGAATGTAAATATAGAATTAGGCACAATGAAGTACAAAGAATTGAACAATAACTTAAGGTGGGCAAAAAATAAAGCAAAAGAAGCATGGTGGAAGACGCAGTGCGAGGATATGGAAAGTCTGCAGAGGAAGGGTGAAATCGGTACGCTGTACAGCAAAGTTAAATCGTTATCGGGAAGTAAGAAAGGAAGAGCTTTGCTAACAGTTAGAGATAAGGCGGGTAAGGTAATAGTTGACGCAGGAAAGATCCAAGAGAGATGGAAAGAGTATATAGAAGAACTGTATAGTAAAGACCTTAGACCAACAAAGTTAGACATCAAAAAAGAATATGACGCAGAGGAAGACAGCTTAAGTCCAGGCATACTAGACAATGAGATAGAAAGGGCATTAAGGGAGATGAAACTAAATAAGGCCGTGGGGGTGGATAACATTCCCGCGGAACTTTTAAAATGATTAGGAAAATGTGGGAGGAAGAGACTAAATGGGCTGATTCGTAGTATTTATGAGGAAGGTATCTGGCCGGAAGACTTTGTGATATTCGTTTTAGTTCCTATTCCGAAAAAGTTAAAGGCCACATTAATTGAGGACAATTAGTTTGATATCCCACGCAGCTATAGTTCTTCTCAGGATCATAAACAAAAGGATAGAGAGTGGGGCAAATGATTACTTAGGGGATGATCAGTTTGGGTTTAGGAAGGGGAGAGGTACGCGTGATGCCATTGCAGTAATGAGATTATTAATCGAGAGGAGCATAGAACACAACCAGGAGGTATTTGCCTGTTCCGTAGATTTCGAAAAAGTGTTTGATAGAGTGAATTGGGAAAAACTAATGAGTTTTCTGCAGAAAATAGGAATAGATTGGAGGGAAAGGAGGCTAATCCGCAACCTGTGCATGTCTCAGACTGCTCAGGTGCGAGTGGGGAATGGGGAGTCCAGTTGGGCATTGTTAGGAAGAGGTGTAAGGCAGGCTTACCCAATATCACCGGTGCTGTTCAACGTATACGTGGAGGAAATGATTAAAGAGGCATGGAAAGAACTGGAGGTGGGAATGAAAGTGGGCGGGGAAATCGTAAAATCAGTTAGGTTTGCCGATGACCAAGCTTTAGTTTGTCAGTCAGCCAAGGGGTTGCAAACATGCTGAGTGAATTGGAAATTCAGTGGGATAGATACGGGATGAGAATCAATTTTAACAAAACAAAGGTTATGCGATTTTCTAGAAAGAAAAAGGCTAAGCTTAACATTAAAATAGGAGGGCAAAAACTAGAGCAGGTAGAACTGTTTACGTATCTCGGTAGTGTTTTGGACCAACAGGGTCAAAGTAGTAATGATGTAAGGAGAAGAATTGCGCTAAGCAAAGAGGTTTTCCCAAGGAGGAGGGAGTTGATGACAGGGACGTTGAGTAAGGATGTTAAGAAAAGACTCGTAAAAACTTTGATATGGAGCGTAGCTATGTACGGCGCGGAAACGTGGTCATTGAAGCAGGAGGATAGACGTAGACTGGAGGCTTTTGAGATGTGGTTGTGGAGAAGAATGGAGAAGGTAAAATGGACAGAGAAGAAAACAAATGAGTAAGTCCTCGGTATGGTGGGCGAAGAGAGGGGTTTTTTGGGAGCAATCCTATGGAGGCAGGAAAAGTGGCTGAAGGGGGTATTGACCGGCAGCGGAATGTTGAAGACTGTAATTGAGGGGAAAATGTTAGGCAAACGAGGAAAGGGAAGGAACAGGATAGATAGATAGATAGATAGTTGTCTTTCTTTGGGCGAAATTGAGACCAAATGGTCCCTTCTTCCATTTAACCCATCGTCGTATACATATTATATTGGCCATCAAACTTATAGTTACATTAATATGTACACATAAATACATATAGACAGGCATAAATTCATTAACACAGATTTGCACATCGAAAAGAAAAAAGTATATACATATATATAGACACACACATACACATACATACACATACACACACATACATACCTATATTCATACACATACCTACACATATACATACATATCCACACACACATACATATACACACATAAACATACATACATGCATTCATACACATACATAAATACATACATAAGTACGCACATATACACCCATACATACATACATATACATATATAAATTAAGAATACACCTACATATACTCAAATTAAATGACAGTGAAGATAGAGTACAATAAAATGAGGAAAGTCTAAGCAAAGAATGAGGTTTGTGGGAAAAGCTAGGGAGTGCGTGGCATTGCTCAACTAGTAAAAACCCACGCAGGAAAAACACCCACGAAGAGAAAGGGGGTGTGAAAAACCTGCGAAAACCCTATTAAATAGAGGAAAGATACATGTACATTGTAACAATCATTTTTACAGAGTATACATATTATTAAGTTACTGAAATTGAATTGGAGAAATTAAATACATTGACAACACATGCGGAGTAATGAGAAGCGTGATATTTCTAAAAATAATTATTCAAACTCCTACCGCTTGAGGTGACAAAACAAAAAAGCAGGGTAAAAAAAGTAGACACAGTGATCTGTATAACAGCTGAGTGGAATGACGGAGGGTATACCGGTTAAGTTAAGTACCTGAGGAAAATGAACTTGTGAAGTGCTCTTCTAAATGTTGTTGTTGATGAAGAGTTTTTTATGCCATCTGGGATAGGGATGTTGGACGGGATGAAGGGAGGAAGAAAGTACTCAGAGCTGAAGAGGGACCTGATGTAAAGTAGGATGTTTTGTTTTGCTAGGGGTCACAAATTATTAAATCAGTAATTATGTCCATCCAAAAACCTACCTTAGCCGGTAGATTACCTTAAAAAAATATGTATACACACGCTGATTTGCGGCATCTATACATGTTCAAGATAACTATGAAACCCTGGGCACGTGGTATCTATACAAATTCATGAAAACTATAAAGTTCTGGTTGCACGTTATCAATGGGAGAATATATATATATATATTCACAATGTATGAATGAAATTTGAAATAATATGAGTAAATATGTGTACACAATGATATGATCTCATGACTTGCAAAAAAATCTTTTGTTTTGAGATCTTCTCCTCAGCCTTATACTAGCAAAGATTCATAAGTAAACTATAATCACACCATGTGTTTGCTTTCCTATTCCAACAAAAGAAAACTCTATTACCCTTTTGAGCAATGAACTTCTTTTTGGCTAGTCAGCAGTATATATGAAGTATCAAAGAGATGATACAAATTGGAGCATACCTGATTCATGAATTGCTGGACCTAATATGTATGAAGTTTTTTGTTTCTTGTGTTTAATGCAATCCATTATTCAATGAATCATGGGGTTCAATTTAGAAGAGCTGAAAAGAGCTCAGAGCCAGGTTGAATACAATTGTACTACTTGCCACCTGAGGTACAGAATTTCATTCTGCCTGCACGCTTTTCACTCTGCCGTTTGGTTAGTTTAATAAAAGAGAATTTCGGTCACTATGTATTTAATTTTGAGATTCAGGAAAGATACTGGAACCAGAATTGGTATCCTCCTGATGTAGGATGAGTGATAGGCCATAATCAGCCATATAACTGGTGTAAGTAATTAAAATCATTTTTGATCCCAAGTTTTTGTGCTCATTTTAAAGTTTTTTGAAGCCTCAAATGAAAAGCTTTCAGGTGCCTTCAGAGACTGTAATTGTTGGAGATTTTTATGAGAGTTCACCTGGGTTCTCTGAGAGGTAAGGCATATATACCAGAATAATGACTTAGTGGAATGTTTATGAAATTAGAATCATTATCAATATTTCCATCTTCTTTATCACCATTACTTTTATCGTATTCAGGATACAATAATTCAAAAATCTCATCATCAAACAGTGTTTCATAAAAAGAAGACAAACTATTAGAAGATAAAAAAAGCCTGTCATAGGAAACCTAACTTGGTAATGTTGTGCATTAATCATATTGAAGGGGTATCCTTCTACGCTAGTGGACGTTAGGAAAAATTACACTCGAGCGTTAAACTCAACGGGTTTATTATCGAAACGGATTTACAGAGGGCGATCGTACAGCTTGCTTCTTCATTCGCGGCAGACTGACTCTCCCGCCCGACGTCCACCTTTCTCCGTCGTACCGACGCCGTGTCCCCCTGGTGGTACTTTCCGGAACTTGGAACAAATAAGTTCCACCGTGCGTTCCGTCTGCTCTCCTTGCGCCGCCACATCACCCCCTCTGTAGACTTTAGGCCACTAAAGAATGAAAAAGGAAGGATTAGCGAAAAGAAGTGAGATGCTATGGTACAAAATCTTCCAGGTGCTTTGGGAAATGGACCCTCCTCCCAAAGCGGGTCTCTCTCGGCTCTTCGGCAGGTGCAGCAGTGGTGGTTCTTGGGTGTGTTTTGTCCCGAAGAGATGCGGGTGCTGCGCTGCTCGTCCCGTCGTTCTCCTCAAGAGTGTAGGCAGGTTTTATGCGGTCGATTGAAATTGTTTTCTCACTACCTCGGACGTTGACCACGAAAAATTTTGGCTCTCTTCGGATGACCGGGAAGGGACCCTCGTACGGTGGCTGAAGATTAACCTTTGTCGCGTCGTTTCTCACGAAAACGTGGGATGAGGACGACAGGTCTTGATGCAAGAAGACAGACTTCTTGCCGTGGCGTGACGCAGGAACTGGTCGTATGGTGGAGAAATGTTGCCGTAGCTGCGCGGCGAAATTAAGGTCGTCGTCCGCCGGCCGCTCGCTAGGGACGAAAAACTCTCCTGGTAGACGGAGTGGTTGACCATAAACCATCTCCGCCGGCGACGCCCCAATGTCTGCTTTCCAGGCGGCTCGTATACCGAGCAGCACTACTGGCAGGACGTCCGGCCAACCATCCGACTGGTGGCACATTATGGCTGCCTTCAGTTGGCGGTGGAACCTCTCCACCATGCCATTTGCTGCGGGGTGATAAGCCGTGGTTCTCAGGTGCCTCGAACCGGTGAGCCCCGCCAACTGCTGGAACAGATGTGATTCAAACTGTCGGCCTTGGTCCGTCGTAATCCGGAGTGGAGTGCCGAAGCGAGCCACCCAATTCCGAAAGAATTCCTTCAGAAAGTCGTCTGGCACGGCAACGCCAGCCAACGTCCGTAGATGGCGCAAGAACTGCGATGGCTTCCGGTCCCCCAACTCCTCGTGCTCAAGGAGTTGCCGTATTTTCTGCGCCTGTGAGACAGAAAGTCGTTGGATTAATTCCTCCTTGATCTTCTGGTATGGGTCTGCCCTGGGGGGATTCACAATAATGTCCTCCACTTCCAGCGCGTGGCGATTGTCTAAATGGGCGACCACGTGGGAATACTTCGTCGCCTCACTCGTTATTCCCGCTAGCGAGAACTGAACTTCCAGCTGCGAAAACCATAGAGCCGGCTTTTCTGGCCAAAAAGGCGGAACTCGCATCGTCACTCTGTTCACGATTGACTCCTCCGACCCGTTGCTTGGAGGCGGCATTTTGCACCACGTGGCGCTTCAAGTCACAGAACGAAAAAAAATGCAAACCTTAGCTCACGCGTGATCACGTCGGGGTCACCAATGAAGGGGTATCCTTCTACGCTAGTGGACGTTAGGAAAAATTACACTCGAGCGTTAAACTCAACGGGTTTATTATCGAAACGGATTTACAGAGGGCGATCGTACAGCTTGCTTCTTCATTCGCGGCAGACTGACTCTCCCGCCCGACGTCCACCTTTCTCCGTCGTACCGACGCCGTGTCCCCCTGGTGGTACTTTCCGGAACTTGGAACAAATAAGTTCCACCGTGCGTTCCGTCTGCTCTCCTTGCGCCGCCACAATATGATAACCTTTATCTCTATCAATGCCATAGATTCTTATCTAGAAATGCCAAATTTGTAATTTGATACCTTAGACCATCCGCATTTATTATATTGAGAGAAATCTATGGTCTAATGTAGGTTTTTGATGAACCCAATACCTAAGCTCAGCTAAATTTCCAAGCCCTGACTACCTACAATACTAAATAAATACATACTCTAAAATCCAGCATTTAAATTAGCCATTCTACAAATCTGCATATGTACTTCTAGTCTCCCTTTACTCGGTTGTAAATGGCAATTCTTTCCTTGTCTATATTGTTTATCCAACATTTCCTGTCTCTAACTTTTGTACCTAACTTTCAACCCACTACTGCAGTCTTCAACAGCCTAATCACACTCAATTTTCTCTGCATTCTTCTTTCTTGCCTCCATTAAATTTATTTCAGGAAACTTCTCTCTTCTCTCACTACATCTAGAACTTCTTTGCTTGTTTTTCTTTCTATCAATTGTACTTTTTCTATCCTCCTCGGCAACCACATCTCAAAAACCTCCAGTCTATGCCTTCATGATCAAGGTTATTTACTGTGCAGTACTATGCTTCATATTAAAGATGTCACAGGTCTTTTGTTTAAGCCAAGGCTTGTGATCCCTGCCACCCACAACCTACAAATAAAAGGTTCTTTACTTGATGTAATCCTTGTTTTTATGCCCTTATTATTTACTTTAGTAAAAAAATTTCCCTAATGGAGGAAAAACAAATCTTTCGATATACTTCAAAATATGTAGCTCTGAGAGGGGTAGGTACCGTATTATTTCAAAAACTAGATTTTACATACTTTGTATACTAAAGGCTATTATAAGCAAAATTGTATGCCTTCATATTTGACCTTATAGATTCAGCTCCTTTAATTTAATGGGGGTATTTTAAACCAGAACTCACCTGTGGTGATTCCTACAATTAATTGTCTCAGATGAGAGAGAGACTGTAATTTGTTCACTGTGCAGCATTTCAACCAGCGAGCATGGAGTGATGAAGTCTTCCAAGATCTTGCCTCTGTTGTGTTGTCTGAGTTACCAGCAGTTCTCACATGTATCTTGGAGACAGGTGTAGCGGATGATGATGGAACTGCAATTGCTAACTTTGACTCTGCAGACAAGTCAGTGCACTGAATCACTGCATTACCCAGGAGGTATGCCATTCCAGCCAATAGGGACCATTCCAAGCACAACAAGACAAAGCTGGGAGGCCTGAGAGGAGAAAGAAAAGGAACACAATGAACTCTACATGTTTTGACACTGTACAACAGATGGAGTTAAGAATTAATCCTTTAATTGTCAATGATACAGGGAGCGAAGTTGATGATTTTTTCCAAAAATGCCAGTGTCCCCCTGGTTAACTCTTTTCTCAATGGCTATACATGTAATTAAAAATTTAATAATTCTTATTTTTAGGTTATATTCTCTTCTTTTGTACCTCTTTATTTAATTTTCATTAATTTACAACAAATTATTATATATAATAATGTTTTTAAGGACATTTTTCATAAATGTTGCATTATATCTTAAAAATAGCCTGGCAATTTTCTTTTTAAATTAAACAATCAAACATGGCACTCAGAGGATTAATGATTAAATTGCTTGAAAATGAAAAAAATTAATTGTTGGTCCAACATCAGCAATGGTGATCAATTCTAGAATTTTATCCTTAAGTTTTATAATTAGCCTTCATGTGTCCTTCATTATCTTTTTCATGCATTTAATATTAAGCTTGTTAACAGGCTTTCCTGCTCATTGTTAACGTTAATCTGCCATATCTAAACACTGTGATAAGTTACCCCTCCTCATCAACATGTAATTTGAAATGGTGACCTACCTTCTGGCAAGAGTGGAATCTCTTCATTACTGTCAATTAATTAATAAGTTTATTAAAAAAAAATTTTAAACTGAATTGAGGAAATGTAAGTGTATTTGTTCGAAGCTCATGAGATTGTTTCCAGTTATCGATTTCTTTTAATATAGGAAACAAAGGTATAAAACATCTGGATTTTTTCAAAAATCACTTAAGGGGTCTTCAAATGAAAACCCTTTGTCAAGATTCTTATTCCTTGCAGTGTAGCGAAAGTTATCTGAATTATATCAGAAACGCTGTCAAGTTGCATTTGCATAAAGTTTGTCATGTATTTTTTAAAAACCAGCTTCCAATGAAGTTTTTTATAATGCCAATAGTTTTGCTGTAAATTTTAAACAGACAAAATTTTATAAACATTAAGATGTTATTGATGAATTTACTTCCTCTGATCAACTTATCATTTTATCTATGGTTATTTCAATTAGCTAAGACCATGAAAAATCATAAAATATATGAAAACATCAATTATTCATAGATATAATAAGACTCTTAACCTAAAAAGCAGTTAATTACAAGTACTAAACATCACTAAAGAAGCACATAAACTTATTGTTTAACAATAAAATGTTAACTTGTAGTAGGTATTTGAATATCAAATTTCTCCAACAGTGTCATATCTATTTTTTTAACCAGAATTCAGATTTACACATGTACTTCAATAAAAATTCTTAATTGCCTGGTATTCCACGTGAGATATGGGAGTTTGTTGAAATGATATATATGTTTGTGGAATGTATAAATGTTTTAATGTGACCTGCTCTTTTTTGCTGCTCTGTTATTATTCCGGTAAGAGATCATGTGTTTCATCATTCTTACTCATACACAAGAGAAGGGTAGCTGTTATGACCCTATAGCAAAAGTCTTTGAAGTGCTCCTCTTCACTTCCGTATCCTACACCTTAATCGTTGATCATGAGGAGAAACTAAATATATCAATGACATTGCCTCTGACTATGCTTGGAAGCATTTTGGTAGTGGACTCAGGGATTTGAAATGAGAGTGGGAACTTGATATAATAAACACTTTTTCTTCCTCGCCTAGCTTCTTGAATCATTCTAAATATTACCTCCTCTGCCCCTAAAATAGGAATCTGCCAATTTTGCTGTCACTCTCTTCAACAGCAAAGAACTGATGGCAAAGTCATGTCAAGATGGGAATCTTGACATGACTTTGGTATACCTAAACAACACAATGAGGTACATATTTGGGAGAGAATAAAATGATTGTATATGGATGTTAAAGAGCCCTAAATTTTTTTAATGGATTGATGTAACAACGCACCAAAAGCTGAAATATATCATAGGTCTAGTTAGATAGATAGATAGATAGATAGTGGTCTTTATTTGGGCGAAATTGAGACCAAATGGTCCCTTCTTCCATTTAACCCATCGTCATATACATATTATATTAGCCATTAAACTTATAAATACAGTCATATGTACACATAAATACATATAGACAGACATCAATTCATTAACACAGATTTGCACATCGAAAAGAAAACAGTATATACATATATATAGACACACACATACACATACATACACATACACACACATACATACCTATATTCATACACATACCTACACATATACATACATATCCACACACACATACACATACACACATAAACATACATACATGCATTCATACACATACATAAATACAAACATAAGTACGCACATACACACCCATACATACATACATATACATATACATATATAAATTAAGAATACACCTACATATACTCAAATTAAATGACAGTGAAGTCAACAGTACAATAAAATGAGGAAAGTCTGAGCAAAGAATGAGGTTTGTGGGAAAAGCTAGGGAGAGCGTCGCATTGCTCAACTAGTAAAAACCCACGCAGGAAAAACACCCACGAAGAGAAGGGGGGTGTGAAAAACCTGCGAAAACCCTATTAATTAGAGGAAAGATACATGTACATTGTAACAATCATTTTTACAGAGTATACATATTATTAAGTTACTGAAATTGAAATGGAGAAATTAAATACATTGACAACACATGCGGAGTAATGAGAAGCGTGATGTTTCTAAAAATAATTACGCAAACTCCTACCGCAATGTTATGATAAATTAAGAGGCCATTTGTCCAATTTTACTTTTTGTCCAATGCTTTTTCATGATCGCTTATTGATTAAACAAAAAGAAGTAATTTTTTTAGTTCAATGTAGTTTTTTTTCAAACAATGGGAAGAAGAATACAAGTCTTTGTAGTCCATTCACGCCATTTTGTAATTCTATTCATGGAAAGATTTCCAAATAAAATATATATCCATGAGTTACAGGACCAGATAAAAAAAATACGAAAAAATGCTTTAATTTTTACGAGCGGGAAGGGGGGGGCGGGAGAGGACTCGACGAGGTGAAAATGTCAGGTTGAGTACTTGGGAAAAATAACCGCATTCAATGCAGAGTTCGCCTCTAATCGTATTCACAGGCAAAATTTTGGATAACAACTTAAGATAAAGTAGTACAATTAGTAAAGAGCGCTATTTGCTTACCGCTGCCATCTCCGAATTCATTCCTCCGAACGTATCATTCCAGTCAGTGGTGAAGTTATGTTCGGCTCTTTCGAGCAAAACCTGTGAAAAGGAAGAGACTACAAGATTAGATGGAATAGGAATTAAACTCTCCTGCTAATCGCTAAAATATTTTCCTAAGATATTCAGATTTACTATTTCCGGTTCTCAAATTGTTGAAGCCATTTGATATACACCTACTTTTCCATTGATTCGCGATACGCGTCCAGCCCTTCTTGCTCTCACCGTCTCACTGGAATCGCGTTAACCGATTGAGTCAGTGCTTCATTCGTCAGGCGTGAGGTGGCGATGTAGGCCACCACAGCCCCTCCACAATTCTTTCTCTCGGGTGAGGGTACATTGCAATAGGAGCGTTGAGAGTATTTATTCTCGTGAGGCGGGTTGGATTCGATCATACTTATGTTCCAAGGGGTACATTGGCGATGATTGCACGCCTTTCGAAAATTCTAATAGATCCATGCCGGCAACCGAGGTCACCACTCAGGTGAGGGCCCACACTGAAGCGTGCTCGGAGAAAATGCAGGAAGGGGCAAACAATTAGGGGAAGAAGCCGAGACGGCGAGAGATCATGAAACGGTGGGAATGGAAAATAGTAAAAATGGGGATTTTCGACGGATGGCATAGGGATTCAGCCAGCTATATGGAATTCATAGGTATGAAGATTTAAAATAAATTAATAATGAATTGATTAATTTTCCTAGTGTATAATTAGCTTTAACAGTTTCTTATTTACTACGACAGAGCTACAACAGAAATATCACAACAATTTTAAATGCCTCGCCTTTGAATAATCGTCAATGTTTTCCTGATTTAAGTTGATGTTTAATTCAGAGAAAGGTGTAGATAGTGCAAGGCTTGTAAAGTCATGTCTATTAATAACTAAACGAAGCTTTAGGCAATATTCTTTCTTATTAAACACCACTCTTTAGCGTTATATGCGTAATGGCCACTCTTCATACCCACGAGAGCCTTCAATTAGCAGTGATAATCTTTTTTTCTCTTCCTTATAGAGCGAGAATTTGCTAGGGTTACTTGAAGGTCTTTAGGAATATGAATTACACTGTGAATTTAGTCCTTAAACTTAATCGTTAAGTTATTATTTGTTGTAAGTTTGGGATCCATAACTTTTCGAATCATGAAATGGCAATCAGAATATTAAAATATACCACTATAAGACATATAATAGTTTCCTTTTGGCTCTATTGGAAGCAAAGAAGGTGCTCTTCATGATGGCAAAAATGTTTCATTCCCAAGGCATGAATTTCAAAATAAATTTCTGGAATTTATTTTTAAAGAAGTTGCAGTTTTAGGGGAGTCGACCGACAGCTAAGGTCATATGCGCCATTGGGGTTGGATGAGAAAGGAAGGGTGGAGAGAAACCCGGCGTCGGCATTAGCCTACTCTTGTTAAGGGGTCCGCAGTTTAATGTTCCATCCGACGGACTCGTACTTACTCAAAGTGCTCTCCACAAAGAACCTCAAGTAGGAATTGTGATACCACTGAAAAAAAATCGGCCGGGATTCGAACCCTCGGTGCCTCACGGTGGGAAACCTGTACGTTAGCCACCGTACCATCCCCATTACTAAACATTTGTTTCTCTTAAATATTAACTTCTAAGACCAGGTGACCTTACAGGCACACACACACGTGCACACATCTCTAACCCAATTGTAAAAGCGCCCTTGAAGAGGATATGCATTCGGCTTGTTTTCCGTTCCGTAGCGTGGTGATTGCCCTTCATTTTCCCTCGGAGACAATCAGGCATACACATATCTCATGCACTCACCTCCAAGACCAGAGTATACCATGATTACTTCGAAGGGTTTTTTCTGCAAATTGCCCAATGCATAAAGTCACCGAAAGGATACTTCCTGCTCCATGGGCACAGAGTGATCCAGACCTTGAGTTTAAAAATTTAATTATATTTATTTTCATAGTACCTTGCAAGCCACCGTTAGCGTGTGTGGCAGGCGGTGACTACACGCCAGACTATTTTGAATGAAAATACTTTTCCCCCTAGGGCGGCTGGACAACGTTATTCTGATCTCATATCATTCATAAGAAGATTGCCATCTTAAATCTATCTGTTCCACAATAATGCCTTTAATTTTATTTACATGACATCTCCAACTAGGGAGGTCCCAAGGAGCCCCAAACTGACATCCTCTGAACTCTGGGGAAATCTTAGATATTTCGGCATCGGAAAATCCAAAGACAAGAATTACCTGTATATCCACAATCGTCACTATATCTAAATAAATTAAAGATACAGTTTATTACCCACTCCCAACCCCCATTGACCCAGAGAACAAAAGTGAATACGTCAAACAAATTTCTCAATTATTTCCGTACCCCTCACCTAATAACTTCAATTTGTCACCAGTAACTCAAACGGACGTGCTTTACGATAAGTTAAAGCTAAAACTCAAGGTTTTGATGAAGCTCGTTTCTTTCATACTTAAAATGGTTCACATAGCTTTGCCATTTATTGCGCATATCTTTAACTGGTCCTTTCTTGCAGAACAAATTTCCCTCACAATGGAAACTTGCGTTAGTCCGTCCAATACCCAAGAAAATACCTTCTGCTGATGTGACCGAATACAAACTGATTAGTCTCCTGCGTACTATCTCCAAAGCATTCGAAAAGCTTATTTTTCAGCAGATATTGCATTTCATATAAAGTAGCAATACAAGCAATCCGGATTTCGTAAATCACACAGCACTCCCACAACACTAATCAAAGTCATAGACGACATTAGGTACGCAATCGACAAAAGACTAATTGATGTCATGGGTCTACTTGACTTCAGTAAAGCTTTCGACTCGGTCGACAAAGAAATAGTATTAACGAAACTCCATCTCATGAATTTATCATCTTCTACCATATCTTGGCTCGTCTTTTCTCAACGAACGTCACCAAAAATTTATCTCCAATGTCTCTGTTTCTCAGTGGATGGAGATGTCTCGCGGCGTATCTCAATGATCCACTCTTGGACCTATACTTTTCTCCCTACATATGAACGACCTGCCATCCAAACTTACTCACTGAAAATATCACCTATACGCTGATGATGTTCAAATATTCTAATACAATTAACCTCACCGATGTCATTGCAAATATAAACTCTGATATAGACTCACTCGTCACCTGAAGCGTCAATAATTTCCTTAAAATTAATCATAACAAGTCACTAATCATTGTAAATGCTAGGCTTCTCTCACAAATCAACTTTAGTGTACTCCCTTTACTTTAAATTCTAACCTTGGAATTATTTTTGACAAAACTCTGACGTGGACCAATCACGTAAAAAAAATCTGTAAAATCATAAACTTACTCTCTTTGTTCTCTCTTGCATAAACTGCTCTCTTTATTCCCTTCTAAAGAAACTTAAACGAATTCTCTCTTTCTCTTTGCACAAGCAGCTCATCAATGCTTATTCTATATCTTATTCTACCTCACCTCAACTACTGCGATACAGTTTATCAAGTTTTGTCTCACGAAATAACTTTAAAACTATAAGGAACTCAAAACACCTGTGTACGATTTATCTGCGGCCTCAAGAAGCGAGATCACGTCTCTGAAAGTTATTGTTAACTTAAATGGCTGAAACATGAGGATAGGCGGAATTCGCAACTACTCTCACTTCTCTTTCACAACAAAAATAATTATCTACCTAAGTACCTATCTGATAAACTTGTCCTCATTAACAGTATGCACAGTGCCAACACCAGGGGAAATAATATCTAGTATGACCTTGTGCTTTCCCGGCGAGTAGCCCTTTCCACACAAATAATATCTACTAAATACCTCGTCACAACACAGTATTTTACTACAAATATTTTCATGCAACAGCCTGTAGACTCTGGAACACTTTGCCTCTGGACATTAAAAAGTGTAAGTTATTCTTAAGTGGTTGTATTCAAGTGGAAGGTTATCAACAATTAAGATCAAATGTCTAAAGATTATTAAAAGTATTTTAATAGTAAATTTAAAGGGATCTTCCCGAACAGCTGAATATGCCTTTTCCTTCACCACATTTTCCTACGCTCTCAATCATTGCGAATACTAGAAACGCTCAGTATGATTCACAGAGTTGATTCCAACCCGCCCGCCAGCACACCTGCTCGCCATCCGTACCCCCGTCCGAATCCTAAAAGTTTATGCCTTTTTAAAAATCAACATCCAAATCCATTGCCTGATACGCTCGGAAACAAGTGCGAACCAATTAACATGGAAAATGGCGTGCGTGATGGAGGGAAGCGAGAAATCGACGTGGTTGGCGACAGAATTTAATTATAAGTCAGTCTGTAATCGACTTTCGCAACAATTGTATCTCCAATCAGGCGATGAATTCCCACTTAATTTGCAAACTCTTTAAAAAGCCTTATTTATTTCAAGATCGCAGCACCGAATGACATGATGACTAATTATGATCGAAAGATTAAGTATAATAAAGCTACTCTCCGATATCTCATGCAGTCATCTCCAAAACCATTCCTCCGAAATATTCTTTCCAATTACTTCGACTTGTTATCTCAGATTACAAGTAAAACATATGCAGAAAAAGAACAAAAAAATAGATCTGGTATAAATGAGCTGTTCAATGTTTAGTATGAATGCTTTCCTTGCACAAACAGAAAGAGATCATGAAGTTTTCGAATAGATGTGGGCATATGTATCTATGTAGTATGTATGTACTTGCGTACCTATTCTTTCCTTCTCTCAGCGACACAGTTCACGAGGCACACATGACTGAATCGTCCAATTGAGTACATGTTTAATTCGCCATTGCGACAGTCGGCATTGCCAATGCCTCTCCTAGCCTGCAAATCTTTCGGATGGCTGTGAAATGCGGGCTGAGAATTGATTCTAGAAAATGGGACTGAATTCGATCATCGCTGTTGTGTCCCAAGGGAGCCACGGATGGCGAGCGAGCACGTCTCGAAAATTTTAATAGAGCCACGCTGGAAAACGATATAGCCCTATATGTTTTCCCTTATCCTTAGAAAGTCAGTGTTGACGTCAGACGTGGGCCAACACTGTATTGTATTTTTACGAGAAATTGCGAGAGAGGTAATACATTGAATGAAACTGAAAGAGGCTGCGGTAGAAAATGAAAAGATGGGACTGTGAAAAAAACGAAAATTGGATTGCATATAAGAATAATAGTGTATTCAAAAACCAAAATAAGAAGACAAGATGAATGAATCAGTGAGTTTTGATACTCGGGGATTTTTCGTTCAATGGAAGTGTGTGGTGAAGCCCTTAGGGTCAATATTGCGGTCGGTGTAAGCAACCGTTAAGACATTGGCACCACAAGCGATTCGTGTGTTTTGAAATTGGAGGAAGCAGTCCGCGGAAAAATGCGCCGTTGTAACGGGTTGTGTCTGAACGTGAAAAATGCATTCTAGGCAAATAATTATCCTTGTCCTCAAAAAGATAGTTTAATACACACAGAGGTCCTGCTTGGGGTGCATGTCACTTAGGAAGTCACTTAAGAATCACTTAGGAAGCTGGGACTGTCGATTGCATACTGTCTGGAAACAATGCACCCACACATCATTCTCTGGGACACAATGCCCCGGGCCACGGATCCCGCCCAACGCGAGGGATGGCCCGTGTATCCTCTCCCACCACTGAAGTTTCCGTGAAAGAGAAAAGCTAAGCTAACTATAAAAATAGGAGTTGATAAACTTGAGCAAGTGGAACAGTTTACCTTACTAGAAAGTGTTCTGGACCAAAATAGTAAAAGTAGTGAGGACATAAGGTGAAGAATTATGTTAGGCAATTGAGCTTTCACAAGGAACAGGGAATTGATGGCAGGGACGTTGAGTAAGTTAAGAAAAGCATCGTCAAAACTTTAAAATGAAACGTGGTTTTGTACGGCGTGGAAGCATGGTCATTGAATCAAGTTGGTCGGAACAGTTTGTAGGCTTTTAACAAGTGAGTGTAGAGAAGGATGGAGACGGTACCATGGACCGATGAGGAAAACAAATGAGGAGGTGCTAGGTATGGTGGGCAAGGAGAGGGAATTATTGTGAGAAATAATAAGGAGGCCGGAAAAATATATAAAAAGCATATTCACAGGTAGTGGAATTTTGAAGACTTTGATAGAGGGGAGAATGTTAGGAAAACGAGGAAGGAGCAGAAATAGAAAAATAAAGGGTGTATTGGACGGAAAGGTGGGAGAAAGGAAGTACGAGATTGTTGTAGGGTAGGATGTTGGGGTTTATTTCGTTGGGATGGACAAGATATTTATTTGGCAGTTGTGTCCACGTAAAACCTACCTTAACCGGTAGATTACCTATCATAATATTGATATATACACGAGTATGTAATTTATTGATTTATTTTCAGTATGAAACAAAAATATGAAAAGTAGGAAACATTTATAAACGAACTAATTCTATGAACAGTAAATCCAAGTATAAAAATATGTAGAAGGAATTAATTAAAGTATAAAAGACTTACTAAAAGTACAATCAGGCATTAGTGAAATCAATTAAAACAGCAATGAATAACTCGGGTACTGGAGCACCGGGAAAATTACTCATTTATGTAGGTACCCACAACTGCACCATTGTTTTAAAATGCATCGTAAACTATTTTCATGCTTGGCAATAACTGAGAGGGAGGAAACGTAAAATAATGTATTTAAGTTATATTTTATTCGTCTTAGAATGCGTGGTCCTCTCCACTCTCTCTCTAAAGGAGTTCAAGCTTAATCAAATATAAAACAAGTTTGAACTATTGCAGACCAGTTGACGCGTATTTGCCGAAGGTTAAGCTGCGTTCCGTTTAAATTGAACTGAAGTCCTGTTACCCTCCGGTCTGCATCCTAGCCACCCCTTTAATCACGGTTTCGTGATGCGATCGTTGGTGCCAGGAGAATATTTCATAGCCTACATAGCCCTTCATGGAAAATATTTTCGCTTCGTTGAAAATCTTCTTTTACGTCTAACACGACTGCATATCAAGGAAAAATAAAAGAAATGGGAAAAAGTTAGTGGTGTCTTCCGTCGATGATGTAACCATTGTCACAAAAAATTCCAGTCTGCTGCAAAACCTATACCTTTAAATGAGATAGGCTATGAGGTATAAGATATTCTTAATTTCTCATGAATTTAAGTGCATTTTACTGTCCAGTGATCAATACTCGTATCCTTTATTATGATGCAACCGTTTCCTTTAAAGCTTCTAGGGCAGTGCTTTAATGTGATTCGAATGGAACATCGAAAGGAAGTGGTTTAAGTTCTTTGCAACATTCCACAGAAAACAACACAGCAAATGAGATTGGAAATATTAGGTGAGGCCATTCTTTTACTTTCTCCAAACATTGATAAGTAATACCTGAAGGATTTAACCGGTAGTAATAGTCTATTATACTACAGGTACACTCAAATGGTAAGTTATTAACAAAATCAAGTATTATTGTAATATGTAGCATTGTGTTTCATCAATTTAAAAAAAATATCGCGCATTCAACTCCATTTAGTAGGAGTTCGTACTAATCATACGTAAATGTTAGTTCATATTTTTTCTGAGATAGTGTACGTGCATGTACTCTGTACTTTTTTTGGCATTATCTTTATCGAAACGGTCAAAGAAATGCAACTAATATGCGCCTGAAAGTTCAATTGTACCTTCTCATAGATTTTATTTTGCTGTGGTTACCTTTGAGATAAATGGAACCAAAGGTTTTCAGGCTTCCCACAAAGAGTAAAATGATGTATGCAGTAGTTAAGTAATTGCAACAACCACTTACATTTGCTCAAGAATTTTTTGCCGCAAATTAACTTACACGGTGAGGTTATCCCAGTTTAAATTTTCAAGTAATTTTTCAGTATTTGCTACTATATGCACTGGATTTAATCCATTGCATATAATATTTTGTAACTATCCGTGTTTCGCATTCATGGGATGGTGTTATGCCCACCCAATTCGCTCTCACGGATGGCAGTCGACTTAATTTTTGGAAAATTAACAACTTATTAGTGTATTAATTAATAAAAAATAAAAATGGCATTGTGTGCAGGTTGTTTTAATCCTCATAAACAGATTTGGATGCATGCTTTAATGGTATACTTTTTGTTTGGCGATGAATTAGAAAAATGACAATTCTTAGTCATCGTTTGAAACGATACTTTAAATTTAAAAAGACGAAATAGGAGTTAACAGCAATTTTAACAGATTTATTTATGCCAAGAAATTCAACTTTAATCTCTGAAGATGTGCTTCTAAACACTGAAAAGTCGCTGTTTCAGAGGAATCGCTTATACTTGAAGCTGGGACACTAGGGAGTAACATAATGTAAGCTCTTTTCGACTACCACGCCGGCGAATAACCCCAGACCTTTAAGAAGCTCACATAACCACCTCTATCAAGATTCAGTTCTATCCATTGAGTTTTTCAATAAATACAGTTCCGACGCTGGCTTCACCGCATTTATTCTTTAGCAATAGTTAGTGTGACCTCTTACTGGGGTAAAAAAACGTGTACACGATTTGAAATATGAAGAAATATTCAAGCTGAAATTCATTGGAAAAAAGAGATTATAATAATGATTTAATTTTTTGTGGGACAAAGGTAAATGCACTCTCGCGTTAAGTATAATGGATTTGGTACTTGACTTATTAAACTTTTTGATTCCTCGTCATTAAGAGAAAATTGGCCCCTCGGTTCGAATAATTTCAATATACATTAATGCAATATTTTTGTAATTACTTAACTAAATCAACACTTAAACGCATTATCATTAAATTTCTGAAAATATAATCGGATATAAAACATATTTTCGTAATTTATTTAACAACATTTCACTTCGTAATTCAGCATTACTTTTTCAAAAAAAATAAAAAAAATATTTCTCTATAATCTATTCAACGAAACAGTTGATTTTATTTTGTAGTGTTAGAATGTGAGTCAATTATGCACAATAGGAAGCTTTTTTCATTTCTATGAGGTGCATCGGAATTCACTAGTACATCACTGAAAATCCAGCTGTCAATCATTGTTCTTTTTTGTGGTTGCACCCAGTCCTGAATCCATTTAATCATCTATTGATTGGCTCCATGTCATTACTTAACATATGGGCCAAAATTAAAAATATCCTAATAATTTATAAAAATTTTGCTCGCCTATATTATTTGATTGTTCAGATTTTAGAATAGGCATCACATAAAAAGGGGCCAACTCTTTCATATTAATTTATAGTAAGAATCTCGGAGCCCTTTCATACAGGGTCGCACCCAAAAGTGGTAGGACTGATTTTTTTACAAGAATTTTATTGACCGTATACTTACATCGACTTAATAATCTTCAAAGTATGCTCCTTGAGCTGCTACACACTTAGTATAACGTTGCTCCCATTCCCCGTACGCCCGCTGGAAATTTTCTTTGGGGATGCCGTTGATGACCCTCGTCGAAGCCTCTTGAACGGCCTTTATCGAGTCAAAACGTCGTCCCTTGAGCTGTCTTTTCATCAGGGGGAAGAAGAAGAAGTCCGGTGGTGCCAGATCGGGAGAATAGGGCGGGTGCGGCAACGTGGCAATGCCGTATTTGGCCAGGAGCTGTCTGACGACGAGCGCGCCATGGCACGGCGCGTTGTCATGATGAACCACCCAGCAGTTTGCGATGGCCGGTCGGACTCTGGACGTTGGATGCAGACAGACCCAACTGGTCTGCAATTTCTTCACTGGTTAAGCGTCGGTCTGTGTTCAGCAGTGTCCTCACTCTGTCCACATTCGTGTCGGTTCTTGCCGTCGACGGCCGTCCGGAGCGATGGTCGTCTTAAACGAGCTCCCTACCCTCTTTAAACAACTTGTGCCACTCAAATAATGTGGAACGGCTTAAGGCAGTGTCCCCATAAGCCTGCTTGATCATATCGAGGGCCTCAGTTGCCGCCTTCCCGAGTTTCGCACAAAACTTCACGGAATAACGTTGCTCTAAATTCAGATTCATTTTGTTTTTCGACGCGGACAAAAAACTTGCTTCACTAAAAACGGTGTCCTCACTCAACGAGAGCCCGCAGGTGACTGAGGTTGGTGTCGGTCTGTTGCTAAGAGGCCCCTTCACCTTACCCTGCCAGGCAGACCCCCCTCCACCGCTCCGTTCGCGCCAGAAAATCAGTCTTACCACTTTTGGGTGCGACCCTGTACATTAAATACTACGGCACAATAAAGATGAAAGCTAGCCTCTTCCGAAATTATATATGTTTGTATAAGCATGTGTCTATAGTCTTTGAAGATAAATTTTCGACAATGCAAAATTTCAAATTCACGAATTCTCGTAATACTTTCGCCTTACAAATTGTAATATCAAGAGAGTTGTACTTGAATGATGATAACGCTTTACGATGAATATTTAACAAAGACCGTATCGCTGGCTGAATAATTTTTTGATTTTCGATTCAAATTCAAAATATGTATAAAAAGAAAATAATTTAATAACTCAGATAAAATAACTGCTACTTAATAATACCATTGAGTAAACAAAATCAATGTAGATGATTTTATTGGCAGAAATAACTCATAAGAAATGCTCTCTACTCGAATAATGTCAAAGATATATTTTTTCCCATTGAAAAAAGCATTTAATTTATGTTAATCAAAATAATCATAAATGATTGCAATGAAACATGAAAATGACTTAATTTCCGACGAAAGGATTACCAGTTTATGTGCACACATCATACCCTATAAGCCATGAACAAAGTCTTCTTGCATTAGAATGGTCTTTCTGACGCCAGAAGAAGAGGAATATTGTTCAGCGATCACATGATGAAACGATCGCACTCCACGCCCCTCTCAATATCGGGACAATTCCCTAAGTCCCTTCAGCTCCCCCCTATACCAACGCATGCAATCTCGCCTCGTCCCAAAGGGAAAACCCTGGGCCGACTATATAAACCCTGGCTTCGGACAATACGGGCATATTCCGCCACCAGCATCTTCCACCGAAAGCATCGCAGCACCAAACTATCTGGTGAGTCTCAACTTTTCCCTCTCTTACTACACTGAAGCTTTATACTCATTAAATTTATTTTGAATTAGAAGCTCGACTCAACTTTGGTTCGAGTTGAGTTTAATATATATTACATATTTACTGTGGAGAGAGAGCAAGTTTAGAGTTGTTTTTACCTATGCTATCTTCCACAGCTGGTTAACTCTCTTATAAAAAACTTTGAATGAAGTGAGAGAAATATTATAGAAGCAACACCCAAATCAAATTTCTTGAATGCCAATGCATTTTCCTTAAGCTTTAACATTGGCTCCATTGTATCAACATCGGCAATATTGCTCAAGTGTGGGACTTTATCGGCAACATTTGGCATATCGTTCATTTATACACATATACCTGCTACTTAATTCCTTTTATCAACTACGCTTATTGAATTAACCTCTTTAATACTCACCATCTGAGAAATATCGTCAGAATTTCCTCTCTCAACATTTTTCAATACAAGGTTTACAAGTAGATTTCTCAAAATTCTCCTCAAATATGCGTGCTTTGCCATGATATTTCAAACCTAAGTTCTCCCGCTCGCATTGCTTGAAGACATATGATTGAGGAACGAAGCCGGTGACCTATGTTCGAGACTTGGTACATGGGTTGTCCAGCAGTAACTAGTTCAGGATTTTTTCAATCATTCCTCAGCTTCAGCAACGTTCAGAGCAACGCTGTATTTTAATGAAAGATTTCAAATTATTCCGACGAATGTTGTACTTAAAGTCTTTTCAAGTGAAGAAGAGTTTTTTTTCTCACCGGTCAAGTATTTCAGTGCCGACGTGTCGGAAGCTAACTCTGTCATCGTAACGATCACACTTAGTTCTAAGGACGATGGCAGTACTACCGTTCGAAATATTGATAGAGAAATGTCTGGAAATGTCAGGCTCAGAAAAACTGGCGTTGTGAATTGATCCAATGATTCTTCTCCACTCTCTAATCCTATCTTTTTCCTCCCTCCTTCCATAGTTTCTCCTTCTCCCGAACTCCACCACGATGAACTGCAAAGTCGTCTTCTACTTCGGAGTTGTCCTCGTCGCCTTGGCTCTCCTCTCCGTCAGTGTCAGCGCCTCCTCCTACAGGAAACCGCCCTTCAACGGGAGCATCTTCGGGAAGCGTGCAGGCGTAGCTTCTGCTGGTAAGTGAATCCCAACGCTGCCTCAAGGCATGTAACGCTCAGTGCTCACAGATGCGTGCTGTTATCACGAAGAACACGACATATCCAATTCTCCTAAAGACTCAATCCGTCCATCATCTTGTTATTCATCTATGTAAATTTACAAGCCTTCGCACGGATCGTTAGCATAAGACATTGAAAATCCTTCTCAGACAATTAAGCATACGATTGTTCCGCGGAGTTCAAATTTGTAGGTTAATAAATTCTTGCCTCCAGCAAGAATGACTCACATTATTTTATTTTAAAAGGTCACTAGATAAAATTAATCGTTTCTGTCCCTGAAAAGCACCACTTAATGGTTGAATTTTAAGCCAATAATGTTCGACATAAAACAATTTTTTTACATGGTTCCCTCCGTCACTTTTACTTGTTCTTGCTATCCAAAATGACGATTATCTTCATTACTCTTCGTCATGTTCCCCAAACTCATCTCCTTTAAAATGACCTCCTATTTACTCTGCCTCCCAACATCAAATTCTACACACGATGTTTCCAGCTTCTTTGGTCTTATGGATGTTACCTTTCAATCCCTCGGCTATATACACGTACAACACTTCCTACTCCGTTTTCCTCACTCTAAAACATATATTATGCATCCATTCTTGTAGCTATTACTCAAAAGGCTCTATTTTCTATTCAAATAAGTTTTCGGCGCTGCTCCTCTTACTATACTAAAGATTTTATTTTGTTTTAACTCTGGTTCACTCACACATCCCTCAACCAAATACGAAAATCTATTTTCAAATGAATAAAGCACAAAAACTGATATATTGTCTTCGAGCATACTGCTATTTATCTAACATATGTTTGACTAAATCATCATATTCATGTCCGCGAATTTAAATATTTTCGTTTGCTCGTCATACACCATCGTTGAATGCACCACAAACATATTTAGGAATTCTGGCTAAGTGGATATTTGAAGTTTTGGTCATCAGTATTTCTTGCCTAATCATATCCCAAGCTGAATTCGTAGCTTGATCATCTACAATGATGCTTGAGGTAATCGGATCCCAAATTTAAATTCACTCGTTCCCATAGTACTCGTATTTTAACCAACGAGTGAAAAATAAATTTCAGATGTCATTGCAGCTTACAGCGAACGTTTCTTTTTCCTGGCAGAAACCGAATCCCGAGTCATGGCATTATCTGCTCTCTGCGAAGTTGCTCTCGAGGCCTGCTCTTCGTGGATGCCCACCGCTCAGGACTCCAAGTAGACAACACCGAACCTGGAGAAGCGGCCCCTTGGGAAGAAGATGAGGGCCTGGATTCCCCTTCGGTCAAGGGCCAGGCGGTGACCAACTGTCGTTCAATCGCCTTACCCTTCCTCAAAGATCAAAGGGGATCCACCCTTCGTTCTGACCTACGAACCGAACGCAATGTCTCAGATAAGGAATATCCGATGGTCAAATTCAATCGGAAAATATGCTTGGCCCATGGGTCACAAAATGTTTAGATTTCCTTTGTATTAGAATGATTTAAAAGCATATTATTTTGTACTAATAATGCTTACAGAATATACATGTATTATCTGAATAAAATCCCATGCAATTCATACTGTCTAATTCTTTTCAACAAACCCTTCCAACTTTGTAGAGAATGCCTTTCTGCGGATACTATTTTTATAGGCTAATCGATTTCTATATGAGAATTTTCTAGATCTCATTACACATTACAATATGATCTTTGTGGTCTAGACACGTAAATCCAACCTGTTATAATGCCTGTGCTTTCATCTCCTTGGGTATTCCGTTTTTCTTTCCATTTCCCATTGCGATCCCTTCCTGATATAAAACAGGAAGAAACCAATTTTATGTTACCTTTTAGATGAATCACCAGTACAGTGCCTTTACTATAGTGGGTGGTCAACCACGCTCTCCTTGCGAGAAAGAAAAACACACAACACACGGCATCTTTTCATCAGAAAAAAGAGCAAGTGGGTTGCGGTCAAATTGCGACTGGTTTGATCATGACTGGGAACTTTCACTATACTACATGTTTCATTTAATGTTTTTCTGATTGCAAGTCTAAATAGCTACTCGTAAAAATATTTCTTGGGATTCAATTAAAGTGTAACAGTAAAGTTTCAGAAAGTGAACACATAGTTATTTTATGAAAACAATGAAGTCAAGAACCTCCGCTTAGCTTCTTGACTTAATCGTTTTAGGTAAACTTAAAAGAAACTATAAAAGGAGTAAGTTACCACAAGGCAGTAAAGGATGTTTTCGCTGCATGGGGTCCGAAATAAAAAGCCTATGAGGAAAATTTTTCTTGTTTAAAGAAGGGGACGGCAATAACCTTAAAGGGCGCGCTACAGAATCAATTTCCAAGTTTTAAGAATGATAGTAATCACCGCAATGCTGAGGATATGGGGAATCAATTCCTTGAGATCACGCGATCAGCAGTCAACAAGTTCATTCCCAGCAAATTTATAAAAGATAACTCGGAACCTAGATGGTACAACGCGGATGTTAGAAAGGCATTACGACGTCAAAGGCTATGCCACGCTAAGATGAAAAATATTAGGGATGATATCTCTAGCGACAAAAAGAATGAGATCACTAGTGATTACAGGATACTTTGGGCGAATGACAAGGGGGATCGGGATTGGTGCAGTGGCTATCGTACTGGCTTCCCACCCAGAGTTCAAATCCCGGCGGTGTTGAATATTTTTCAGAGGTATCTCGATCCCTACTTGAGGTGCTTTGTGGAGGGCACTTTGAGTGAGTACGTCGTCCGTCGGATGGGAAGTTAAGCTGCGGACCCCTTGGCGCCTTTCGTAAATAGTAGGCTAATGCCGACGCCGGGTTTCTCACCACCCTCCCTCCTTTCCATCCATAATGGCGCAAATGACCTTAGCAGTCGGTCGCCTCCCATAAATACTACTACTACTGCGAATACCCAGAATGAATTTCGGAAATCGAATCCAAAAGAAAAAGGCAAGTGGAAAATTTGAAAAAGAATCCAGAAGCGTTTTGGTCATTCATTAGAGAAGTTCAGAAAAATATGAATGTGATGAACACAGAAGTTCAGGGAAATAAGTCAACATTTAATTCACTCAAATATGATACAGGCGAAAGAGTAACCATCCGCCTGGAAATGGCTAACTCATTAAAATTTACGTGAATCAGTTGAATAGCTTTGGTAAATTGGTAAAAACAAGAACAAACTCAGTCAATTTGTTGATAATCCAGGTGTACATGACGACAAGCGGTCATATGGAGGAAGAAATAGGGTGTGCACGGTACGGTGTGACCAGTAAGAATCCCTAGGGTAGACTGTTAAGAAATGGTTTAAAGTCCTGTAATACCTTTTCACCACCAGGGCTTCTGGTTCCAGTTCTCTTTCCATTAAGCATTTCTATTTCATCTACATCGACATCTACAGGGTGCGTTCCGAAAGTAATGCGATTACATTTTTCGCGCCCCTCCTTTAAGTTGCAATGGGATGGAATCACTTGGATTAGGCGGAGGGGACGCTAAGCTTTGCCGCAAAACCAATCTAAGTGATCTTCAAGCTGTGAAAGCGGCAGGATGTCAGTTATTGTAAACCTCTGCGTGCCGACCGTGTCACGAAAAATATGGAATCGACGATCGAGCAACGTTACGCGATTACTAAGTTTTGAGCTAAAGTGAAAAAATATCTTGAGGAGACAAACAAAATGATTCGTGAGGCTTACGGGGACTCTGCTCTATCCTACTCACAAGTTTCAAGGTGGTTAAAGGCCTTAAAGGAGGGCCGGGAAGAGTTTTACGACGAACAACGCTCTGGGCGGCCGTCAACCAGCAAAACCGATAGCAATGTGGCTCGTGTTCCACAATTGTTGGACTCAGACCGTCCATTGAGTATCAAGATGGTTTTCAATGAACTGAACTTGTCGTCTACTTTTGTGTTTCGCATTGTTACCTGTTAAAAGGGTCATCAGGACGAGAAAAGACATCTCCGCTACCTGGCAACTCCATCACGTCAACGCGCCTTGCCACAACGCGCTACGACCCCGCGAGTGCCTGGGCAAACATTAGGTGCCAACGCAGTCCCACCCCCTTATAGTTCTGACGTTACCCTAACAGGCTTCTTTTTGTTCTCTTGGATTAAGGCAGCCCTGAAAGGAACCCCTTTTTTGTCCATAGAAGAGATTCAATTAGCTGTGACGAAGGCCTTGCGAGAGGTCCCCGAAGATATGGCAGAGTCGCTTGAAAATATTTATAGGGGCCCAAGGACAGTACTTTAAGAATTTTAAGTGTTTGTGCAAATCTGTTCAATAAATTACTTTTAACAAATAGCTGTATTAATTTCGGAACACACCTTGTATATGGTTCCCTAAGAGTCACAGCTAGGATTTATAGCATGGGGCGTTCAACACCAGACATACAACTTCAAAAATATAGTTTTTGTCAATTGTTTACTACTAACGAATATATGAAATAATTCAAATTATGGAAATAATGTTTAATACAGTTTCACGCATGCTGGTGCATAAGTGTGAAATAGAGCATCGCACGCATGCGCCAAAGGTTAGATGAAATAATGAAAAAATATTAGAAATGAAACATTCTTATTTCCCCAAATTACGGTATTTTCGAGCATGCGAGGTCTGTTCAAAAAGTATCACGACTTTTCTGTTTTTTTTAATTATTTATTTATTCATGAATATCTATTTTAAAAATAATCCCTATTAGATATTATACACTTGTGCCAACGTTTTTTCCAATCCTCGAAGCACTTCAAAAAATCATTTTTTGCGATCTTGTTCAGTTCCTCCTACGTTGCAGTCTTTATTTCGTCAATCATAGCGTAGCGTCGTCCTTTCATAGGCCATTTCAGTTTTGGGAACAAGAAAAAGTTACTGGGGCCCAGATCTGGGGAATACGGTGGCTGCGGAATCATTAGTGTGTTGTTTTCGGCCAAAAATTCGCGCACAAGTAACGATGTGTGTGCAGGGGCGTTACCATGGTGCAAAAGCCAATATTTGTTCTTCCACAAATCTGGGCGTTTGTGGCGGTTTGCTTGGTGCAAATTACGTATAACTTGCAGGTAATTTTCCTTATTTACCGTCCCAGCCTATCGCAAGAACTCATGATAGAACACGCCCCTGCAATTGAAGAAAACTGTAAGCAAAACTTTCATATTCGACCGAAGTTGGCGCACTTTTATCGGTCTTGGCTCGTGCTGCAGCTTCCATTGGGATGATTGCACTTTAGTTTCCACTTCATAACCATAAGCCCATGATTTGTCACCAGCTATGACCCTATGGAGCAAATTTGGGTCGTCACGGACAGAGTCCAAAACCTTATTAGCAATGTTAATGCGTTGCAGTTTTTGGTCGAAATTGAGCAATTTTGGCATGAATTTCGCGGCTACCCGTATCATGCCCAAATCATTGTTTAAAATCATATGGCAGGCGATATGTTTAGGTCTTCAGAAACTTCTCTAATGGTGATTCGACGATTGGTCAATACTATTTTGCTCACTTCATCAATGTTTTCGTCTGTTGACGTGCTCGGGCGTCCGGTACGCTCTTCGTCGTTCACATCTTCTCGGTCCTCTGAGAACATTTTGCACCACCGATAAACGTTCCTTCGGTCCAAGGTGGCTTCCCCATATGCCACAGTCA
Organism: Hetaerina americana; assembly: GCF_022747635.1. Classification (NCBI taxonomy): domain Eukaryota; kingdom Metazoa; phylum Arthropoda; class Insecta; order Odonata; family Calopterygidae; genus Hetaerina; species Hetaerina americana. The sequence goes on along the minus strand of NW_027287217.1, from coordinate 2,484,398 downwards.
ACATTTGGAACTTGTCCGCGCACTTAATTTCGTTTTTGACACAAAATTTGATAAAGATTCTTTGATCCATTTTTGGAACAGGCAAAAATCGAAGACAAGCCCAAACACGTCCCAGAAAAACAGCTGTCAAAAATTAACGAAACATTCAAAATGGCCGAACTTTTTTGCATAAGGTAGAGACTATAGTACCATACATAACCCGATAAAAAAATTGAAAATCAAATATACTTAACCCGCGGAAATTCAAAACTCTCGATACTTTTTGAACATACCTCGTACATATATGTTTAGAGGCCGTTTGCATTGCTATCAATATCTTTGAGACGATTGTTCATATGGCTAGTGGTTTGAAATATTTGTTACAACGAATATGTTAGAGACAAGAATGAATCTGTATATTCAGTTGAGGTTGCCCAAATTAATAAAAAACTGATATGAATACCGTGACATTATAATATCGTATGTAGTCCATATCCGGAATTGTATTGGGGAAAAGTGACGAGGGCATTGCTCATAGGGGGCTAACGAGATTATTTAGACGTCTTAGTCTTAAAATCAATTAGGATATGAAGGGCGGGCGCAATGGCGATTATTTAGACGTGTTCATGAGGCAATGACTATTAATTTCAATCTCTATTAATTAACAATGCAATAATTTCAGAGTGTAAAAATCATTCGCCTTGACCGGGATCCCGGCCAAGTTGAATAATTTTTACACTCTGAAATTGTTGCAATGTTATATTTATTAATTTATAAAATTACGTTGCAATTAGGCGATTTACCTGGTGGCAACGGTCAAGTTTGGTCAAAGATAACTCTTACAACGAAAATTACATACATACTCGAACTATGAAACCAGATGAGAGAAAAAATATTTTTACATACAATGACACTTTCACATGACATACAAACAATATTTTAATAACTACAATGAAGTTTATTACCCAGTGGCTGCTTTACATGTATACTTAAAACTTCCAAAATTGGATGGAAAGGACTCAAACAAACCTCCAGGCAGCTGTTTCCAATCAATTATAGTTCTATTTAAAAAAGAGTATTTTTTCTTATTTGTTTTTTGCGTCCCTATTTTATATACACTTAGCGGATGACTTCCTCAAATGTTACAGTTGCGGCATCTCCCGTAGTTTCTTGGAATTTCTCCATTCATTTAGCTCCAAGCCCCAGTCATTTGCAGCATCATGAAATTATAGCAGTTTGCTTGTAATCCCAACCGGTTTAAGCCCAGCGGGGGGGAAAGTAGACTTACATTAATGATGGTATTTCGTCTCCTACGAAATTTAATTTAGGAAAATGAGCATTTCGGCTCATAGATATTTGGAGAGCATAAGGTAACTCCGATTTTGAAAATCACACGCGTTTTATAATTTTGGCTAGGCTTAAATACATTTAGTACAAGTATATTCACCTGGTTGCGGATTGTGCGACCACTAGAAAAAACCTTTGGCTCTTGAAATTTCCGGCTACTCCAGGTATGCGGGAGTTAACATGTTCAAGATTTAAGAAATGACATTGGGCGAAGGAGATGTATTTGAAGGCAGAATATACAGAATCCTTCCCAAATGATATATTGATGTAAATGGGGTTGAGAGCAAAATATTACGGTAGAGTGATGAAATGAGATATATTTGTTCCTGCATGTGATGAATGGATTATCTTGGAGAAGATAGCGTAAAAACCCACGAGTACCGTTATGGAAACAGTTTATACACCGAACAGAAAAAGGCGATGATGAAATGGAGGTGCTAATGACGAACTTGCCTAAGGCTAAGGCTCAAATTGTAAAGAGAGATCAAAACACCTTAATGCTAAGAGACAGGCGTGCAATCGGTGGATAAGTATAGGAAGAGGAAAAACACGGAGGATATGGTCTCGGAAACTACCGAGAATTAAGAAAGGTATTGAGAATTCTGCTAGTAGCAACATTTTACATCGGCAAATTACTACTTCAGCCACCATCAATTCTATCCTAACGTCAAAGATTCACGTGGAAAACGATAGAAGATGCAAGAAGATACTACAAGTGAATAAAATCACCGTGCAGCTGATATTAGGAATAAAATAAATAACAGAAAAAGCTATTTAGGAGAAGATGCGGCAGGCACCATAATTGAATGCTGAAGGACTGCCATCCGAACTTCAAGGTGACAAAGATGATAATTATGACTAAAAGAGAGTTAGATCTAAGCCAAAGTTGAACTATAAATGCAAGTTAAAAAAAGAAAATTGAAAATAGAAATGGAGGGATCCATTAAAGAAAGGTGGCAGGAAATGAAGTCTGGGATTTTAGAACGTTTAAAGGAAACTCCAGGCCAAAGGAAACATGTGAAAAGAAAACCATGGGTCACTGGTAAAATAATGGACATGATAGAAAGTAGAAGAATGCATAAAAATAAATAATTGATCAATCAATATGTGCTACAGAAGGTGTGTAATGAAATCAACCGATAGGCGAGAAAATTCAAAGAAAATGATTGAAAATATCGCACCTTGAATGTTTCCGAAGAATTGATGATTTTACCTGGAATAACCCTATATCTAAATCTACAGGTCACAACGTTATATTTTATTCTGTGGAAAGTTATCCATTTGTCTTTCAACAGATGGCATTAGTAGCGATTTTACCAACTGGGGAAGCATTAACGACGCGGGACATTTAGTTCTAGAAAATATGTAGAGAATTTAAAATATTTTCCTAAGACATAATTCCCAGTGATTATTTCAATAGTTTGACAAATTTTTAATCTAATTAATATTTTTTTACGTGTATTATAAAATTACGTTCTTCCGACATATAAGTAAAATAAAAAGTATATATAGTCTTTGCGAAAACTCATATAATCATAAATTTAAAAATACTAGCTCCTGACGTGATAATAGAAGCTGTGGTAATCGTTTGCATATTTTTCAATAACGATATATTTAATAGATAATGGAGTAAAGAGGAACTTAATTAAAAATATTGTCTGTTGATGTAAGGAGCCAAACAGACGAAAACGGAAGAATGTTTTTGGAAAGGTAAACTTTTCCTAAATAATTTATTACAATGCTTGCTTTTTTCGAACCACTTGAATAAAGTTTAAGTTGCATAAAATACTGTAATGTAGCACCTCAATGAAAGCAAATCTATTCCAAGTTCCTTTTGGGATAGCAACGGTGAGTTATTCAATGTATTAATGTTGAAGTAAATTTATGAAGAACTAAATGATGAACTCCAGGGCTGAATTTACTCTTTAAATTAAGGAAAAAGGTTAATGGTTCATAAATCAGCTTAAGAGCCCACACTTTTTGAAGTAAAACTTGAAAAACGTATAGAGTTAATTCAAAGTTGGATCAGAGATTTTGACAACACACAAAGAGTATATTCAAGAGGCGGATCAATCTTTTTACACACAATCTGCTGAATTCTGCAATGAGGGCCTTCGAAAAATCAATGAACCGTGGGAGAAATATACAACTCTGAATGGTGACTGTGTAGAAATCAGCTCAAGATGAGCTCGAAAAAACTTCGAAGATATCACTTTGATCAGTTAATAATAATAAAAGGCTGATCAAAGAATTTACATTTGTCAAAAAATGAAATGTTTTCCATAATCCCAAGTGTTCCCTTAAATACCATGGTGATAACTGGACTAATTACATGTTGTATGAATGTGTGTGATGCGAGTTTTTAGCTATGCACATGTTGTTACCTAAACTACGCAGTTTTCATTCAAATCGAGGCATTCATCAAAACGATAAACAATTTTTTCAATTCTGTCTCAGAAAAAATCTGCCACCTTGAATTTTAATCGCTTTTAACCACACTGGCATACATTTATGCGTTATTGTCAAAGCAATGTGTTTCAAGCCACGTCTAGAGAGAGATCCGTAATCGTTAATCGGCAATTTTTAGGCATTTTTTCGTTAAATTTCACCAGTCTGTTCATATGTCACAAGGCTAGGCCAACCACTGCGGTCCTCGTCGTGAATTGTTGCGGCTATTATTAAACTAAATGCACCACTACCTCACTCCACCTTCACTCATTATTTCGTCTACCTACACGTAACAAAGTTGCCTATGAATTTCAATTGGCTTGTGGGTGACCTAATAGCAGATTTCGTGGGATTTTCTATTGCAGAGCACAATTTAACAGTTCGCAGTGAGCAAAGTAGAAGAATCAATCACCCTACCACACTAACAATACCATAGCAAGCAGGATGCGTCCTGAGTCTAGACACCACGTTTAGACACCAAGATGGTGGCTTTGGTCCTACCCACCACGCCCACGCTAGGACGAAACTTAAGTTACTTTCTGGCCATTCCTCGTATTTGAACGTACAATCCCCAAATTATACCAAAAAGATAGGAAATTAAGTGCTTTAAAATATTTCAAATAAATTTTATTTCATTAATAGGCTATATTCCTTGAAACAAACTTGCCCTAAGTAGGGCTGGGAATGGGGAAGTGCCCGATCAATAGCGGGAGATTGATTGGCAGGCATTACCTTTGAGACGCTGACATCTAGATGAAGTAACACAACCATTCGCATTCAATGCGCTGTAAATATCAAAATACATCTACTCCGTTTGCCTGTTAACTTTATAAAGTAAAAGTAAATCTTTAATTGTCCATCCATTGCTGTATGTCGCTTACCATAGGAAATTGTTTCATAGTAGTAGTTTTGAGGGGAGGCGACCGACAGCTAAGGTCATTTGCGCCATAGGGGATGGATAGGAAAGGATGAAGGGTGGAGAGAAACCCGGCGTCGGCATTAGCCTACTCTTTACGAAAGGCGCCAAGGGGTCCGCAGTTTAACGTCCCATCCGACGGACGGCGTACTCACTCAAAGTGCCCTCCACAAAGCACCTCAAGTAGGGATCGAGATACCTCTGAAAAATATTCAACACCGCCGGGATTTGAACCCGCGCCCTCATGGTGGGAAGCCAGTACGTTAGCCCCCGCACCATCTCGATCCCCAAATTGTTTCATTTAATCGATTGTACTTATGGGACTGCTCTAATGACGACAGCCTGAGAATATAAATACGAGAAACTACAAATTCCAAAGAAACTGCGGGAGATGCCGCAACAGTAACTTTTAACGGAGTCATCCGCTAATGTGCATTTCAATGCAACAATTTCAGAGTGTAAAAATCATTCGCCTTGACTGGGACTCGAACTCGAAGTTCGAGTCCCAGTCAAGGCGAATGATTTTTACGCTCTGAAATTGTTGCATTGAAATGCACATTAGCGGATGACTCCGTTAAAAGTTACTATTGCGGCATCTCCCGCAGTTTCTTTGGAATTTGTCAAAGGGAAAACACCATACGTGTTTAAAAGTTGGCTTTAACCTCGTGGACAGTGGCGCCTCGCGCACGACTACGAATACATGTGACATTGTATGTACGGTATTTCGTCATAACATCTAGTTCCTTTAAAAGCCCCAAAATTTCAGAGTTTAAGAGGACGCCTCGGTAGCTTAAGTGGCTAAAGCACTCGACCGGATATTGAGGGATCTGGGTTCGAGTCCCAGTCAAGGCGAATGATTTTTACGCTCTGAAATTGTTGCATTGAAACGAGAAACTACTATAATTAACGGCTATTATTGCTATAAACCTAACAATTAGAGAGTCATTGGGCCAAATTTGCCGTACTTAGTAGCTAATCCTACCCATGAGAGAAGTAACCAAGGATTTTATCCCCTCAAAATAATGTATGGTTACTGCCCTGGGCGTAAATTTTAGTGTGTGGTCCTTCTGATGCAACCATTAGATCCCCAGGAAAAATGGATGGTAGAAAGTCTTCTGTAAGTCCCGATATTTTTATGGGAATAAATAATGGCTAACCGTCAATGTTTACTAACTTATGTCTTATAATTTTATCCTTAAAGAACTGTCCTATGGGTATAATTATCTTCTTATTAGGTTCCGTATCCAAAAGTAGGATGGAATATTTTCTCTTTGAGGGTCACTTAATAGATATATTCGTTAAGTTTAACTTTAAAATACGTAATATTTTTAATGTACTTATATAAGGCAAAATCAGCTTGGTGAGTCATGAAGTAACTCCATGGCCTTTTAAATGTACTTATATCTGACATTTTTTCGTTATCTCATGATGAAATGAAGATGCATGACGGATTTTACGAAGTATTTAGTTCAACAAGTACTAAATGAAGGCAATGTTATTCCTCAGTTCCTGGAGAGCCTTTCTATATATTGACGGTAACCCATTGGTATTCATTTTCCATGCTCAGGCTTAGGAATAGGTTTTTTTCTGGAAGAGGAAAGTAAAAAACTCATATCTCTCTCAGAGTAACACATTCAAGTAACTTTTTAATGCCTTTTAAATGTATGTATTAAAACTTTCTCTGGTTGCTAGGCTCATATTTTATTTTAAAAAAATCAGTAACTTTCTGGACCGGCCTCGTGCATTAAAAAATAATAAATTCTATTTCAAATTAAATGTAAAAATTGATATTATAACCTAGCAAACTAAACATCGTCTAATGTAATCGAAATAATTTTACGATAAATGGATAAACTTTATTGGTAAACCACACTTCATGGGAAAGCAAGGTGTTCATTCGGAAACTGAGGTAGATAACGCGAGAAATCTTAAAAAAAGAATAATTTACGCGCTCGTATTTGTTATTTCACATGTTTTCATCAATTGGATTTATGCTGTTATTATTTCAAATTAATATGACATAGTATAATAATACATGCATGTACATATCTCAGAGGATAACCGGATTGGTAACTTATTTTCGTCAGAATATAATAAAAGTTATGAGTTTGCGATCAAATATTGAGTACGATCCATGAGCGCAGTTCATCGCTAGCCAATCTGGCTGGTTAGCTACTCATTAGTCAACCCTGACGAATAGCCTCTCCAGAACGTCCCTGTGAAAAGAATTGCGGGATTTTATAGCACAATACCTCAGGAACTAGAAAGTCATTTCTTATGATCGGAGGGAATATAAATATGCAAATACGAATCGAACCAGTTTAAATCCCCATACCAAAAAATGAAGACAGGCGAAGCATCATAATCCTTGAGTTAGATGACAGGCAAGAACAAAAAAAGCACTGATAACAAAAACTGAGTTAAAATCTCTTAGTAGGTTTAAATACACGGTATTGAATTATCCAGCTAGAAAACAATGCACAAATATGGAAAATGTTTTGGTTAATTATTCAAACGAAATCGATTCACTTTGCTAAGTTGTAAAATCTTATGCAAAATTAATTGCAATTTGCAGCTTCTAGGATTCCGCTATTCTGAATTATTAGGTACGGTGGGCGATTAAGGAGTATTACTGCAGTTTTTTTCCAAACCCTTCAGACAAGTTTCATTTCTCTTTAATCCCGCATGAAGAGAAGGATCAAAATTTTAAAGAGGACATCTACATAACTATCGTAAAAATGTCTAGACGCGAAGTCCGGCGAATATAGATCTTATTAAATTTAAGCTAGCATATTTATGTTTATTTTCATTAGATAAAACGAAACTTAATTGCATTGCACGATCGTCTAAGATTGTAGATTAAACCAAATGTATTACATAATATATGATTGTCTCCACTAGGCTCGATCTTTGAATTAATTAATTATTAATTACTAGAAAGTATTTTTCAGTTTTGCTAGTAAATTAATGCAGAGAAAAGCATGTTTACAAAAATTGAATAATTAAATATATACCTCTCATTTGGATAATCTATTTTTCAATATTCAGCAGACGAATCATCTTCATTCAATCTTACGGATTTAAGCCTACTGCGATTTGTGTGCTCATACCTTACCTAGGAAAAGAACTAGAAGCCGTAAGATAAGTGAAATATAAATTTTGTTCAATTGGTGTAAAATATTTATCCATTATTCATTGAATTATACCCTCATAGGTACAAGGAAAATATTTCTGAAATTAATTTGAATAATATTTGCAGGATGTAGGGTTATGTAATTTGGTGGTTCAATTATTAACCCTATATATAAGTTTATGAAGTAAGAATTTTCCATTTATTATTTGCCATTACTAACAGCGTCATATTCTAGTAACATGTGTTATATAAATTTATATAAAATTTTAACAACGAAGTGCACTGTTATATTGTTGCCAATACTCCTACTCCTTTTTCTACTTGGTACCCCGCAAGCCACTGCTAAGGAGTGTGGCAGGGGGTGATTCGACAACAAGCATGCAGTTTTAAAAATTGATTTTCCTGATTTTTCGTTACAATATTTAGGTAAAATAATACCATTAATGTAGATCATGACCAGACACATGCACTACGGTATCTCTATGAGATACATATACTTCTTTAGGCATAAGCGATGAGCTGTTAGTAACTAGAAGGACAATAACCAAGGTTAGATGAAATAGCAACAACATACTGGACTACTTAGATTGAAAAAATAAAAATACTTTGCTTCTAGAATATATCTGCAATGCGAAATTTCACCAACTACGAATGATCGTCGCGTAACAGTTGACAAAAAAATTCGAAAATGCGGAGAATGGTATTTTTAAGAACATGACAGATCAAGCTGAACATTTTAGGAACATCGTATCGTTGGCTGAACAGCTTTTACATTCTGCTCGAATTCTAAACTCGTAAGAACCAGGACATGGATTCCTATGAAATGTGTTCTGTCATACGGCTGCTAATTTGTACCATTGAGTGAATGAAGGACAACTTTGATAACTTTACTGACATAATTCACTCCAATGGGATTTAAACTACACGAGTACTGTCTGCAAATAAATACCCTTCCCCTGGAGTAGAATAAATTTTTAAAACTATTTTCCTAGTAATAATAAGTAATTGCAATAATTCATGAAAATAACATTTCCCGTTGTACATACACTCAGCTTAAGTGCTTACTTCATGAACTTAGGCCTGATCAAAGACTCATTCCGTTGGAATAGTCTTTCTGACGCCAGAAGAGAAATATCGGTCAATGGTCATGTGTCGCTCGCCCCTGATGAACCCCTCAATATCGGCGGAATTCCCCAAGCCCCTTCGCTTCCTCCTACCCCCACGAATGCAATCTCGCCTAATCCCAAAGGGATAACCCTGGACCGACTATATAAACCCTGGCATCGGACAATGCGGGCATCATTCGCCACCAGCATTTTCCACTGCAAGCATCGCAGCACCCCAATATCTGGTGAGTCCCGACTCTGCTCCCCTCTAACACCGAAGCTATATACTTGTAAATCATATTCGGAGTGAATTAGCTATCCTTGCCATGAACTAAAAAAGAAATAACTTGGAAATACTTGTGATAAAATGCTCGTTTTAAATTTTGTTATGGTTAACTTTGACGTGCATGAAATATGACTTGAGGACGGTAGAAGTAACTTTGTGCGTACATGCATTACGTTTGATGCATTTTTTTCCAAAATACAAAATTAATTTATATTTATTTTCCTACATTCATGAGATTGCCCATCCCATTGCATATATATTGTTGCTTTTACCAATGCCTTTGTCCGCAGCGGGTGAATACTCTTCGAAATTCTTCAAGATAAAACAGGGGTGTGTCTAGAAGTAAGTGGTATAAATTACATTGGCAAAGTTCAGACTGAATCCATTTGCAAAACAAACGTAGTTTCCTTATGATTTAAAATGCGCTCCATGTTACCATTCTTGGAATCAAGGGACCGTTTTGTATTTTATCAAAGGAAGTTTTACTTTATTGTTTGGTGCAGATGGTGCTGAAGTGATTTTGAAAGAATTGTGTTAAAAAGGATTCAATTATGCGTTCGAAGACTGGAAAGAAGAGACGATTCATTGCTACCACCAATGTGCGACTACTTTGAGAGGGCAAAATCATTCGATTCAGCGAAATGCTTGGAAAACCATGACGGCACTCCCAAGACGATTTCATTTTAGCATCTAAGTTCATCCGAATATGATTTCCAAGTCACCTAGACAATCATGCCTCTGCTAGAATTATTTTAGACTGTGTAATTTCCCATCCTGACGGTAATGATAAAATAAAGTCTCTTGGGGATTTTGGTGCGGGCGCGCACCGGGAATGCCTACATAAACCGTCCACAAACTCACAGGGATAACTTCTGACGAAGATAATAGTTCTGAATTCCTGCGATACTCTGATCTCTCTAGATGGACTCCATTGCGGAGAAATACCCGAGAGGCCTCTTTGTCATAATTTCACTGACTTTGCTCCAAAGGATAGCAATCAACTGGATATTCCGTGCTCCTAAAAACTGGTATAGTGATCATTGATACAATGATTCTTCTCCACTCTCCAGACTTGATACATGGGTTTTCCAGCGATAACTAGTTCAGAATTTTTTCGAAAATTTCTCAGATTCAGCAACGTTCAGAGCAACGCTGTATTTTAATGAAAGATTTCAAATTATTCCGACGAATGTTGTAATTAAAGTATTTTCAAGTGAAGAAGAGTTTTTTTTCTCACCGGCCAAGTAATTCAGTGCCGACGTGTCGGAAGCTAACACTGTCATCGTAACGATCACACTTAGTTCTAAGGACGATGGCAGTACTACCGTTCGAAATATTGATAAAGAAATGTCTGGAAATGTCAGGCTCAGAAAAACTGGTGTAGTGATTATTGAATCAATGGTTCTTCTCCACTCTCTCCTCCTATCTTTTTCCTCCCTCCTTCCATAGTTTCTCCTTCTCCCGAACTCCACCACGATGAACTGCAAAGTCGTCTTCTACTTCGGAGTTGTCCTCGTCGCCTTGGCTCTCCTCTCCGTCAGTGTCAGCGCCTCGTCCTACAGGAAACCGCCCTTCAACGGGAGCATCTTCGGGAAGCGTGCAGGCGTAGCGTCTGCTGGTAAGTGAATCCCAACGCCGCCTCAAAACCTGTGGCGTTCAGGGTTAGCACACGCTAGTACTTGCCGTTCTCAAGAGGAGTACGATTTCTTTAACGCCGGAATTCATACATTCTCACGTGATAAATCTATATAAGTCATAAGAACTGAAATTTCTACTGAAAAACACATAGTTCAGAAGATTACAAAGTCATAAACTGAAATGTTCTCGTTTCCAACAGGAATGCTGAAATCTTTTTCAATTAGATTGTCCACCGAAAAAAGCTTTGGTTTCTGCTTGACGTAGACTAGGTCTAAATTATAAAAATTTAAACTAATGACTGTCAATGGGAACAATTGTTTTTTGGTTCCCTAGTCAGATAATCTAAATTTGACTTACTATACTCATCATTCATCTTCGCTGTATACCCAAAACCTGTTTTTCCCATGTAGCCATCAACGATCACGCCTCTCAAAATGAACTTATACGCTATTCCCGCTTTTTTAGATCTTTTGAAAAATCTCCCTCACTCTACATGCATAAACCTGAATCGTCCTTCTTTGTCTTCTATGCCTTATTTTGACGTTTTCCGGCGTCGTGAAAGTCTACTCTCCATATCGAATATAATATTTTACTTTTGCCTTACCTCTAAATAACTCTTATAAACTTCTTACATTTCGGAGATATCTGGTTTGCTAATATAGTCCTTCATTTAGTTAAATACACATACTATGTTATGTACTTTCGTCTATAATAAAACCCAAAAATTAACATATTCCATCTGTTCTAAGTGATATCATCCGAATTTGATGTCTTAACTAATTAATATATTAATTCCTGTGAAATTAAATACTTTCGTTCTCTTGCAACATCAACATCCATTCCATATATTTTAAATTTGTTCTGCAATGAGCTCAGAGGCGATTGAAAAATCTTAACAGGCTGAATAATTAAAGGTGAGCCACCTGCAACTCTGATTTAGACTACCAGATGTCCAATCAGGTTCACTATTTCTCATTGTATCCGTACCATATACTCAGCGTGGAAGTTAAAAAGCCCCATGGTAACATGTATAAATGTAATGGATACATTTAAAAAATATAACTGGATAAAAGTGTGGATATCAGATATTATTGCAACTTACAGAAAACGTCTTTTTCCCTGCAGATGAATCTCGAATCATGGGATTATCTGCTCTCTGCGAAATTGCCGTCGAGGCCTGCTCCTCGTGGATTCCCGCGGTCCAGGACTCAAAGTAGACACCACCATGCCCGGAGAAGACGCCGCTTTGGAAGAGGACGAGGGCCTGGATTCCAAATATTCCATATCGGTCAAGAGCGAACCGTTATGGTGCAAGGGCCTTACTCTCTTGCAAAGATCAAATGGAATCCACCCCCTACTCAGACCAACGAACTGAATTGACCAACTCAGATAAGGATTACAAAGTACACGGCTCACTGATTACCAAATTGAACTGAAAACAATATGGCCCATCGATCAAAATGGTTGGATTTCCATTGTCTTAGAATCATCTATTAGTAGAATATTTTGGAATGATAATACTTACGTAATACACATTTATTATCTGAATAAAATCTCATTTAATTTTAGATGTTTACCTTTTTTTCTAACCCTTAAAACCCTTAAGGCAGTGCTATTTTTCTTTGGATTATACGACAATAGGGAAATTGATCCTTGTATAAGGATTTAATGGCTCGTTTTACACATTAATGCCTGCTCTTTAAGCTATCCAATATTCCAGCCTGTTATAAATTGTGTTTTCTTCTCCTAAGTTATTTCTTTTCTCTTCCATTTTCTTTCGTAATTATTTCACAATATAACACAGGATCTAGTCAGTTTTCTATAAGTAAAGTATGATCACGTATAGTGGCAAAGGAGAGTCAGTTGAGCGAGACCTGAATGCGACAAATTGAAAATTGCCTCGCTATAAGCCATTTAATATGGTATCTATACGATAAATTATGCTCTTCTTGCATGGAAGTGAAGTAGCCAAGGCAGTCTTTCTAAATTATAAGTAATACTTTTACCATCCGATTTTTACTTTCTCTGCCCGTAATTCTTGCACAATACTTCCTGGGTTCTCTTGACCCTGAGGAGCGCACTATGCAAGGTGATTGGGAAGATGGCGAAACGCCGAATAGTAATGTTTATGGAACCTTCTCTCGGATATTCTGTGCGGGTTTAAGCACCGTAGGTCAACAGCTGACTATATTATTGAAGTAGAGAACTTCATACAAGGAGCCTTCTTGTTGCTCCTACAAGTGAATGCATTATTTGATATCGAGAAACCATACGCCCGCATTTGGCGACGTAAGATTTTAGAGAAACGAGAAGAGTGCGACTTTAAAGGCAATCTACCAATTTTTTAATAAAAATTTATTGACCCACCAGGTTTTCTGAGAATGAATTGGTAATCTCCTGTCAGAGCAAAATATTTAAGAGAACGGAGTACCCTATACTTAATTGTTAAATATTAACGAACGAGATACATAATCAAAGGAACGTATTCTACACGTTCTGATTTCCTTTCTTCTTGTTGAAATAGGCACAGTGAGATGAAAATGACCTTAGTTGTCGAAGCACCTAAAAAACTAAACTATCACCTGAACTTCAAAACGTAGGTGTGTCATCTTTCGCAAAGGATCGATTTTAGCGGAAACAATTACTTGTTTTAAGATACTTTCAATATTTTCAAAGCGATTTAAACGTTTCCCCAAAATATGACTTGAATGTTTTATCGATATTGTCTTATCTATTTGTACACATACAGGGTTGATATTTGTTCAAAAACATTTCATCTGAGAAAAAACCTGACTCATTTTTTATTTTTAATAATATAAATAATATGGTAACCCGTATCAGCTTCTCTGCGATAATGACTCTCATTCCATTTTTCGCTGTTGAACCGGTTTTTCCTATTTCTTACCTGTACAATATATATATAACCGAGGGTCATCCGGAAAGTAGTACCCGTTCGTGAAATAAAGACACAAAAGTAAATATTAACAAACATAAAAAATTTTATTTGAAAGAGGATACTTTAAACTACTTCTCAACATAATCTCCAAGCAAATTAAGGTATTTGTCATAACGTGTGACAAGTTTCTGTATTCCTGCTGCATAGTCCTTCGCCGCCAGCTCATTGAGATACGCGAGGGACCCATCTTGCACAAATTTTTGCATAATGCAGATGGTGTTTAACAATTTCATGAACAATTGTTCGAGAAACATTGGGAAAATGCTCACAGATGTCATCAATTGTGACGCGCCGATCGTTCCTCACGAATTCGTCAACTGAGCTCACCAGTTGGTCTGTAATGACAGACGGTCTCCCCGAACGCTCATCGTCGTGTGTGTTCCCCCTCCCCATGTTGAAGTTGCGACACCACCGCCGAACAGACGACTCGTCCATTACATTGTCTCCATACACCTCCTTTAATTGGCGATGAATATCACATGGGCGAACGTTTCTTGCATTGAGGAATTTAATCACTGCCCTCACTTCACAACTGGCGGCGTTCTCAATTTTTTTAAACATTGTAAACAATCACAGAAACAACACAGGCAATGCTAGCGTCACGCAACTTGGCTCAGAGAAGGCAGACAAGCCACTGAAGCTATCTGACCTCGTCCAGCGGCTACTCGCGTCGTCAGCACTTCATGCGGCACGAACGGGTACTACTTTCCGGATGACCCTCGTGTGTGTGTATATATATATATATATATATATATATATATATATAGAAAGGGTGTTTAATGATAAGAAATTTATTTCATTTTAAACCTCTTTAAATATATTAATTCTTCCCATGACTGAACATCTGAAACTCAATTAAAATTCTCAATGTTGCTCAAATAGAATTTAGGAAAATTCCTCTCGGCAGTTGGAAATAAATTTTGATAACTGATGCTTGAATATACATGTATATTCAATTAAAGGTAATGGTAGCTTCCCGTAGCACACGTCACAATACAGAAAGATGTAGTTTGCAATAGGAGGTAAATAAAGGGAAAGTATTAATAGGAGAACAATTTTACATCCTTCCGCATAGTTTCAACAATTAAATAGATGCTCTTATTTGTTAAGTTTAATAGAAGTAGCTTGAGAGCTTTTTTAAATCACAGAGACATATTCGGACGTTGCTGACGAATCAATACCATAAAAATATCAATAATTTGTTGTTAACAATTAAACGCAATCACTTGTCCCTCGTTACCTATTTGTAGCTTTAAACGATTTGAGAAGGAAGGAATTTCTCCCTAGGTGAATGCTGCCAAAATAATCGCGCGATTCGCAAGTAACTCTACTCCGGGCACCAAAAAGTCATTACTAATGAAGCGAATGAAGAATGCATACGTGAATACGAAAAGGTTTAGTTTTATTCCTCAAATCAGAAGTGCAAAATGTCAAAAGAAAGGAGTTGAAACCTGTATTTAGACAGGTTGAACATAAAACAAAATAAGTTATTATCTTTTCGCGGATTTTAACCCGTAGTGTGAAAATAGACCGTCAAAAATTCTTTAAAAAAATGAGGGCTACTTTAATTTACAAATTTAAAGATAACTTTGATAGGTTGTTTAATAATATTACACATGTATTCCAATCTGCAACTTCCTATATCCAACTGTTTTGGAATTTAAGGTAGCTGGACGATTAAAAGGGATTTTATACGGGTTACTTTCCCAACCCTTGGGACGAATTTTAGTTCCCTGTAATCCGCAAGAAGATAGAGACCTTTTAAAGGAAACTTCTGTATTACTACTCTAAACATTATAAGTGTAATACGAAAAACATTTATCTAAATAGAATAAGAGCTTAGAATATGATTTCTCATGTTCGCAACAGAGAACGAAGCTTGACGATAGTCAGCGTTAGTAGATCGTTTCAGATTCTAAATTAAACAAAATATATATAAGAACTAGTGATAGGAAGAAATAAGCTGAGCATTTGGATTGATTATTGATTGTTTAAACAAGACAACAAATTCTTTCGTTTGTCTACGAAATTGATCTAGAGAATTTATTTTTTACAAACAAATCCGATACTGTATTATCCTCGGCTTATGTGGATAAACCTTGTATCAAACCGGTGACCAAAATATCTCAATTTTCTGTTAAGAATTTCTACCTACAGTTATTGAGCTAAAATAAACTTAAAAAAAGAATGGAATTCGTTGGAAAAGTTAAATATGGAGTTTGATTGTTTGGTAGCTCAAAGATTGTAGCTCAACTGTAAAAACTGTAGCTCAAAGATTACACAGTTGAAGCATCATAATTGAAAGGATAATCGCAAATCCCTTCAGTATTTCTTTCCCAAATAAACACACAGTATTCACACGATTTGTGGTCATGCTAAATAATGGTAAATTTATAAGTTATGTCTTAATTCAATTATTATTTCTAAGTAATCTACCGGTTAATGTAGGTTTTGGATGGACACAGCTACCAAATAAATATTTTTTTCTCCTGACAAAACACAACCCAATATCCTTCTCTATAACAAGCTCCTCTACATCTCTGTATACTTCTTTCCTTCTTTCATCCCGTCCAAAATCCCTATCCTATTTCTGCCCCTTCCTCGTTTGTCTAACATTCTCCCAAAATATTTTGGGAGAAGTCAACGGCAGGTTCTCCCAAAATAGTTTGGGAGAATGTGCCGTTGGTTGTCAAAATATTTTACTTCATTTCTTAATTAGATTAAGGGAAATGGGCATAAAATTGTTTTGGGTGAACTAAAAGCAACACAAAATATAATTTACTCAAAAGAAGTTAACTGAATAATTATAGTTATCTAGAAAAACATATAATACAATTAGAACTCTTTTCAAACACCACTGCTCTTATCTATTTTTGGAATATATCCACAATGCCATCTTTTAATAAAAGAAAAGATGCAGGTATTTCATAAAATCGCCTTCATTAGTGGTTTGCCCATGTTGGTGCTGAACGCTGGGATTTTAATTTTCAATTAAAGGGACTTCCTATATGTCTGCGGAAAGATCTACACGTTTCAACATGATATAATTATCATTATTATCATTGGTGAATTTCAATACATCAAGTCTTCGCTTAACTATGAATAATTTCTATGGAAAAGGAATCAAAACACTTACAAACTTTATAAGTTGATTCCTTTAATACTGGTTTGTTAAAATGAATATTATCAGGAATTAATTGGAGGAGTCTAAGCAAAAGTAGTTATTATTATAAAACATTATTAAATCCATAATCACAGTAATCAATCCAAAGGACGGTTTGGTAGGGGATTGCATACAGTTCACCCAGTACTAAGCCCGGCGGCGTGTGAAATTCACACATCAGGGTAGGGGGGCCAGTTCCTTTCCCTGTGCCGGTTATGGCTTCCCAGTAAGATCTGGTACCCGAAAAATCACATAGATTGGGCGGAGCTGCTGGGTGCCTTGCTCAGGAATCGAACCCGGGCCCGGGTCAGTAGTCTAACGCTCTTCCCCCGAACTACTGCGACCCATTAACATATCATAAATTTTCACGAAAATGTCTTCAAATAATCGGTGTGTCCTCATATCTACAAATGGATTTAATTCATTTAATTTTCCTGAAACCAGTCAACACATGGACTACGTCCTTGGCGTAGTTGACGGTCTGGCTTGTTCTGATGATCCCTAAGACTAAGACGGTATGATGAATAAATATTGCTCCTGGTAGGGTCACTCATGCCATATACTATGTCAAAGGGTGAGAGTCAGACGAAAAGTATCCCTTTCTGTTCCTCAGTGAGGCTGCAAAGGCGCCTGAACCCAGTAAGGTGGCCTATTTGAATGATATTTTCACGTTGATAATACTATTAGGAAAGCAATGAGGGACAACCTAGGTTAATTATCATAAAAAAATGCTGACAAAAATATAATGAATGTGTCCTGGCAAATATGGGACTCGACCCATTGGACCACCTATCGTGCCCGGCAGCAGAAGGGACAAGCCTTCGACGGTCATCATCTCAAGAAAAACCTTGCAAAGCGATGTCGACAGAAGCAGCATAGAAGAAGGTCAAACCAATTAAACTGTAGACTTGGAAGGTTTCGATAATTCTGACAAAAGGAAAATCCGAAAAAACAAAGCGGGAGATGAATAGAGGACATATTAATACCCAGATACGGGGTGTGAAATGAGAGATGGAATGTAAGCGGGGCGATAGATGAAGAGTAATATACTCCCAAGGGCAGGAAAGTGGATACCGAGCATTTTGATTGGAATATCAAGGACTATGCTTGATGGAGAAACGCGAAGCAAACGAGGTAGAGAAAGAAAAAGAATAGTCATGTAGGGCGGAAAGAAGGGCAGTATAAAGTATGCTGTTCTGAAGAATAGTTTATAGTAATGTAGAGCTTCAGGTTGGGTTATAATTAAACGAGGGATGTTAGGGATTGAAAGCCTTATTCCGTCTGTATCCATCTAAAACTTACCTTAAATTGGTGGCTATCATAAAAATATAAACAGTTATCAATGATAGCTCATTATAAAATTAAAATTCTTCGGAGAGAAACGGTCACTGGGATTCAGAAATTGTCCCTAAAAATATAAGTTGGTATCTACACAGAAGACTGGCACGTTTATCATGCCTTCCATCTTTTACAGCCAATATATTTCGTGCGTTCAGCAGTGATGTGCTGATCTCTACCTTGAATGTTTTATCGAAAGCAAATGGAAACATCGATTCAAAATGGAGTCTAAGTGTATATGTTTGTAAAGCTGATAATCATTCGAATTTTTACAATCACGAGTTTTGAAACGGTCAAATTTGATCAATTCTCTTCGGGGTCTCATCGGTAAGGTCTTTTGCTGGATCAGATGCCAGTTCTGATGTATTCATTACTTGAAATTCAAGGATTGAAGAAAAATAATCTCCTGTAATATCAAAACCCGATTCCAGTAATAAAATTAATATTCCCTTAACATGGAATCAAAATATTTGTTGTTTCACATAGGAGAAAAATGACGACTATTAGACAAGTATAATGTCAAGACTTATGTATAGATATACGAGGGTCATCCGGAAAGTAGTACCCGTTCGTGAAATAAAGACACAAAAGTAAATATTAACAAACATAAAAAATTTTATTTGAAAGAGGATACTTTAAACTACTTCTCAACATAATCTCCAAGCAAATTAAGGTATTTGTCATAACGTGTGACAAGTTTCTGTATTCCTGCTGCATAGTCCTTCGCCGCCAGCTCATTGAGATACGCGAGGGACCCATCTTGCACAAATTTTTGCATAATGCAGATGGTGTTTAACAATTTCATGAACAATTGTTCGAGAAACATTGGGAAAATGCTCACAGATGTCATCAATTGTGACGCGCCGATCGTTCCTCACGAATTCGTCAACTGAGCTCACCAGTTGGTCTGTAATGACAGACGGTCTCCCCGAACGCTCATCGTCGTGTGTGTTCCCCCTCCCCATGTTGAAGTTGCGACACCACCGCCGAACAGACGACTCGTCCATTACATTGTCTCCATACACCTCCTTTAATTGGCGATGAATATCACATGGGCGAACGTTTCTTGCATTGAGGAATTTAATCACTGCCCTCACTTCACAACTGGCGGCGTTCTCAATTTTTTTAAACATTGTAAACAATCACAGAAACAACACAGGCAATGCTAGCGTCACGCAACTTGGCTCAGAGAAGGCAGACAAGCCACTGAAGCTATCTGACCTCGTCCAGCGGCTACTCGCGTCGTCAGCACTTCATGCGGCACGAACGGGTACTACTTTCCGGATGACCCTCGTGTGTGTGTATATATATATATATATATATATATATATATATATAGAAAGGGTGTTTAATGATAAGAAATTTATTTCATTTTAAACCTCTTTAAATATATTAATTCTTCCCATGACTGAACATCTGAAACTCAATTAAAATTCTCAATGTTGCTCAAATAGAATTTAGGAAAATTCCTCTCGGCAGTTGGAAATAAATTTTGATAACTGATGCTTGAATATACATGTATATTCAATTAAAGGTAATGGTAGCTTCCCGTAGCACACGTCACAATACAGAAAGATGTAGTTTGCAATAGGAGGTAAATAAAGGGAAAGTATTAATAGGAGAACAATTTTACATCCTTCCGCATAGTTTCAACAATTAAATAGATGCTCTTATTTGTTAAGTTTAATAGAAGTAGCTTGAGAGCTTTTTTAAATCACAGAGACATATTCGGACGTTGCTGACGAATCAATACCAT
The DNA here is from genome assembly GCF_022747635.1 of Hetaerina americana. NCBI lineage: Eukaryota > Metazoa > Arthropoda > Insecta > Odonata > Calopterygidae > Hetaerina > Hetaerina americana. The sequence continues at coordinate 2,464,332 of NW_027287217.1, read as the reverse complement.
AAAAATATCAATAATTTGTTGTTAACAATTAAACGCAATCACTTGTCCCTCGTTACCTATTTGTAGCTTTAAACGATTTGAGAAGGAAGGAATTTCTCCCTAGGTGAATGCTGCCAAAATAATCGCGCGATTCGCAAGTAACTCTACTCCGGGCACCAAAAAGTCATTACTAATGAAGCGAATGAAGAATGCATACGTGAATACGAAAAGGTTTAGTTTTATTCCTCAAATCAGAAGTGCAAAATGTCAAAAGAAAGGAGTTGAAACCTGTATTTAGACAGGTTGAACATAAAACAAAATAAGTTATTATCTTTTCGCGGATTTTAACCCGTAGTGTGAAAATAGACCGTCAAAAATTCTTTAAAAAAATGAGGGCTACTTTAATTTACAAATTTAAAGATAACTTTGATAGGTTGTTTAATAATATTACACATGTATTCCAATCTGCAACTTCCTATATCCAACTGTTTTGGAATTTAAGGTAGCTGGACGATTAAAAGGGATTTTATACGGGTTACTTTCCCAACCCTTGGGACGAATTTTAGTTCCCTGTAATCCGCAAGAAGATAGAGACCTTTTAAAGGAAACTTCTGTATTACTACTCTAAACATTATAAGTGTAATACGAAAAACATTTATCTAAATAGAATAAGAGCTTAGAATATGATTTCTCATGTTCGCAACAGAGAACGAAGCTTGACGATAGTCAGCGTTAGTAGATCGTTTCAGATTCTAAATTAAACAAAATATATATAAGAACTAGTGATAGGAAGAAATAAGCTGAGCATTTGGATTGATTATTGATTGTTTAAACAAGACAACAAATTCTTTCGTTTGTCTACGAAATTGATCTAGAGAATTTATTTTTTACAAACAAATCCGATACTGTATTATCCTCGGCTTATGTGGATAAACCTTGTATCAAACCGGTGACCAAAATATCTCAATTTTCTGTTAAGAATTTCTACCTACAGTTATTGAGCTAAAATAAACTTAAAAAAAGAATGGAATTCGTTGGAAAAGTTAAATATGGAGTTTGATTGTTTGGTAGCTCAAAGATTGTAGCTCAACTGTAAAAACTGTAGCTCAAAGATTACACAGTTGAAGCATCATAATTGAAAGGATAATCGCAAATCCCTTCAGTATTTCTTTCCCAAATAAACACACAGTATTCACACGATTTGTGGTCATGCTAAATAATGGTAAATTTATAAGTTATGTCTTAATTCAATTATTATTTCTAAGTAATCTACCGGTTAATGTAGGTTTTGGATGGACACAGCTACCAAATAAATATTTTTTTCTCCTGACAAAACACAACCCAATATCCTTCTCTATAACAAGCTCCTCTACATCTCTGTATACTTCTTTCCTTCTTTCATCCCGTCCAAAATCCCTATCCTATTTCTGCCCCTTCCTCGTTTGTCTAACATTCTCCCAAAATATTTTGGGAGAAGTCAACGGCAGGTTCTCCCAAAATAGTTTGGGAGAATGTGCCGTTGGTTGTCAAAATATTTTACTTCATTTCTTAATTAGATTAAGGGAAATGGGCATAAAATTGTTTTGGGTGAACTAAAAGCAACACAAAATATAATTTACTCAAAAGAAGTTAACTGAATAATTATAGTTATCTAGAAAAACATATAATACAATTAGAACTCTTTTCAAACACCACTGCTCTTATCTATTTTTGGAATATATCCACAATGCCATCTTTTAATAAAAGAAAAGATGCAGGTATTTCATAAAATCGCCTTCATTAGTGGTTTGCCCATGTTGGTGCTGAACGCTGGGATTTTAATTTTCAATTAAAGGGACTTCCTATATGTCTGCGGAAAGATCTACACGTTTCAACATGATATAATTATCATTATTATCATTGGTGAATTTCAATACATCAAGTCTTCGCTTAACTATGAATAATTTCTATGGAAAAGGAATCAAAACACTTACAAACTTTATAAGTTGATTCCTTTAATACTGGTTTGTTAAAATGAATATTATCAGGAATTAATTGGAGGAGTCTAAGCAAAAGTAGTTATTATTATAAAACATTATTAAATCCATAATCACAGTAATCAATCCAAAGGACGGTTTGGTAGGGGATTGCATACAGTTCACCCAGTACTAAGCCCGGCGGCGTGTGAAATTCACACATCAGGGTAGGGGGGCCAGTTCCTTTCCCTGTGCCGGTTATGGCTTCCCAGTAAGATCTGGTACCCGAAAAATCACATAGATTGGGCGGAGCTGCTGGGTGCCTTGCTCAGGAATCGAACCCGGGCCCGGGTCAGTAGTCTAACGCTCTTCCCCCGAACTACTGCGACCCATTAACATATCATAAATTTTCACGAAAATGTCTTCAAATAATCGGTGTGTCCTCATATCTACAAATGGATTTAATTCATTTAATTTTCCTGAAACCAGTCAACACATGGACTACGTCCTTGGCGTAGTTGACGGTCTGGCTTGTTCTGATGATCCCTAAGACTAAGACGGTATGATGAATAAATATTGCTCCTGGTAGGGTCACTCATGCCATATACTATGTCAAAGGGTGAGAGTCAGACGAAAAGTATCCCTTTCTGTTCCTCAGTGAGGCTGCAAAGGCGCCTGAACCCAGTAAGGTGGCCTATTTGAATGATATTTTCACGTTGATAATACTATTAGGAAAGCAATGAGGGACAACCTAGGTTAATTATCATAAAAAAATGCTGACAAAAATATAATGAATGTGTCCTGGCAAATATGGGACTCGACCCATTGGACCACCTATCGTGCCCGGCAGCAGAAGGGACAAGCCTTCGACGGTCATCATCTCAAGAAAAACCTTGCAAAGCGATGTCGACAGAAGCAGCATAGAAGAAGGTCAAACCAATTAAACTGTAGACTTGGAAGGTTTCGATAATTCTGACAAAAGGAAAATCCGAAAAAACAAAGCGGGAGATGAATAGAGGACATATTAATACCCAGATACGGGGTGTGAAATGAGAGATGGAATGTAAGCGGGGCGATAGATGAAGAGTAATATACTCCCAAGGGCAGGAAAGTGGATACCGAGCATTTTGATTGGAATATCAAGGACTATGCTTGATGGAGAAACGCGAAGCAAACGAGGTAGAGAAAGAAAAAGAATAGTCATGTAGGGCGGAAAGAAGGGCAGTATAAAGTATGCTGTTCTGAAGAATAGTTTATAGTAATGTAGAGCTTCAGGTTGGGTTATAATTAAACGAGGGATGTTAGGGATTGAAAGCCTTATTCCGTCTGTATCCATCTAAAACTTACCTTAAATTGGTGGCTATCATAAAAATATAAACAGTTATCAATGATAGCTCATTATAAAATTAAAATTCTTCGGAGAGAAACGGTCACTGGGATTCAGAAATTGTCCCTAAAAATATAAGTTGGTATCTACACAGAAGACTGGCACGTTTATCATGCCTTCCATCTTTTACAGCCAATATATTTCGTGCGTTCAGCAGTGATGTGCTGATCTCTACCTTGAATGTTTTATCGAAAGCAAATGGAAACATCGATTCAAAATGGAGTCTAAGTGTATATGTTTGTAAAGCTGATAATCATTCGAATTTTTACAATCACGAGTTTTGAAACGGTCAAATTTGATCAATTCTCTTCGGGGTCTCATCGGTAAGGTCTTTTGCTGGATCAGATGCCAGTTCTGATGTATTCATTACTTGAAATTCAAGGATTGAAGAAAAATAATCTCCTGTAATATCAAAACCCGATTCCAGTAATAAAATTAATATTCCCTTAACATGGAATCAAAATATTTGTTGTTTCACATAGGAGAAAAATGACGACTATTAGACAAGTATAATGTCAAGACTTATGTATAGATATACGAGGGTCATCCGGAAAGTAGTACCCGTTCGTGAAATAAAGACACAAAAGTAAATATTAACAAACATAAAAAATTTTATTTGAAAGAGGATACTTTAAACTACTTCTCAACATAATCTCCAAGCAAATTAAGGCATTTGTCATAACGTGTGACAAGTTTCTGTATTCCTGCTGCATAGTCCTTCGCCGCCAGCTCATTGAGATACGCGAGGGACCCATCTTGCACAAATTTTTGCATAATGCAGATGGTGTTTAACAATTTCATGAACAATTGTTCGAGAAACATTGGGAAAATGCTCACAGATGTCATCAATTGTGACGCGCCGATCGTTCCTCACGAATTCGTCAACTGAGCTCACCAGTTGGTCTGTAATGACAGACGGTCTCTCCGAACGCTCATCGTCGTGTGTGTTCCCCCTCCCCATGTTGAAGTTGCGACACCACCGCCGAACAGACGACTCGTCCATTACATTGTCTCCATACACCTCCTTTAATTGGCGATGAATATCACATGGGCGAACGTTTCTTGCATTGAGGAATTTAATCACTGCCCTCACTTCACAACTGGCGGCGTTCTCAATTTTTTTAAACATTGTAAACAATCACAGAAACAACACAGGCAATGCTAGCGTCACGCAACTTGGCTCAGAGAAGGCAGACAAGCCACTGAAGCTATCTGACCTCGTCCAGCGGCTACTCGCGTCGTCAGCACTTCATGCGGCACGAACGGGTACTACTTTCCGGATGACCCTCGTACTTCTACCTGTTTACGCATTTTATATCAAATTAGTTTTGTCCTTTTGAGCAAGTGTGAGGGCCTGCTGGCCAAAGCCAAATGACTTGATTTTGTAATTTTATCTTTCATCGATAATCGCGTATCAGTCTGCTCTCACCGTGTTCACGTCGTTGAACTCTTTTGATCCCAGGTCACATATCACCCATACCACACCACTGACTAGCAAACTGAGATGTAAATGCCGTGGAGTTATTTATACCTATTGCAAATTCAAAGTTTTAATGTGAATTTTAAAAAGGCTTTTCTCTTGTTATCAATTGGATCATTAACATACAGTTCAAATGTTGATATACGCAGATTTGGGAATGCATATGGGAGTTTTTGTCATAATTTATTTTATAGTTACCTACAGGGGGGTGGGAAGGAAAAGTTCTTTTTTTTTGTTTAAAGTTAAACAAAAAGAAAAGGTATGGGAATGTGATCCGCCACTTTCTAATATTTCTCTGCCTCCTGACGGGAAGTATACTTTGAAATTAACAGTAACAGCCGATGCCCCGAATTTCCGGTGAAATTTTAGTCAATTTGATAACTCAGGTGTGTGCCATGGCCATTTCTTCTGCTTTCTCAGTACGTACGCTTGCTCGGCCCCTTTATTGCGGGATTTTATTACTGTGAGACAAGGTTATCGAACCATTTCGAGGAAATGAAAACACGGGTAAGCAAGCACAGAGAAAAATAAAAAGACTGGCTATATTAAAGACCAAAGGTTTTTTGAATATTTCCACTTAAAATTTTCCAATTGACTGTGGCTTCATAGAAGTTCACGTTCCGTCGTAATTTTTGGGAACACGACCCAGGACACGAGAGGGGAGTGATTATTTTCAGTATGTGTATCTCACAAGAAATTCGCGAGAGATGTCGCGACATTAACTTTTATCGGAGTCATCTTATTTGAGCGTAGAAATGGTCAAAACTGTATTTTATAGTTCTAAATAATTTTTGCTAATTGAAATTAGGATATACGTCAATTATTTTGCGAATACAACAGGGAACGGTGATAAAGTGATCCAGTCATCGCCATGTTAGCGAATTTACTTTAGTGGCAACTGAATTCACCCGGGCGAACTTGAGTGGCTCGAGAGGCTGGAAGTGGGGGATGCAACTCTAGGATAATACAGGTATCTATTCAATCATTTCTGCCAGATGCTTAATTTTGTGAGGCTCATAGGCGGCCAAGAATACTACCTTGAACAAAAAGTTCCCGGAATAACCACCGTGTGGCGCTCCCATCGTTCCGATTTGAGTTCTGTTTTTTTTGTTAAATTGGTACATCTGTTGTTGATATTCCCTTTAAATCTTAGTGTCATAACTTGACATTTGCAAAAGTTACGTAGCCAAGAGTACATCTATCTCTGTGTGTGTTGGCGATTTTTTACAATTTCAGAAATGGATTTAAATTTGCAACAACGAACTTGTATTAAATTTTGCGTAAAAAACGGATTTAGTGGCGCACGGACGTTGGAAATGTTGGAAAAGTGTTTCGGCAACGATTCTCTAAAAAAAAACGGTCGTTTACCAGTGGCACGAGCGGTTCAGAAGTGGTCGTGAGTCAATCGAAGATGATGAACGCAGTGGCAGACCATCGACATCGAAAGTCGGTGAAAAAATTGATAAAGTAAAAGAAATGTTGGTCAATAACCGCAAATTAACCATCAGAGAAATAGCGGAGGACTTGAACATTGCCTATGGATCCGCCCAAGACATTGTGGTTAATGATTTGGGTTTCCGTCGTGTAGCAGCAAAGTTGGTGCCAAAAGACCTCAATTTCATGCAAAAAAGAGACCGTGTTGACGTCGCAAAAGACATGATTTGCGAGGCTGAATCCGATCCCACATTCATCAAAAGGATCATTACTGGAGACGAGACGTGGGTTTATGAGTACGACACGCAATCCAGACATCAGGCAAGTGAATGGCGTTCACCAAATGAGCCGAGACCAAAAAAACCACGTCGTTTTCAGTCAAAAAAGAAGGCAATGCTGACGGTTTTCATGGATTGCAACGGTGTAGTGCATCATGAATTTTTGCCAGAAGGCCAGACAGTAAACAAAGAGTATTATTTGGGCGTTATGAGACGTTTGCGTGAAGCAATTCGCCGAAAGAGACCAGAAATGTGGGCAGAAAACTCGTGGATTTTGCACCACCGTCGCACAGTGCTATCATTATTCGTAATTTTTTGACGAAAAATGCAACAAATACCATCCAACAGCCACCGAATTCACCTGATTTGGCTCCCTGTGACTTCTTTCTGTTCATTCGAGTTAAAAAACCATTACGGGGAACGCGTTTTAGCAGCCGAGAGGAAGTAATGGAAAAATCGCAGGAAGCACTGATGGACATACCGAAAACCGACCGTAACTTTTGCAAATGTCAAGTTATGACACTAAGATTTAAAGGGAATATCAACAACAGATGTACCAATTTAACAAAAAAAACAGAACTCAAATCGGAACGATGGGAGCGCCACACGGTGGTTATTCCGGGAACTTTTTGATCAAGGTAGTATGTGTGCACTTTCCGCGTTCATGAAAACTGTCTTTAACTGTCTTTGCTCCCCGCACCGACCGCTTCACAAATACTACACGCATATTTAGTTAGCACAGAGATATACATATATACATACAAGTACTTGTATTAGAGAATAGAAAGAGTTAAAATATTTTAACTTTATACACACGCACAGATTTTTTTGTTTTTTTTTAGGGGAGGCTACCGACAGCTAAGGGCATTTGCGCCATTAGGGATGGACGGGAAAGGAAGGGTAGAGAGAAACCCGGCGTCGGCATTAGCCTAATCTTGTCAAATGGCACCAGGTGGCAGTTAGCTCCAAGCCTTTTCGGAGGGCGGATCGTTCATTTGCAAAACCTCTATAACGTGACCACGTTACGCTCCACCATGAAGCGTATTGGAACAGCACTATGCAATCAAATTTTTCGTGAAACTGGGAAGAGGCTCACGAAACTGAGCAAGGCTCACGATATGCTCAAGGCTACTTGAGGCGATAACGCAATGAGTAAATTGAGTGTTCGAGTGGCACAATTTGTTTCGGGATGGCAGAGAAGAGGTTGAAGACGCCGAACGTTCAGGACGCCGTTCGGCCTCAAAAAGGGCAATTGCAAAAGTGAAGGCTTTGTGAGACAGGGATCGTAGATTAAGTGTTCGCATGGTGTTCAGTCTGGTGAACGTACTATCCCTAATATTGACGTGCATCGACTTTCGACTGAAAATATGGGCTCGAAAAAGGTGTGTGCGATGTTGATGCCGCGAGTGCTCTCTGACGAACAAACTTCTCGGTCATACGAGTGAGTATCCAGCATTTTTAGACAATGCCCCACCAGACTTCTTCCTCTTCCCCCGCATCAAATCCGGGATGAAATTACGTAACCACGTGTCAGTGGAAGCAGTATCGCTTTGCAACATTCCGGTCACTTTCTTCCAGAAGGCGTGGGAGTAGGGGGGGTGTTAGGTCACCACCCGTATAGCAGAATAAAACCACATGAAAAACTAGCACAGAGGCGTATTTCTTCATGTAAAAACCATTTTAACTTACACACACGCAAGTACAATAACTAGAAACCAACAAACAAATGCACCAACGAATATACTTTATGTCAACGCAGCGTTTAATCTCGTCCCTACTTGTAAATCCAATTTCTTTAGTTCTATTTCTGTAATGACTTTGATTTTTTACTATTATTATTATTCCTGATTGTCCAGGAAAGAAAGAATATTTGTATCTATCTGTACTGGAGTCTAGCTTCATTATCTTATTTTTGTGGTCTAATCTCCTTAAAAAGTAATCATTAATAGCCATAATTATTCCTTTAGTGCCATTGTTAAACTTGTTTGTTCTTAACCTAAGTCTAAGTTTCATTTGTTCACTTCGTATCTCAAGCAGCTTCCAGCCAAATTCTTCTAATAGGCCTGTCACACTCATCTCCTTAGCGTAACACATTTTGATGAATTTAGCGTATTTTCTCTGCATTTAATCTGATTCTTTTAGCAACACTTTCTCACAAGGATCCCCAACACTTGCTGCGTATTCCAAATGTGTCCTATCTTGAGCGGAATAACTATTCTTTTTGGCCATCTCCTGACATTTCCCCACCACCTGTTTTATAAAGCCAAGTTTCTTTTAAGCGGATCCGCATTTTACCCTGATATTGCTCCCCATAAAAGGAGTGGTGTTATAACAACACAAAAATGTTTTACTTTATCTGACGTAGTCAGCACTGAACCGATTATTTCATAATTTATGTCCTGCTCATCACTTTTCCAGCTCCAAAATTTCAAAACTGCTCATTTGAAAATGTTAACTACTAAACCCCATTACTTGCACCAATCCGATATTGTGTCTAAGTCTCTAGAGAGTTGCCAGAAATCTGCTGATGTCATTATTTCCCTTTATACCACCGTATCGTCTGCAAATAAACTGAGGTTGCTGCTCAACTCATTACAAACCATATAAATCGAGCTGAATTTTCATCGATTACCCATGAAAGTGATATGCAAGACAGTGAGTGGCAAGAGAAAACAGATAGAGGTGAAAAAGATACGGTTGAATCTTGAGTTTGTGCCCGAATTTTTTTGTGGCGGTGTCAATTCTTTTGTTTGAGAGAAGGCAGGCAATAAGTCCAAAAAAAAGGTAAACGGACGGGAAAGTAAAGAATAGAAATGCGGTCGGGGTGCGGAAATAAATCTCGCCCTGGAAAACGAACCCGTTCAAAGTTCGCCTTCATCCTCCGCCCATTCGCCATTTTGATCTCCCAGCGTGGAGGGCGTGTCGCCCCGTATCCCCGCCCTCCTCGCCCCAGCATCCCCTGACTCCGCCCCTTTGATTAGACCACCTCCGGTCCAATCGGCTTCATTTTCCCCGAGAGGGGCCGCGCATCCACAGCAGGAAGAAGACGGGAGCTTCGGTCGGCAGAGTCCTCTCTTTTCGGTCCAAGGAGTCGCCGGACCGGCCGCCAAATTGACACCACGGCTGCACCAATGCTCGAGGACCACTCGGAAGGCGAAAGAGGAGACTTTTCTACACCCATTGGAAAAGAGGGTTCCCGAAACACCCACGTGCTCAAGCCGCTTTCCCTCTCGCCGTTCTTCCCAATCGCCGAGATTAATCTTGCATCTTGGGTCGTCAAGGAAACCAAAGATAAACGTCGGAACCCCCGTCAGTTTTTTTCCCCGAGAGGGTGGGATGTTCTCGCTCGCCTGAAATAAGTGTACCTGTTGTTTCCCAACGAGGTGATCTCGTTGCGAACGGATTTGTGCTCGTCGTTCTCACGTTTGTTCGGCGAAGGCCCGCGCACTATTGCCGCGGATCTAAGTGTCGGAGGCCCGGAGGACGACGGTGGAGTTGCCGGCGGAACAGTGGCGGACGGTCGGCCGGCGGAGAGCGTGTTGATAGGTTCGTGAGCTCAGTGGACGGTGGGCGGTGCCCATTTTGGCCTCCTCGGTTCCGTCCCCACCCTGCCAGCCACCCAAAAAGCCTCTCGCGGAAGATCCTAAGACTACCAAATGTCAAGGGAGGTCACATTCTCAAGGGAAGATAAAGCGGTTCAAGTGTAGTGAGGTGACCAGAATTTAGTGAGCCCTTATACGTGAAATTCGAAGTGCTGACCAGAAAACAACGACCCTTTTGACGAAGTAATGAAATTTTAACCAGGAAATTAAAATATGGCATGAAACGTTCTGTTCCATTTAATTGTTTTAATATTGCTCTATTCATAATTTTTGCCTGGATAAGAACTATCTTGCAGGGAGATTAAAACTCAGTGACATCAATTACTTTACCTACTTCGATTCTTGCGGTATTTCGTCCCTAAGATCTTAGAGCCATCGGGCCGTTAATGCATCCTTGCACAGCCTCGCGTGGATTCGGTAATCTCCAGAGGGGGAATCTCAAAGCCTGCATGCAGAGATGTCGCCACTTGCTTCCGTGAACGTCTCGTGAGGATGAGGATTAAATCTGAACCGCGAGATTTTTTTCATCGATGCATTTGATGAAACACATGTTGCACGAAATTGAGAAGTATAGGTAACTTAAGCTCTTGTCGCGTGGCTTGGACATGTAAGTTTCCCGGATTCAACTCAGCGGACCAAATTTCACTGGGGTGTCGAGACGCACTAGGTCGTGCTTCGACGATTGGGTGATATCAACACGACCGCGGACAGTCATTTGTCTGCCGCTCTGGTCTCTGGTGCGCCTTCGCAAGATATCCCGTTCGTGTGCGAAGCAGTGGTCTACTCCGGAAGCACGTCCCTCACTCTGGTGTCCCCGAGAATACCCACCTCTCCGCCCCCCTACGGACCGAATCCCCCCAATCTTCTCCGCCATGATGGATCTGACCACGAGGCCCTCGGTCACGGGGCCCCACCACCAGCATCAGCCGCCTTCGGGGGCGCTGCTCGTGGCCCCACTGCCTCGGGGGCCGCCGATCGCCGTGCGGAGGCCACCGCCGCCGCCCCCAGGACTGATGACCGGCGGGGGTCTCGGTTCCCGCGTCGCCAAGTCCGTCTTCTCCATCCGCAGCCTCGTCGAGGACAACGCGTCCTCGGGTGCCAAGGAACCAGTGGGTGAGTCTGTGGTATCCCTCTTCCAAAGGGTTCGAGGGCGAATTCTCTTGGAGGAAAGATTTTACGACGGAGAATTGGGCACTTATGTACCCGAGAGCCTTCTATGTTTAAGTCAGAGAGTATTAGATGCACCTAATGAAATATTAGTTTATTTACCAATTAATATTTATTCTATGCGGTGGATGTTGTCGGAAATCATCTTTACCTTAACTACTAGGTAGAAGACAACATTTTCTCTTCTACCGACGGTCTAAATTCTTGTATAAAGGCGTTTCAATGCAGATAGGCATTCCCGAATACGACGCGTATTCAATGGAATAAAAACAACCTTTAGGGAATTAGCTACACAATGGTACACAATTTTTTTATGATAATTTCAGAATCACAGTTGTATATTCATTATTCTCACCAGAAAACAGTTCAATATTGCATGTTTCATCGCAGAAGTTAATTCCGTGACATGGCCGAGAACTTCCAAAGTGCGCTCCGAGTTTTATTATTGTGCTGCCATTTTGAATTGTTTTATTATTAGATTGAAGAATACTCAACTGTGATTACCAAATGTGTGTTTTCCTTGCCTAATGCATATTTTTCTTTGCACCTACTTGATCCAAATTATACTCATCGGAATATATCATTGTCCCCTTTCACACGCACTACTCATATGAAGGTATTTACAAATATCTTTAGAAGAAAGCATTGGACTGGGAAAAAATTGGCCTGACTTTTGAATTGACCCACTTGTATACGACTACGGTAAAGTTATATTATCGCATTTTGTAGTTCCAAATTAAAAATCAATATAGCCAACAACATTCACTGTCCGACGTTTACCATTTCAGACACCTTAAATCTGCAGTTTCCAACAAGAGAAGTACTCGGTGTGCGCCATTTTGATTCATTTTCACCGAGACATTTTTTCATTCGCAAGTTTGACTAAGAGCCGTTTCTTTTACGTAGGATCCTGAGTTATCCACATAATGGGTCTCACAATTTTTAAAATCGTGCAAGAACGGTTACAAACCATATTTCAACCGCAGTGGTAATGTGAAACAGTGCACTGTAGTAAGATTTATATCGAATTGGTTTTTCTCAGAACACTACATTAACGGGCTGCACAATTATCTAAAAAATGTTAACAAGTAGATTCGACGAATACTGACTGATGAAAAGCGATCACCAGTAAGATTGACAAAATTCGTTAGTTGCTGACGAGATTTCTATATAACTACTGTATAACAATCAAAGTAGCCATGGTTCAAATGGGGTCATTAGTAGAAGGAAATGCATAGTACAAACAGATTTAATTGGAATTCTTATTGGGTTTTGTGAAGGGGATCGACAGCATAAACAATACCTTTATAGTGAGCGTTTTGCAGAAGCTAGGAGTGAATTTCTGGGACAGGAGACTTATCTGAAATGTTTACTTTTCCCAGACTAAACATGTGATGATAGTAAGTGGGAAGTCAAAATTGACAGCATTACGAAGGGAATTAAGTCAGGAATATTCTTTATCACTATTTCTGTTCAATATGCATCTATGCGGAGGCATTGGAAGGGTTTCAGGTTGGGTGGAAGTAAGTGGTAAACTCTTAATGCAAGTTAGATTTGTGAGTGAGCATAAGTTAGTAAGTCAATCAGACAAAGGATTACAATCATTAATTAGCACCTTTAAAATCAGTCTGATAGGTATGGGGTGAAAATTAACAATAGAAAGACGAAGTAAACGAAATTTTCAAGAAATAGGCCAAGACTTGCCTCGGGGTAGAAACTAGAACAGGTAGGACAGTGTACCTATTTAGGAAGTGTTTTGGAAGGTTGACAATATAGTAGGGACAATACAGGAAGAAATTTGTTTGCACAGAGACGGAAGTTGGTACTGATGTAAAGGAAATACAATGTAGTGAAAACTTTAATGTGTGTTTTGCATGGCTGGGAAACTTGGTTGTTGAGGCAAGACGATAAACGTAGAATGGAGGCTATTGAGATATTTAGAAGATTTTAGCAAATAAAATGGACAAAATTGGAAATAAATGACAAAGTCCTTGGCATGGAAGGGGAAGAGAGAAGGTCGGTTGCGAGAAATCCGAATAAGACATATGAACGAAGGAGATACTGGCAATAGGATGCTGAGAACGGAAATAGAGAGAAGGTTGGGAAAGTGAAGTAGAGAGTGGAAAATAACGGTCATTTTGGATTAAATCAAGAGAGGTAAAACGTATTCGGAGCTATTGTAGTGCCAGGGTACGGATTTATTTACATTTTGTGCCGTGTAAGTTAGGATTATGACTGCAATAGTGTATACTGTTAAGGTCGATCAAAAACCTACCCAAGTTAGACTCTGATAATTATCAGAGTACCACAAGCAAGTAACACTCCTGAGTTCGTTACCGTAAAAACATGGGGATGTGTTTGAACGGGGAAGCTGGATCCTCCTGGGGATAGTGGCATGCGCGGTCTGTAATCGACCCTTATAGGTGTTCGCAACCCTTGGATTTTTTCTTCACGCACTTTTTATAGGGATCGACTGCCTCACGGTACCCTTGACACAGAACTGGTCCACACATAACATTTAAGTTCTAAATGAACTCTAATGGCCCATGTCAAGTCAACAAGGCTCGACGTAGATTTACAGTATTGTTAAATTGCGTCCAGGGCTCAAGTTCTTGTAGACAAATTTTATTGCGGGTACGCGGATGAAGCGGAAGTCCACTGCCTCTGTATTCAGCAGGCTTCTAGTGGTATACCTTACACTTTCAGGCTTCACTTCGTGGAATTGCTTGATATTTACATTACAAATTCAAACTCATTTAATATGTACATCTACAGTGGTATTTTTCCGTTACGATGGTTTAAATCAAGGAGCGTGCTATGTTTCGTTGATGCAATAACACGTACACGTAAAATTGTGGTCATTATTGTGTGTGTAAATTTCAGAGCACTTAATTTACGAGAATTCATGAATGCCGACAGTATGATGATGTGTGCCGTAAATGTTAGGATACTAAGGTTTCTATCCAATTCAAAATTCATCCTTCATCGTGTCCAATTATTTTCGCTCATGTGTTGCTCGAAAAATTTAAAATAAAAAGATTCTTTCAATCCTTATACCGATTGCGATTGACGACTGATGAACGCCAACTAAATGAATCCACCTCGGTCTCAAATTCTGCCAGTAATCATCTCCATTAATAAGTAATACAACTTGATTGATATCATCAAGCGTGTAAAATAAAGTTTTTGCGCTCACTCCCACAGCTTTCGTTTCACGAACCATCATTAAAGATGTACTCGGAATAGAGCACCAAGTAAACGCATTTTTAGTATCCGGCAATTAAGAGAGTACAAGGTAAACACATATTCAGTATCCGGCCATTAGCCTGGAACGGGAGCCGGGACACCGCGTACCCTCGCGGAAGAAAAGATTGGCAGTAATAAAACCTGAAGGAGAAATTGTTTCCACTGTATTTACAAGTAAAAGAAAAATTGAGATGTGGATATATATTTTTAAATTTTTGTCAGGAACAAATTTAACACCCCTGGCAAAAGTTTTATTCAAGCTAACGTTATAATTAGCTTATTAAGCGTACAAGAAGAGGGCAGTGCTACTATCTTTAAAAGAAAATAAATTTGAAATATTTTGTCTCTCTTTCCATATTTCGATTGAAGCGACAGCTGCACCAATGATATATTTATCCGAAGAATAAAAACTTGCAAAGAGGGAGTAATTACAGATGTCACCGGGTTCATTATTAGACAAAAATAAACACACCTGGTCACACGTTTTCTTTGAAATTAGGGTATACTTGTATATTATACGCGTTGGTCGGATTTTTTTGGACATGGTACTCACTTAATTTTAATCATTATATACAACCTGAAATTCTGTCTAAATTGCTCCAATAAAATGAGACTGCATTCTAATGCTCCTTGCCAATTATACGAGAGTAAAAATAACCTTCATTTTTTCCTCACTAAAACTTTTTGAGGATAGCAAAATTGTGACGTCCATGGGGAAAATATTTCGTGTTTCAAAATAGTCGTTAATTACATTAATCTCTCAAAAGAGCTCTGTCCCTGATTAGTTGCTTTCCAATCAGCTAAGTTGTTCTTTTCTCTAGAGGAATCATAAAAGAAGTCACTGTTTTGGCATATCCTAATTTTTAGGGGCAAATAATTTCGTGTTTCGTTTTTTCAGTGACCCATTCAGAGGTCCATTACCTTCAAACAGTTCATACTGTTCACGGTGGATGCCTAAAATTTATGAAAAAATTACAGCAAGAAACGGATCATGAAATGAAGTTAACCAGTGCAAGTTTTTGTTGTAAAATTACTGCATTAGTCACGCCAAAGTGTAAACACAGCAGAGATACCTATCATAATGAAGATCAATATAATCGGTGAAGTAAGAAACACTTAATTAAACAGGTAAAACCCAAGCATTAATTGATTTACTCTACATTTTTGATGAGATCCGCGTACTATGAGATGAGCTTTTCTGCAAAGCCATAGCAGGAACGTATTTAAAGGAAAGATAGATGACCATCAAAATTTTAAACAAATTTGGAATCACAACATTTAAGCCAGTAGAGAGTGTGTGTGATAAATGAAGACAAAAAGAATAAATACTTTTTGCATAAGGAATTTCATTAGCCGTTAAAAAATGCCAACATATAATAATAAATACGGCTGAAAGGCCTTGTGACATTTAAAGGAACTTTGAGAAAAAACCACCCGTTTTTATGCTAAAAATTAAAAAAAAAAGAATTCGGTTTCCCTTCTGAGATTTTTATAAATATAATTAGTCTTCCATTTATAGCTATATGTGTATTTATGAGTTTCCTCTAAAACTATTAATACTTTAAACGCCATAGGAATCGCCCAAATCATATTCCTACTATTTTCCGTCCTATCTTCATCTTATTCAACTGGTTCTTATCACAACTTTCAAATGCCGCTACACCTTCCAACCCTTTTTCTGCCTCTTTCTCAATTTACACAGCACATTTCCTCAGCTCACCTTGGAAAAAGACAACAAAAGGAAAAAATCTAAAAATTTCTTAAAATCACTCTTATATTCACCTTAATGTTGATAAATGATTATTATCCAAATGTTATTAGACTTTACTTCTTCTGACTGGTTAACATTTCCATTCAAAACGTTTTCGGCCAACCAAAAAATCCATTGGGAAAGAATTCTCTTCATCAGATTGGAACCTCCCGTTGGACTAATTCAATCCCCATGCTTAAACTATACGATGGTTTTATTTGTGTACTAAAATTAGTAAGGGTTTCGGAGATCGCCGAAAACTATTATCTTAGAGTTATACAGGTTCAAATGGCTATTAATAATACATCGGTACTCGATTGGCCTTTCTGGATATTCCATTGTGTTAAAGCAAATTTATTATTTATTAACTGAAAAAATCTGCATTTCGGAAGAATATGTGAGCTCATAGCCGCACACTACCTACATGTGCCTCTCAATCTCTCTATAATTCCTAAACTCTTTACTGTCTATTCTCTCCCGGCCTTTCCTTGGATTGTACCTTCCAACAAATATTGTAATGCCTCTTGATTCCTTCATCTATTTTTCTGAAGTCATTATTCTATCAACCGATCCAAATTTAATAATTCGTTCCCCAAGCTCACTGGATAGCAAATTAGGCAAGATATCCCTTTTCAACGAAAATCTACTGAATCGAAAAACATTTTCTCAACAGGCGAAGGAATCAAGTGTAAATGAATGCAATAGCATTCATTTACAATTGATTTCTTCGTCTGTTGAGAGAACTTGTTAAAAACGTGATTCAATTCCCTTTTCATAAATACAATTCCAATAAATAAGAAATACTTCGCTTTTAAAGAGAAATTAACGCTGAAAATACCAAGAGCATAAATATAAAAAAAATGGTGTGCTTAAATGCGGGAAAGGAAATTTGTTTCAGCTTTATGTTGAAACAAATTTACTCGTAAATACTTCATACATTTTTTTTCTTAACAATTCAGTTAAAAATCGTATACCAGCTATTTTAATGCGCAAAACAAAGACGCCCATGTAAATATTCAAACATTAGACTCAGTAAAGTTTTGGCTAGTTAAAATAAAATGTAGCTTCGGTAGAATATTCCATCATCTGGCATAGCTTAAAAGATTAAAAGTCTTATGCAAAGCGAAAATTAGTTAGTCCACCTTAGAAATCATTCAATAATTTTAACGGCAGGCTGATGTCGAGAGAATTATTACTTTTATTAATGTCGGTATTTGAAGTAATGCTTGGAATGAGCTCTTTGGGTGATTTAATATGATATGGTGGACATAACGATACCTATTTGATGGACATTATTGAGAAAGTATATTTGCTTGAGAGATAAAACTTGTAAACTGAGGACATGCTCCTTTCCCTGAATTCTCCATCTTCTGCGTCCAAGAGGGGTTATGTATGTTGAGGCTGCGACCTTTAATCTTAGTTTTTCTTTTCATCCAAACTCGATGTTCAATTTCCAGACTTTTTTAGCATAGTTATTCTTATACAAGTAATCATATTTACTCAATGTAATGTCCAGTGGACCCCTATTACAATTCACCTTGAAGTCATAAATTATTTTCAATATTATTACATTAATCCCCATTCGAGTCAAAATATTTAAAAATGGCCTATAATAAATAAATAAATAAAACCATAAACACAGTAATCAACCCAAAGGTCGGTTTAGTAGGTGATGGTAAAGTTCACCCAGCACCAAGCCCAACGATGTGTGAAATTCATATATCAGGTAGGGGGGCCAGTTCCTTTCCCTGTGCCAGTTTTGGTTTACCAGGAAGATCTGGTACCCAAAAAATCACATAGCTAGGGTGGAGCTGCAGGTGCCCAGAGTGCCTTTCCCGGGTATTATGAGCAAGATTCATCGTAGTTTAAAGTAGTACTTGGTTCAATTTTTGAGAAAACTGAAGGAATGCAAACATCCATTTTGATTTTAGTTCTTCAATTACTGTAGATTTCTAAATCTTGAAAATAAAGCCGCTTCTAAAAACAAATTGAATTTTATAGAATTGTATAGATAGATGCACTATGATCCTTTAGAATGATATGAAAATAATACGCGCTTTAATGTTATTTCTGATGTTATATTAAGGGAAATGACTTCTATGCCCGAGGTACTCCTCTGTATTTGATTCAAAAAATTGAACAGTTTTTCGACATGAAGTAAAGGTTTATAAGCAAGCGCTTTGGTTCTTCCATAGCGTAGAATTGCTTTACGATATTAATGGATCTCGGGAAAAAATGCTCCATTTACCAGAGAATCTGCACAAACATAGCAATTGAAAATTTGAGAAGGTAATTAGTTCTCCTGCTCATTAGTTTTATCTCTGCCGCAATTTTTATTATCCCTGTCCTTTCGCAACCGGCGAAGGTTTATTGAAAATTACGCCCTGTAATAAGAGCACTCAATGATACATATGAGGTTATTTATACCCCCAAATACTCTTATTTAAAAAAATAATAGGTTCCAAGTTGATTTTCCGCATTTACCAAACAAAAGGTGCTCGCTGAAAAGCAAAAAGAAATGCATTCAGTTACGACTTCAGGGTAAGGTATCGACATTTATTTGCCCCAATTGAGATGTGAATAATCTAAGAAAAAACTGTAGCGTAAAATAACTGACTCCATTATTATTTCTCAAAGAAAACTGTTACCGGCTGGAATTTGTGGTTTTCCGCAATTGCGGCGGAAACACAGCTACACGTTTCCTTATTAAAAACAATTTAATTCACGGCGTAAAATCCTTAGAATAAAATATTCAGAATTCTTCTGCTTATGCCCACGGTATGTTTGCAAAGGAAGAATTGGAGTTAGGCCGAAACGTAAGTTACTTACTGGTCATCCCTCGTAGAAAATTAACATATTTGTCTTTTGTAATCGCAATACTTAAAAATTATTTGAAATCACTCGAAACACATTCAGTGTGGATCATTAATAAGGTAAATCATTTTTCTTTGACGGTAAGGATAAATTGAGCTTCTTACGGCCTTTTCTAGGATTGGCTATATTAAATAATATTTCCTCGAGCTGTTAAGGGTTTATTTATTCTATTTTGGAACCAAAATTCATTCTTGAGTCAAGAAGGGACTGTTCTTGCAGAGAACATAATGTAAAACGTAGTAAAACGAAACTTTTACTCTTAAATTTTAAACTAATTTAAGTTATCTCATCATAAATATGATGAGATGGAACCTCGGTCCTTAGCCTCCGCGAATATTCCAGTTTGCAATTGAACGTTCACGCGTTTGTGCTGCAGAAATATTCAAATTAAGCTATTTGTTTTTGCCTATGATGCGGCATTTATCATTTGTTTCAACTTTACCAAATGATAATTGTATTTTCATGGGTGAAACACTGAGGTTACTCCCTCATTCAAAAGCTTGCAAGGATCATTAAAGATAAGTTACTTTGGTTAAATACGGTTCAGATGGTTAGCCTACATACTTATACGATACATCCCGACTCAGACGCTAGAGTTTTTGAATCGGCCTGCCCAAGATGAAGCTGTGCTACAAGGGTTCTCCAGTTAAAAGGGAAAACAAAAATAGACTAGAATATTTATTTCTTTGCGGGTCTTTTTCTATCAAAATAATGTTGCTCCCAAAATATTGAATAAGACGGGATGTTTCATAGTTTGCACATGTAACGGGAAGGTTTTATAGTTTTTGCTCCTCAAACGTGAAGATAAAATGGCAATACGCAAAAATGTGTTTTTGATGCCATTTTTTTCGATGAAAATTCACCCTCCCTCAAATAATAATATGTGAAGGTATGATAACGCTATTTATTTAAACTTAAGTAGGGCATAAGTTAAATTGTACTGAACATCGAATCGGAACATTTGAAACTAAAAAAGAAAGACGTAAGTAAGCTCACCTACGTCTAATACCAAGGCGCCTGTTGCACTTAAATATTTTAAAAATACATTTAAGAATTAAGTTGGTTTATTTTAGTTTTACCATGTTTATTTCGGTTTTATTTGAAATGTTTGCGTGAGATTCATTTAAATCTGTGTTAAAATAATATTTGGGAAATGAATCGAAATTTTTATTTTCATGGTCTCCATTGTCTTGTATTATAAAACTTAAAGTCGCATATATAGACTTGACCATCAACATCATAGGTATTCTGTTTCTTTACATTCCTTGTTCCCCCTATCCATTCATCTGCTGATCACAGCCACTTTAATATCTTCATATCATTTTTCTTCTTTCCAGCCTTAAGGCATTTTTCTTCTCATTCTTGCCATACAGGCCTGTATTTGCAACATCCGTAAACGTACCCTTAAATGGATCTCACAACAGGTATTTCTTTTTAAGTACATATCCATCCACTACTTTCCTGTATTTGCGCTATATTCAGCATTTTCCTTAACATCCCTTCTCATGTAAAAACCTTATTTTTACATCATACGAGTAATGAATTCCTATATTTCTTCTTTAAATTCTCGATCCTCTTATCTAGTAACGTCTCCACGCACTTCTAACAACATGTAAACTCATACTATTGAGTATTTGCTTTTAACTCGTGTTAACGTCCCCAGTTACATGCTTCGGCAGTAAAAACTTCTCTAGATCTCACATATGGTTCAGGGGAAATGAGCTAACTAGGAATTAAGAGGGAGCGCGTGATGAAGTGGCTAGATCACCGTGCCTACGCTTCAATGGGCGACCCTTAACCCCTCCCATACATTTCCTGAGTGGCTTCTGGGTGTCACGAATCAAGGGTGAAAACCTTTCCGTTTCTAGTGGCGACGTGATTTAAGGGATTCCACGCACAATTAAATGTCACGCTCGTGATCGCATCCATCATCGTCTTCGTACCACTTCATTCCCTTATTTTCGCGTTGGATTAAAATCTTATTCCTTAAAGATTTACGCTTTCCCTTCCAAGACTGGCATTGCAGATATCTCGTGCGTTGACGGCCTCCGAGGACTTGCCACCCTTCCTTCTACCGGACACGACACCCGTTCCGGCGCGGACCCAGTCTCATAGTAACCATTTATCTAATGCTTTCGCCCATAACGTTTTCACGAGAATACTGATTAGTTTTCCTATTTTGTCCACGAGATAGACTAGAGTCAAATGCCTCCGTAGACACTTCACTGAAATAACGCTGCGTGGACTGATTTCCTTAACCCCTATATTTCAGAGACGGGTTACCCTACAACGAGCAATCATCATGTCTCCGGCTAGCTCATATCTCGTGCCCAACGGAATATACTACCCTACCTAAAAGAGTAAATGTCCTACCAATGAGGAAGGGATCGTTTGTTAGTGTTATTGAGTACAATTCTTTCAAACATTGAATTATTTAAATATTAGGTGGCTTAAATATTTTCATGTGTATTTTCAGGCTGATCACTCAACAGGATAAGAGTTTCTCGATTCCACACCGTCGCAAAAAATATTCAGAACAATTGACACTAGATTCTTTTGTGCCATTATCGTAGGCCTGTATAATTATCAATTTAAAAACTGAGATTCGATCATTAAAAACGAAAAATTATTCATTTATTCTTTATACCTGCTAATAAAATAACGAGATAATTTCTGAGGATTTCTGCTGCTGTTAGCAAATGCGTAAGGACAGATTGTTTACCAAATTTCTATAATGGTGAACCTCAACCTAAAAAGACTCAAAAATTCTTTTCCCTGATTGCCATTGCTATGTTTATCGGTAACAAAGAAAATTTTGATTCCGTTGGCATTTCATATGTATTTTATTTTCATGGTTTTCTTAAAGAAATTAAAAGGGCAAACATAAAAGTTGGAGGGCGTAAACCAACTAATCAAACAGATAATTCACCTCCCTACATTAGGAAATGCTTCAGAAAAATCATGTAAAGTATTATCGGCGATAAAGAAAGCGCTCTGCAAAACAGTCACTACAAATAGGTGGCAGTTGTTGACAAGAACCTTTAGCAGATATGTAGAGAATATTATTGAAAATGTTGAAATGGAACTCAGTTTTATTTTTCTCTGAAAATTAGTTGTTGATGCAAGAGGATGCGCGTAGATTTGGAGTGACATTTGTGGATCTTGACATGGAGAAGAATGAAAAAAAATATGTTTGACGGAAATAAAAACAAGCAAAGTGTTATTAGACATGGAACAGGAAGAGAGCGGTCTGGCAAAAGAAATTTGTACGAGAAAGAAAAACTAATGTAGGGCATACTAGGGGACAATCGGATGCTGAAGATAATTGGAAGGGATAATTTTGAAAAAAAACGAGTAAGAAAGAGAAAACATTTGGTATTTTGGATGGAATTGTAAAATAAAGTTGAAAGTTTAAAGGATTAGGCAGAGTTTCGGATTGTAGTAATGCTTCGCGCCTTGTTCCATCAAAATGCTGTCTTGACTGATTACGGACTACAGCCAACAAAAATAGATATTCATTGGCTAAAACGACTGAATAATACAAGTATGTTCAAGTATACCTCAGTAGATTACGGCACAGTAATCTGTGCGTGAGCCCAATTGCTCTCCATTTTGTGGAGGAGGAATGAGGAAAGTTTAGTAGATTATCGCATACGCAATAGTATTATCATTATTTAAGCACCAATTAAACCATATCAAAATCGAAATCCAGTGCCTAGCAATTTGCTCTAGCCACAAGGTCATCAAAAAGGTGGAAATAGCATTGAAGTGGACAAGATAGCGAATAAAAGCCCGTCTTTGGTCCATGGTTGGGACGAAGATTGGCTCCAGGGTATCCATATGCTGAGGTAATGAACCTGGACAATTTTATGACTTTCCAAACAGACAACCATGGTTACGACGAAGAGAATAAAGTGTACAATTCTTTTCCAGTGAGAATATACTTACTCGGCAAAAATTTTAAAATTACTGAGGCGTTTGCTGAATCCCCCGCGCTTAATGGATAAAAGTCGAATTTATTTGGCTGTAACATTTAATTATCCTCTGCTCACTGTCTTAGAGTTCATATAAAATGCACTTAAACAGTTAATACCTACCCTCAGGGTCAACATAAACCTTGGTGTAAAATGATGAGAAGTGAATCACAATCATAAACAGTGGAGTCTCAATTCTCCCTTCCATTTATTTTCTAAGCCCAATCAGTACCACTGAGTAATACTTATTCTCCTTCCCCCTCCCTCACGATCAAAAATCAAATAATGTTCCCAGCGACTCTTACGTTATTTACTAAATCCGTGGATAATTACTATCCGAGTCACTAAATCCTCCCATTTCAGTTCTGTCGAATGCTCTAGTCCGTTGAATAGGGTCGCATTGCGGCCGAAGGAATGTTCACCGCGTCGATTAACTGTTACCTTAGGTGATAGACTGCAAAGCATTATTAGCGGTGAATTTTTGACCATAAAATAACATCTCATTCTCCAGCGGAATGTTTTAATCCAAGTACGAACATTTGGGTTTCAATAACGTTACAATTGGAATGATGAACGAGTTTATTGAGTTGTATAACTAACTAAACTCGTAAAGGGAGGATCATGAAAACATTAATTTTCTAAATTTGTCAATAATCTTTGGCATATACGTTCGAAAACAAGCAGGAACACCGAAGGACATTTTCTAAAGATTTCGATGCCATTTGATTTGGTAGGTAAAAACTTCGACACCTCAAAACCTTGGTTTTTGCGTGTAGATAATCCATTATGTAATGCAAATTGATTTGAGTTATGATCGGTGTTCGGAAAATGAATTTTTCAACCAATCTGCCGAGCATTATTATCTTATTTTGTTGGTATCGCCGATTATAACAGTTTAGGGAGGATCTCTTAACTTCCTTATTTCTCGAACAAATATTTAACGGTTGTTTACTTTGTATTTCAATGCAAAAATTGCAGATTGTAAAAATCATTCGCCTAGTGTTATTATTTTAGTATTGGCTCTTTAAGTCTCCTGTTGCTCCAATCTCACGTATTGTAGTCGTTGTCTGTTACTTTCGATCTTCCGAAGCAGCTTTGCACCTACCACACACATTTTCTCAGTCCATTATAAGTGTTTTTCTTGCAATTATATGAAAGATTTATGTTTAAAAGACGAGTTACTTCAGTAATCCCACCGAGGCGAGGATAGATCTCACCCGATTCTATGCCAGACAACAGTTGAAATTCACACTTCAGGTTAAGGGAAAGGAGGGACTGCCCATGGAACCTTTTGCCTCATTTGGTTTCATAGGAAGACTTGGTTTCCGATATGTAACACAGCTTTGGTGAGCCCGAATAAATAGAAGTCAAATTCGAAATAAAATGACCGATGTATCGAAACTCGGTCCCCTTTCTATGAAATATGAATTGAATGAGTGCTGAGTAAGAAATATCGGTTTCATACCCACCACTTCCAAATCCGAAATTTCTCACCTCCTCCTTGCACTCCCCCTAGGCGGGCTCGCCTCGCGCGTGAGGGCACTAAGGGCTTGGAAGGGGGTGCAGCGGCTGTGGGGGACGCGGCGAAGCGGGTGAAAGAGATGAAAGGGGTGGGTCGTAAAAAACAGGGGGTGAGGGAGAGGAGGGGGGAAGAATGGACGGGGAGGGGTATTTGAAACAATAAACACACGGAGGTTAAAAGTCGTAAATGTAATCAGAAACCTTTCCTTCCTATTTCCCTCCCACCTTTGCTCTCTCCCACCCACCCCCTCTCGCGAGAGGAAAGAGGGAGGGACCCCCTTACTCGTTCTTTCCATGAGAAGTTCCTGGAAGTCGTTAGCGCGACTGGAATGATGGCGAGACTCCCGCTTTGCACAATGTGCTCCAATCAAGAGAAAATTTCATTTTCCCCCTCGAGTCCCCTCGGGTGGTTGACGGGGGTTGGGGGGTAGGGTGGGAGACGGGAATCGTGTTCTGTAACGAAGAATATCGCCACACCGACCCAACGGCGCCAAGGGAGCTCCGTTCCTCAAGTCCATTTGGGAAGAGTTTGCCCAAAGTCGCCATTTTGAGGCAAAACTGGATGCTGGCACTTTGGTCTCATAGTTATCAGCACGAGTTTATTTAAAGCCGAAAATCGGTTGAACGCCCTCTTCCGTTTAACATTTCACCCCCCCCCTTTTTGGGCTTGCGTAATTCTCCCTAGGTCTTCCTCGAGGAGCTTCGCATCCGCATAGGGTTATCTTTGGTCGGAGCGTACTTGTAATACAAGTCAAGGGTTTCAGATCTATGGGAGAAAACTTTAACTAGGAAACTGGAATAAATATCAGGGGAAATCTGCTAATTTTTTGGGCAAAATTACTACGAGAAAAGAGATGACATGATGAGTAAGCTGGAGTGATGACGATGAGTGTCCAAAGAGCAGAAACAAGAGCATGTAGGAATAATATTATCAGATACATACAGAACATTCGAGTTTACTGTTGGCACTTAGGGAAATATTATGACTCCGAAATATATTGGTCCGTCCGGATAAAAAAAGATACCACCACTGATAGATTCAAGCTAGCTTTTATTCTCCTATACGACACATGATGAAAACAAAATGAAACCTGAGCCCCTCCATGCCTTTTTACTTCAATTAGGAAATTATAAAGTATTAGGGAATCAATCGGGTTGGTGAAGTAATCTGAGTATTGGATTCCCAGACCGAGGATACGGGTTAGAATCTCGGGGGTGTTAGTGCCGATTTTTTTGTCGGATTTTTCCCAATTTTTCTCTGAATATTATTTTGAGAGCACCCCTAGAGGAGTAAGATTTCCATCTTGATGAGACATTGAATTGTGAATATCTTGGCGCCTATCGTTAAGAGTAGACTGATGCCGAGGTTTCTCGTCACCCATTCTCTGAATATCCTTCTTCTGCCAAATTACTCACCCAATTGCGGAAATAATTCCAATGTTCCTACTAAATGAATTTAGCTCATCTATTCCTCTGTGTACATTTCCCTAGTCCCCAAAATATTAGTGTAATTCTTCCTCAGCATCCACATCCAGCACCACGTTTCTTCCATTGATAGCTTTTCGAATGTCAAATTCATCTGAATAATAAGGTGTCATACTTCACACTTATTTTATAACTCCTTCTTCTCAGGAAAAAGGGTAGAGCAAACGTCAATTTTCAAACTTTTTCGTTTATTATAAGTAAGCAGGTGATTTCAAAATCCAAACTACTAAAAAAACCGGAGATTATAAGTACGTATTTAGAGGCCAGAGTAATCATTTCGAGAGCTTATGAGAAATATCCATTTTTTGAATTGAAGATCAATGAATGAATGGTTCCTGTTTGAAGTTATGGATCAATGACGTTGTTTCGCTGTTCTCCATTGTACGCTTACAATATTTTTCCACCCGTACTTTTATTTCCAGTCTAGCGTTTGAATTGGTAAACATAATTAGCTGACATAAAATGAATTGAATATTTTTGTTGAAATATCTTAGCTAGATCCATTAATGACGAGTTTAATCTCTGCAGTAGATTAACTGACTGATACGTTTGCACAGACATTTTAATTAGTGGTGACGGCCTATTAACATAATTTATAAGTTTCTCGCTCGGCATAATGCTTCAAGTGTACAAAGTTATAAATTTTATCTAACAATCCATTGGAACAATTTTCATTTCCGGCTTAGCTTTTTTTATGGCGGTGATCCAACCGTTGCGCGGGCGTCGACCAAACTCTTTCTTGAGGGGCTTCATTCGCTCCGGCTTAAACTTGTTAGAACTTGAAATGAGTCATAGTATACGTCGCGAGCACTTCACTCGAATTGAGATGCACAATCACAGCCCATGGGTGAAAGGACAAAGCGATATGACTACACCAGTTTGAACTGGTAGGCAAGGAAACTGCAAAAAGATCGATTCGAAAGTTTCGAATTTCAGCGAAATCCGAATAGAACCACAAGAATTGTGCAAAAATAATTTACCGGTTGGAAAAAGGCATTTATAATGCAAATCTTGTGGTGAGCAAGCCACGGGCAAAATGAGAAAATTCCAACCAAGAATTTAGTAGTTTATATTTCTCCGCGGTATTTGCTTATTCTTTAGCCAAGTGGAATGGAGCATTTGAAAATCTCAATCTAAAATTATTGGCGTAGACGTCCCCGCATAGCCGCATAGTCCTGGTGGTTTTGGTCTTCCCCGCAAAGAAGAACACATTATCGCGTACCCGTTTCCGTCTGCTGAAGTAAGGCCTTCGTTTCTAGAACTAGACTGTGCGAAGGTGATGACGGAAAGGTATACACAAATTTTAGGTAATAGGAGAACGACACCACCCAGTTAATTGGGCATTGGGCATTATGTTATTTTAATATTCTTCTTAATAAAACAGCATTTGGGGTGTCGTTTACAACATTTCCCTCTCCTTGCTTCATTTCTCTGTTTTAGAAAGGAATGGACTTATTAGACTTCTGATAAAGACTTCTGAAATTTGCATGCTTCGTTTCATTAACCCTCCAGCGCTCACTTTATGGCATTTCAACTCAACCTCATTTGCATTTTCAAAATAATCCCTTTTCTATCCGTTGCATGTGGTAAATATAAAATCTGGAAATTTTTTATTCGCGAAGATTCCCTTAGGGAATTATTTTTAGTGAATAAATTATTAGAAATCAGTATAGTTCAGGGATAAATATTTGATTGGAGTAACTGAAATTGCTTCGTAAGGTAATTTCGTATCTCTCACGGCGAAATTAAAAAAGAAATCTCAAAGTAAAATCAATTTTACAGGACGCGTTCCCATGCGGAAATTATTGGTTTTAAAATATTGGTTAGGGCATGTTGTTTTTCTATGATTAATTTAATCCATAGAAATTACCTTCCTAATTAAGGTTAAATTGATAATTGAGTTAAATATCAATCGCAATTGCATTATTCGGGCACCGTTTTTACGTGAACACTTCTAGTCATTCAGTTTTATTTTTTAATTTTCAAATTCGGTTAAGCTAATGAGCGTTTCTTCTTCTTTACACCCTCTGCCTTACTTGCCAATCAGACTCAGAAATTTCTTATGACACGTGATCTGTTACACAAGTATTTACGAGTCGTTTTTGGAATATTACTCTTCCTTCGTTGCAGAGGGGGTCAGAGTTCAATTGTAGAGAGCAATCCTCATGTTTCCCAACCAGTTTAGTCAGATTTACTCAGTACTGAATCCATTAAACTTGTGTGATAACATTTTTTTCCACTTGCTTCTTCATTTCACACCTTATAAATCTTTGAATAACCTCACACCCGCCTTCGTTCCAATTGCTTTAAGTTATTATTCATTCCGTCCAATTACTCTAAGTTACAGAATACAGTCCTGTATTCTTCATTGGTTTCATTTGCTCCTCATGCTTCGTCTCCATAAATTGCATTAATTACTGTTTCATGCAATTTCATATATTATTTTGTTTGTGATATTTTCGTTCCATATTTTAGATTGTAACTAACAACCACTTTTTAGTTTACGATCCCGTACACGTTTCGCTCATCACTGTCTTTCTCTTTGACGTCATACATACAAGAATTTCTTACCACAGGTCGTCCTTAACCCTTCCACTACAGTTTTCTTGTTAATATCATATGTCAATATTCTTGAGTTTGAATTTCAATCCCTATCTCATTTCAGAGCGGTTCAATGTTTGACTTTGATTACGGCCGAAAATTGGGGGTCGTAAACATTTCGAGGCACCGATTTTTTGATGAAATCGTAAGAAATCCCATTCATATCGTGGATGGAATTTATATCGATCCATCCATTGTACATGGAGGCTCATCGTCGAATTCATTCATTTCATGAGCATCAGAGTCGATGAACAAGCCTTCTGTGGCCTCGGGTACCCGTGAGGAACAGCTGAATGGGTCCTTCACGTCCCTTTTGATGCCAGTTATCTCCCGGAAAAATTAATTTCAAAACTTGCCCCTCCTTCATTTAATGTAATCCATTAAAAAAAAGCCGGGAAAGACCTAAGAATCTCTCACGGATGGCCAGAGGTTCACGAGCCTTCCCAATTTGAAGAAAAACCCACACCATTCTAGTCAACGCCCTCGACAATTGTTTGATCGGCAGTGAACCACAGGACAACGGGGCTGAGTGGGGGGGGGAGCACCAAAGTGAATCGCAATTCGAGAGGCCAGGTCTGCACCATAAAGGGAACCCTAGGAACGTCTTCATTCTTGCGCCAAGCGAATCATTTGGTCCGCCCGGATGAGCGTGTCATCTCTTAAAGTCGGACGCCCAGCCTTCGCTCACCCTCTCCCCGTCCATCCCCGGCCGCCCAACAGCCAGGTGACAACCAATGAAAATCGAGACGCAACAATAACCCCCGGGCGCGAGTATGGCAAGGGGTGGGGTGATCCGTTTCCGAGGAAAAACCCCACCGCGGCATTGTTGCGTGGGAGTGTACTGGACCCCGGGAGTCCTCCTTCCTCTCCCCCACCCTCTTTACACCCCCCCAACCATCTCAAACCAACCACCCATCTCCTCCCTCCGAGTCTTCGAAAGTGAATCGAATGCGGCGTGGTCCAATGGGGAGGAGAAAGGAGGAGGAGGAGTCTGTGTCGGTGGATTACCGGCGTAACGATGGGGACGGGCAACAATGGGCGGCCGACAAACGAATCTCGCTGCGTGGATCTCCCTTTCTCTCTCTCCTTGTCGGCGAGACGTTTCAATCCGGGCAACTATGCATGCGCCGGCAGACACGGGGTCGTCGCGGGGGGAAAACAACCTCCTCCTCCCCCCCCCCCCTGCGGACTGCGGATCCTCTTCCACGCCACCATTCTTTCACTCCCACAAATCCTCCCGCTTTGTTTCCCTTTATTGCATTTCTCCGCTTCCTTCCCTCCTCTTCTCCGGCCTTTTCAGCGGTGGCTTCGGTCTCTACGCTTCTAAACAAACCACCGATCGCTCGTTTCGTCAAATAATACTCCTTGGAGTGTTGAGAGCGTCGGCTCCACGCTCCAGAGGTTGCCTCATGCGGTGATGGAGGAGATGGGGGATTAGAATATACGCTCACACTTTGACGGCCGTGATTTTACGCCACTGCTGCTTCGATGAGGAAGAGGGCAATTGGATTCATGGACGGAACCGTTGCAATCGGCTCTTTTTACCTCCTTATGTTTCATCCCTACCTCCTTTTACGGTCTATCTTCTATCATACTAATCTACATAGTGTTCAAGTAGGTGTGCAAGTCCCGGTCAAGGAAATATTTTTACACTTGTGATCTGCTCGATTCCACCTTCCTCCATCTCTCCTGTGTTCGTCTTTATGTGTGTTCCTATCCCTTTTCCTTATATCTATTTCCATGTGAATGAATATTTGTTCGTCATATGGCGAGTTTTCTCGTTTGAATGGTGCGTGCGCATATGTATGTATATATATATATATATATATATATACACACACATATATATATATATATATATATATATATATATATATATATATATATATATATATATATATATATATATATATATATGTGTGTGTGTGTGTGTGTGTGTGTGTGTGTGTTCTATCCCTCTCTTCCTTGAGGAAGGTGTCTGCGACCACCGATAATTTGAAACCTAGTGAGTTTCTCTTCTTTTTTGTGTGTTTCTGTGTCTTTTTCTGTATCCACAAGTGATAAATTGTACACATTATTATTTCAGATATATATATATATATATATATATATATATATATATATATATAAAGATATCTGTAGACAATGATAGGACCTTATTCTAAAACCGAGGACTCGTAATTTCTCATAAACAGAGTGAAAAATGAAATGGAAATGTACAGTGCAGTGTACGAAATAATATCAATCAATTGGACGACTTTGAAATGCCCGATGTTCTTAGATTGGGAAAGCAAGAATAGAGCACAAACTTCATTAATATATCGGAAATTTGCGTAGTTGGACTCTTGTAAAATCATATTCGCGTATTTTAAAACTTAAAAAGAGTGCAAGAAAATAGTTCATATTTTTTCATGCTAAATACAGGATTTAAGCAGCATATATTTTAAAATCAGTATTCTTTATAAATACGACAAATCTGCCAATAAATCACTAATTGAGTTATATCAAGGCTCGCGTCCCTTATGGGCATTCTCATAAACTTCCATGAGGAAACATTTCACCCACAGCATTATCAATATTTTTAATATTCGAAATGATGAATCCCACTTTCCCGTCATAGCAGAGGAGAAAATGCTTTTTCACGCTTGAAAAGAAAAATTGAAAGCATTGGCCAGAGTTAGAGTAAATCGGTTTTATGAGAAAGCAAGAGAAAGATAGGCAAATGAGTGAATGTTATGAGTGTGGCCAGAGGTCATATATCTCTCCATTGTTCCATCAAACTTCGATTAGGTTTTTACTGGATTATCTCTGTTTATTTGTGTCGTGAGCACCTATCTTCACCTGAGCTAAAGGTCTCCCTTCCTAATATCCACTAATGTTTCAGTCTTTTATCTGTCTCCCTCTTTTATTTTCCTTCAAATATGCTAAGCTAAAAGTAATCTCTACGCAGTATACATGTCCGTACTAAGCCACTTACATCCACCTTATAATAACGCCTAAATCTACTTTTCATTCAGATCTAGATATCTCCTTTGCTATATGTGTTCATATCATAGAATAGGACAATACAGTACTGATTATAATTTAACTAAGCGTTTTTCTCTGATATTGGGAGGAATTTCAAACTTAGAGACTACCTGCTCTTAATTACATTTGCCTCCTTATACAATACTACTCAATGGATAGCCCAATATTTAACTTGAGAAATAAGTGTTATATCGGAAAATTATCAAAATACCTTTGAAAATAATTTCCTCTGCTTTAATTATCATATCGTAATTGGTAATTATGAGAAAAATAATAAAAATATGCATATACATGTATCTATTAGGTTTACAC
The DNA here is from genome assembly GCF_022747635.1 of Hetaerina americana. NCBI lineage: Eukaryota > Metazoa > Arthropoda > Insecta > Odonata > Calopterygidae > Hetaerina > Hetaerina americana. The sequence continues at coordinate 2,432,260 of NW_027287217.1, read as the reverse complement.
TCGTAGCTAATTTAGTCTCGCGCTAACGGGTGTTTTTAAACTTTAATTCGATGATTCGTTAAGACATTTATTTTACCACTTGAAAGGATTTCCACACTGATTGCACATATATTAAGTATCAAACGAGAATAATGCGGAAAAATGAGTCCAAATCCATATGGATCCTATTTAATATTCGTCTCAGAGGATGCCGAAAAAGCTAATTGATGTGGAATAGTAGTACGACGTTTGGAAGTACGGCGCTTGTATTTTGCATGCTGATCCCATGACTATTATTTCAATTTAGAATTTGATTATTGAAGAGTATTTTAAGGAGCGTGATATTCAGCCAAACAGTGCTTTAACCAGGCTACTGGTCGCACCCGTCGAAGCCTTCAATCACTCATCATGATGGCCTTTCCTAATTGACATTGATTCTAAAGAGGGCCATACAATGAAAGGCAATGTAGGGTCGAAGTTGGTTCCAGGGACAGCTGTACACTCTGTGAAGTACCTGATAGAGTTGCAAATATTCTCATCCTTTCTTTAATGTGCTGAAATCCTTGTACCACATGTTGTATATGTCCGCAAATAAAAAGAGAAATGTTTCTTTGCAAAGATTAGATTACAGTATGGGTGACTAGTTTTTTTTACCGTTTTCAGAAATAAAAAAATTAATTTAGCTAAACCCTGTTTTAATTTGTCGTGCTTATTATCGGTGGTGTACCGTTTAAGGCAGGTTTTTGAATGGAAACACAAGTTTAAACTAATTCTATCAGTAGTTTGTTTACACGTATTGTCACAACGTCTTTCGTGTTTTTCGTTAAAATGGAAAAACTTGAATTTATTGCGGTCACAAAATTCTTCGTTTTTGATGGATTTACCCCAAGGGAAATTCATTCGAAGGTGAAAAAAGTGTACGAGAACTCTGCTCCTTCAATATAAACAATTAAAAAGTGATCAGCTGAATTTAAACGTGGTCGCACTTCCCTCGAAGATGACCCACGTGACGGACGGCTAAAATCGCAGCAAAAACCATCGAAAAAATGGACGATATAGTGTTGCTCGACAGGTGAGTGAGATAGCTAAAGCCGTGGGGATATCGGGAGAAAGGGTGTGAAACATCTCTCACAAAGAATTAGGGTTGCGAAAGCTCTGCGCAAGGTGGGTGTCGCAATCGCTGAATACCGATAAAAAGCAAATGTGCAGACCATTTTCGCAGCAATGTTTGTAACCAGTAATCTTTACAAACCTTCAGCCGAATATTTTTTTAAAGCTTTATATTACAAGAATACGATCAATGGAAACCTTGCGAATTGATAGCGTAGTCCCTAGGTCCAATTGAAACCGTAATATGATATAAATATCTCCTCGTATTCTCCATTTCCTACTTGTATTTTCTTCGTTTGTGATTCTTACGGTGCCTTGTCTAAGAAATTAGTTCTGTAAAACTCTATGACCCTCTGCCCGGAGCCATTCCATGTTCTAAACCTAAATATTATGCCTCAATTACATCTCCCTTCACCCACCAAAGCATTTCAGGCCCCACCAATATTGATTGCTGTCTCTCAAGAAGAATTATATTCATATATCTTAGTTGATCGTAATCTTCTCCATCTGTCTCCCTATAAAAGCTAGAAATTACACATGTGATATTTGAATTGCCTCCAGATTTGCCCGTCAATCACCTGTTCTACGTACACTACTGTTCTCTACATTTTCTTATCCAGTACCAGGGCTACCCCACATTTTCTCCTTCCAGTTTGCGAATTATTATTTTGGAACGATGGCTCCAATTTATCCCCTCTTTCTTCCTCACCTCGTATAGTCCTGATATGTCAACATTTCCTTTCTCAATGTTTCTTTTGTTGTGTTCTAACTTCTATCACCTCAGCAACGTCGGTCATTTCAAATTCCTGTTCTAATTGTGGTGGTCATCCTCTTTTCTGTCTTCAACAGCTCATTTGTGGAATGATTTTGTGAGATGACGTCCCACAAGAAATGGGCTTCACCGTTGCCAGGAACGACACCCACCCCTGTGTGATGAGTTCCCTAGCTTCCACGACTCATTGTCATGATGATGTCCATAATTATTTAGATTGATCAATAATTAAGGGGGTTTTGTCTTTAGCTAACTCTCTCAATAGCATTTTTAACGTGAAATCATCACTGTGATGGCCGCTCGATTGCGTCAGACGCTTCCGCAGCTGTTTCACTAAGAAATAGACCCTGGGTGTCACAGTTTTCGTCTGACTCCCACACATCGCTGCATCTTGTATGGGCGACTCTACCAGAAGTAATTATCATTACTCCCGACAGGATCACATTTTTGAAATACCCAAGCCCTCCTACCGCGTCATTGAAATCCAGGAGAATGAAATTTACGAATACAGCAGTTCACATTTCACTCTGCAGGCAACGTGCCCCTGCGAAGATTCATGGTACTTCATACCGATCCTATCATTAAGTTTCAAATTGAGTCAGAAAATTAACATTTTGCGCTTGGGCCAATAACTGGAAAAATTAGAGAAATGGTCAATGTTTGCTTTCAAATGGTTGTTTCCATTCCCGAACAGTCGAATTTCAAATCCAAAAGAAAAGATTTAATTAGTTGCAGAAATTGAAATTTTTTTACCAATATAAAGGAAGTAGGTTTGAACTACGATATTTTTACGCAAAATAAAGTGCGGTTAAGTAATTAACGTTGTTTTTTTGTTTATTCATTTGTTTATATTGCTCAAAAATTCGAATGAATCCCTTTCAAACACAATTTGGCAAATTATTGTATCACATGAACGAAAAATCGTATTGCTTCGATAGTTTACTGCTGAATTTAATTCCGTTTACAAAGAATGTGATGATTACGGGAATTTTCATTATGAAATTCTTTCACGTTAAATTAAATCAGGCATTTTTATGCTTTAATATTTGTTTGTTTGAACAAAATTGGACAGTGCTTTCGATCTATTTCTATTATTACGTCATTTTCGATGGAGCATCATTAAGATTAATATTTTTACTTTATTATGTTTTAATAAATAAATAACATAAATTATTTATTAATCACATTTTCAAACTCTGATTTTCATCAGAGTAAAAGCAATCAGAATAAACGGAGACGGGGGTAATACAATTTCACCCAATAAATTACAAGGAATAAGGTTTTTACCCTCTGGTTTGTTTAAAAAGCTTGTGATAAAATGAGATCCTCGCATCTTCCTGGTGGAAATAAAAATAACAGTCAAGTCAACGACACTCACGAATGACTCACGATTACCGCTTCGACCGCCTTAATGCACCCACTTGCCTCGGGGCCGAGATAAACGGGGAGAGGAGTTCTAAGGAGACGAGATGCCCATCCATACCCACAGTGGTACGGGCGGGGTGGTGGGCATACCTCAGCGGTCGTGCCCCAATGGATACGCGTTAGGAGGGGAGAGGTCGACCGAGCAGGACTCCTTTCCATTTGAGAGCATTCCCCCGATGAAATGGGTTACCGACGACTTCAATTTGGATCAAGAATCTTCCGAGAGAAAAATGAAACAACCGCTCTCCATCCCTCTGGGAGATAACGCTGGACAATTTCCCGGATTTGCCCGGAGGCTCCCGGATTTAGACAATTATGAATGTTGAAAAAACATTCCGCTCTTGGCTATGCGACTGATTCTCCCGATGTTACTCGGGAGGGTAGTCTGTCTTACTTAAATATTAAGTTTTGGTTAGAGAACGAAGTTGGGACAATCTTGTTGTGACTGCACCAATACATTTTTTTTCAAGGAAAAAACACACTGTTTCCGTAATAAGAGATCCGACAACGACCTTCTTCAATGGTTTTGTGCAAACGAGACGGCGGTCGGGAGGAAAATTGAACCCGAATCTCTTTTTGCTTGAAGAAATCTTATAAAGTACAATCATTATTATGGTGCTAAGCCAAGATTACGTTATTAGCAAACGCAAGGTAAAATAATATTTTAGGTGTAAACAAATACTAAATAATGGGAATTAAGCAGTATCTATCTACCAGTATGAAAAATTTTACAAAATAAAAATTGCCACCGGTTTTTTTTACAAACGAATCATCGCTATACAGGTATATCACGGTGATTTCGTCTACCAAGCGTGATACGTCATATTCAACACCGTAACGCCAGATATAGTTTGAAATAACAAACATTTTTTACAGCTATACACTTAGTTCTCGCGCGTCGAATGATTCGTATTCAAAACCTTCCAATTTTACAAAAGCAAATACTTCCGGATTGTTCTATCAATTTTTAACGAATTAAAAATCTCCCGTCATGCCTCGTTCAAATTGAAGATAACTGGGGAAAGCTTAGCCTGAGGAATGAAATACCTGCTATGCCAACCAATCGAATTTTGCCAGACAGAAGTCTTTAAAGTGAATGAATATAGGTCAATGCGGGAAGAATTTCAACCGATATTAAGGTTAACTTTAAAAGCATTCATCTTAGAAACAGCATATGCAGCGCGGTTTTGGTACGACGGGGAAACTTGATCATTGAAGCAAAATGTTGCCTGTAGAATTGAAGTTTGCAAGGTGTAGGTGTGGAGAAAGATTGAAAAGGCGGAGTGGATGGGAAGTTAAACAATTAAAGTACTAGATACGGTGGGAGAGGAGAGGTGATTGTGGGGGATAAATCCAAAAGAGGCAGGAAATATATTGATAGGCAATGGGGCAGAGGGGAGAACGTTATGTAAGCGAGAAGTTTCAGGTAAAGGATAAGCTTGTTGAACGGAATGAAGGAAGGTAGGCTGTATAGGGAATTGAAGATGGATTCAGTAGAATTGGGTGGGTTGTGTCTTGCTAGGCGAGGCTTAGAAACTTAGATGTGTTAAGTTAATGTCAACCCAAAACCTTCTATACTAAACGGAATACTATAAAATAATAATAATAGTAGACCTAAACAGGCGATGATCCGATTTCAACCGAACGCGTTTTGCAGGATTTTTGAACTCTGATAATAACTACAGCAGCGATACACTAAACAGAAGAGAGATTAACAAAGGTATAGGGAGAAAATTATCCTATACAAGCGATGGAAAGTGGAATAGTGGTAACAGGTAGGAAGTAGCACCAAAATCTTTGAGGAAATATTTTAAGAGGCGCAAACAAGGTAGATAACCTCCGAAGCATTCCCAGAATCGTCCCGTAATAAATGATGAAGTCCGTGAGATTTTTAAGGAATTAGTTACACTATTCGCCAAGATGCTTTTCAGCAGCTTTCCATGCAATAGACGGCGTCTATAGAAGAAGCGAAGGGGACGGAAATGCGAGTGGTTTTTTGGCGTCCACTGCTTAGCTCACCGCACGAATGACCTCTTTGTGTGCACGGAGTTCGGCCAAAACTCAATAAAAAGGTCCAATGGACTATGAATACACTTCTTTTTACGTGATCACGGCGAGGGACCTCCAACAATGTAAATCCCATTTTTTTACTCCCCCTCCCCCCCTCGCCCCAATCCGTTGCCCCGGAGGCGATCCTCTTTTAAATAGGGACGTGACATCATCTCGTTGGAAAAAATCATCTTCATTCCGCGACAAAAGGAAACCGTTTCAAATGTAAAAAAAATTACGGTTTATCCAATTCATTCAAAATTTTTTACGCCTTCCCTTGCGAAGCCTTTTTTCTCAATTAAGAGACAATGAAGGGACGAGAGGTGGGATAGCTAAGATTAACAAGGTTTCGAGTTTGGATTCTCGGTTGATGGGTTGGGGAAAGTGGGAGAAGGGCGCGCGGCGGGCGAATGCACCCCCGGGCCACCCCATCCTAACAAACCTCCGGGGTAGGGGTCTCCCATCGACAATGGCCGGCCGATTCATCCTTCCACGGCGTGACTGCCATAATATGCACTCGCGTGGATTGTAGTTGAAATTTACCTATCCAACTTGATTCTGAGTGATGGAGCATAGTTTGGTCACATTTAGATCAGTGGCTACGAAATAATCGAGTGAAAAGTTATTTCAGTTTCTTCTATTACTCTACGACGACATCAAAACCATGAATTAGTTATTACTGAGTATATTTCAACAAATATCAATTATTTTCAGAAAAAATATATTCCAGAATATAAGAAATTAATGGTAGGTATATACATACATAGAATTAATGGCTGGTATATATAGATAACACAAGGCTTGGTGAGGCATTCATATTTAAAAGGGAAGCTCGCAACTGTTTTCACGTACTAATTTCATGCTTTGATCATAATTCTAGGGTCAAAATTGAAAAATAAAAATATCAATGCAAAAAGCCGAGAAGAAATCAAATTACCTTTGCCATTCAAACTAGAACTAGGAGATTACAATCAAGGAAGTTGCAGGAATTGATGGGGAAAGAAGTAAGAGGCATTAGGTGATAAACTTGATTTTCGCGTATTCCGATGCTCAGAAATACCTCCGAAGGGACAATAAGAATCAAATGTTGTGATGGAAATAGGTAATCCTGGAAGTATTGAAATTAATATTGTGTTCCAGAGAATAATAATTGAGAAATGAATATAATATTAATGACTATTACTATACAGCACGTGATCAAGCAGTCGAAAAATTAACTACCATATTCCTGCACATAAAATTCTCTGAATTACGTTCGATCTACTTTAGCTATAACACGTATCTACGACTTGTATTATTAATGCACAGCTATTTTGAGTGTAAATGAAGACAGAACAGAGGAACGTGGGTTTCAGGAATGTTTTCCCTATGGTCATTAGTGATAAACTTGTAGGTTTCCAATACGTTGGCTATTGTGGACGCGAATTTTTACATTAAAAAAATGATTTTTCTATCGCAGGTTGAACATTCAACATGTGCCATGTAGATGTTTAGTATATGAAGATCTTTTCTTTGAATTGCAATTGCTTCGCTCTGCAATTTTGCAAGCTTCAGTAATTTCATTAGCATTGAGAGTTAAACGTGACTCTTCAAAGTATCTGCTGCGGTCCATTAGATTCTGTTGATTCTGAAATTTTCATCTTAAATAAAATTCTATTTAATTTTTAGACACTTTGAATTTTTATTACCTCCTTGAAATAAGTCATACGAAAACCTGGTATTAAGGAAAGTATGACATTGGGTAAATGTTTAGTCTGTTGATCGTTTAAGTTAAATAACCACGGCATTGGAAATTAAAATAGGAGTTACAATTTGTGCTATTATTTCTAGAACCGTAAATTTAGGTTATCTCAGTGGAGAATACATAACCGTGGCGTTATGCAGAAATGAGCACAAAATATTTTAGTATTCTTCCCTCTCATATATATATATATATATATATATATATATATATATATATATATATATATATATATATATATATGTTTACATACGCAGCACCCTGCAAGCCAAAGCTAGGGTGTGCGGTGGGGGGTGATTACACAATAGACCGCTTTTGACCCAGAAAACCTTGCGCGGTCAGACAGACATTTTTGTCCCTTATCGTCCGAGGGAAAATTGGCTACTCAAATCTATCTGACTAATCCTTCCCATGAATTAAATAGTCCTTACCCACTCTGGCGTGTAAATATGTTTAAAAATACTGAGAAAAGCAATCCTGAAGAGCTCTATTAAGTCAATTCTGCGAATTTCCTCTAGGTCATGAGAAATAAAATAACATTAATTGAAGTCAGCTATGACCATACGGCTTGGTGAATTTTCAGATTACTCACAGGAATAAAACTATTAAAATTCATTCTTATATTTACATCTTATTGAATTTGATTCCCTTCTCGTCGTCTCTTTTGTCGGGAACTTCGCACAAACATCAGCAATTTTTTCTTGCGAAATTTAAAAGAATGATACAAGTACTTTTCCATGAACACCGATTCTGCAGTCATGCTATATCACCCAAGTGAATTCTTGCTCAAGTCATGTTTTCCTTCTGTACAGCCATTTTCGTTCTCAATCGACATTTCCATTTATCCAAACGCAGAACTTCTTGCAGTGAGAGATGTAATTTCAGCGCCACAAAAACTAGGAAATGACAAGTGACATCTACATCTACGTCATTTCCTGTGAGCTGCCACCAGCGCGTTGGACGGACGTGTTAGGAGAGAGCGTGCTTTAATCAGGCATACAGGGTTCGTCCAGAAAATAAGTGTACTGAGCTCAGGAAAAAACATTTATTACACTTTTACATATCTTAAGCTAATATTCCTCAAAATAGGACCCTTGTGAGTCGATACACTTGTTCCAGCGGCGTTCCCATTCCTGGAACGCTCCCGCGAAGGCATCATCGGGAACCTCTCGAAGACTCGTCGTCGACCTCTTCTCTGCCCTCCACGAACATCTTGTGCCACCGAAAGATCATGTTTCTGGACATTGCTGACTCCCCGTAAGCCTGGTTAATCATACCGACAGTTTCGGTAGACAATTTCCCAAGCTTTACCGCAAATTTGATGGAATAACGCTGCTCCAAAAACTTCGGCATCGCGTTCCGTGACGTGGGTCGAGCGTGGAGGTTCGCGTTAACAGAGCTCCTCACTACACCACAGCTCAGAGCCGACTGCCTTTTTCAGCGTCCCTTGCCAACATACCCCCCTCCAATCGCAGCCCGTCAGAGCGGTGCTGGGCGCGCCGCTCCAGGCGCGCCCAGCTCAGGAGTCAGTACACTTATTTTCCGGACGAACCCTGTGTAACTACATATGGCTGAACGTTCAATATTTGGGCGAATAAATGGGGATAGCTGATTTCATAATTATTGTGCATTGTATGAGTTAGGGAGTATTTAAAAATAACACCTGTTGTGATCCTTCCTCTAGTTTTATCCGGATGATCCCAATTGCAGCCATAGTGTGACGTACTACCATGCCCAATTTGGCACTAGAACTAATTCGAGAGCGACGAAGATTTTGTTAGGAGCAAACTTGGTGTTCCACAGTATCGACAAGTTAATTCAGCGTGCTTAACTACGCCGTGACAACTTCAGGAAAGAGTGTCATAGTTGTGTCATAAATGTACGCTGGTGTGAAATGCTTCAGTTCTGTGAAGCATGTTAAAGTTTGTTTTCTATTCAATGGAGGGAAACGTTTAATTTACATGAATAATGTTCCATGTAAAGGAAATTACAGGCTTCAATCATTGATGCAACGGTTTGCAAGTGTAAAAACAAATTGCCTTGGCCGGGATTTGAACCCGAATTCTTCTATGCCCAGCCAAGTGCATTATGTTAATGCAGCTTGTTGCTATACCGATACGTCCTCTTTCACTCCAAATTTTAACAAAATGACAGTTACTTCCACAACATCTCTCTCACTTTCTTTGAATTTTTCAATGATCAACTACAGCCAACTCTAGATCTATTAATTTAAATATTACGTGGCTCTCGTAGTTTCGGCTTTTTTGTCTAGTGAGAATTTCAAACTAGTACGTCTAATTTCCATGCGTGGATACTTCTCGTAATGATTATTCGTAAATAATATATACATATAATCTTTTTTCAATTTCATATCATTCGTTACTAAGAATTGCCTCTCATGAATAATAAATAGATATCATATTATGCAAATGTGGCCGAGCCTTTACGGAAATTTACGAAATTGCCTTTCCGTAATATTTTTCTAAGTTTTTTGACTAATGAATCTATTTACTCTTAACCTGACGCCCAAGCACGCCGATGTAAATCAATATTAATGGTCATTTTATTGTATTCAAAATGTTTTTCGACAATCACGATCGCATTTCCAGCTTTCTTTTACTTCAAGAGCCTATTCACGTAAAAATAGAGACGCCTAGTCCGACTTTTGCATGATTTTGTTCAAACAAGCAAGAGACGTTTGCGAAGCATTCGTGCAATAGCCGTCACCAATACGGATGGATTTACTCGTATAACGAGGGAATGGTTAATAAACAGAGCTCGTTCTCAAGTTTCTGTGGTCAAGGCAAATGGTTTTTACCCCATGAAATTGTTCCATTGTAATTCACATTTCGCGGATGACTCCGTTCAAAGTTACAGCCGCGGCATCTCCCGCAGTTTCTTGAGATTTGCGTGATAGTATTATTTAGGGGAGGCGACCGACAGCTGAGGTCATTTGCGCCATAGGGGCTGGACAGGAAAGGATGAAGGGTGGAGAGAAATCCGGCGTCGGCATTAGCCTACTCTTAACGTAAGGCGCCAAGGGGTCCGCAGCTTAACGCCCCATCCGACGGACGGCGTACTCACTCAAAGTGCCCTCCACAAAGCACCTCAAGTAGGGATCGAGATACTACAGTAAAATATTCAACACCACCAGGATTTGAACGCGGGCCCTCTGGGTGGGAAGCCAGTACGTTAGCCCCCGAACCATCTCGATTTCCGTGGTGTTTCGAATGTCGAAGCATGAGAGTTATCGAGCGATTAGCCGCGTTGCGTTGCGTACTTAACACGAGAGTCCTTCGAGCTAACATGCTGGCTTCTTCAAGTAAATATTATTAACGAACAAATAGGACGGACGCGTGAAGTTTGCCAACTTATTTATGAGATCTATAGGTTCTGGAAGGTCTCAAATGAGCGCAAATTGTCTTTAGGCGAGGATGAATTTCGGAGAGCCCAAGTTCTCCGGAGGAGTGAGTCAAAACAAGGACGTGGGTGACCACCTAGAGCCGGCATTCCGAGGCTCCTTCGCCTTGCCCAGCCCGCCTAGGCGGCAGGGTGGGAGTGCGATCAGGAGGGAGGGAAGTGGGAAGGGGTGGTAGCGATCAGGATAGAGGGAGGGTGGAGGTTAGGGGCTGGCGGATGGTGTGGGGAGGGGCGCTAATTGCCTGCGAATGAGATGGCGATTTACGCTCCTGAAGAGCCTCCCTCCCCGCACGCCGTGACTAAATGGAGGAGGAGAATGAGGATGAAGGGGAGGGAGGGGAGCGGAGGAGGCGGGAAGACGGGGGCAGGAAGCGGACGGAGACGGGGAGCGGGCGTGGGCAGGGGGGGTTTGAGGAGTCCACGCGTAGTTGAGGGGAATAATGAGTGAATTTGCAGCGGACAATGGGTGGGTGGGAGGGTGTTGACAGGAAAGGAGGAGACGGTGAAGGGGAAGAAGGGCGGAGTGTGACGGCGACGACCGGTGGTGGGAAGGGCACAAGAGGTGTGGAGGAAGGACGACAGGTCGCGGCCGAAGCTGCCCGGTTCACTTCAAAGCCCACACTATACTCAGCATGCTACCAACTGTGAGGAAATTGGAACTTAAATATCTTCTAGACCAATGATTATCATATATGTATATTATCTTGTAAGAATATTTTGATATTTGCCGATTTGCACTCGAAACTCAGGGTTTCCCATACTCAATGTGTCTTTTGAAAAGTTCATTTCATATTTTGTGGGAAACCTATTTCTGATTTGTATAAAGCGGTAATTATTGTAAATTCAACCGTATCAGATGAAAAGGGCGGTATAACATCAATCAAGTTTTCTGATGGCGAAAGAAGTGACATCATTGTTAAATGCGTGATGGCAAAGCATGGATGGTATATAAAATCTCTTGGTTAAGCATAGGATTATGTAAGCAGCTTTGAATATCGATTACACTGCGCAGTGAATTTAATTTTTCTATGATATAAAAATTGACTTAGTACATCACGGAGTACGTTTCAAAAAGTTAAGTGAATATCATGGCAACAAGAAAATGTTAATGCACAATACCATTGTTATTTATTGTTTTTAGAATACACGTATGTCATAAAAAACACTTAAGAAGCTATGCATAAAATTATATGTAATTGGATCACACTGGTAGACTGTTATGCACATAAAATTTTTGATTGACAAAAATTCTGTGGTTGATCCGTCCAAAAAAAATTAACAAAAACCAAGAAAAGGCCGGTGCTGAAATATCTCCCACCACAACATTTAGTTGAGGTTGTCATTTCACGTTGTAGAGTTTTCAGTTTAAAAAAATTGATCAGCACTACTCTTAGACGATATTTTGAGCACAACGGTTAATTTTACCATCTGCGCTGACTAATTTAATTATTTCATTTCTTCCACTATAACTCTTCATCCATCAATCTTTTTTTCTAGATTTTGTCAGAAAACTCACAGCTGAACGATGTAATTAAGGTGCTTTTTCAGGAGGTACGAACGTCGGCTATTAGAAATTGCTGAAATCAGCCGAAAGGGTTTTGGTTAAACATTTTGGCATTGTTATAGCGTGTATTCTAATACCATGGAATTACTATGCCAGAATGTTAATACTCGAAAGTACTAAGCACTGCTATGGTTTGCGTACGATTAAAATTTTTATTGGCAAGTATATCGTTGGAAATTTTTCATCGATTCGAACGCTTTCAGTGATACATCCATTTTTATTTCCTTTGCGTATTTTTCCTCTGCACTTCCTCCTGGGATCGTCTCTTCTATTTCTGTTGCTATCATGCTCCTAAAAAAGGCATCGTGCCTCCCGTCTTGTCCAATCTGCTCAGGCTTTTTACCGTTTAGTGTAATGTTGAGATTAATCTGATTCTTTTTAATTCATATCTCACAATTTTACCATCAGCTTTCAGTCTAGCACTAGATTTTTAAGCATTATATTCCATTTTGACATGTTTTTTTCATGGCCTACTTCTATTTGGTTCAACACACCACATAAGCGATTTTATGTAGTTGCCGGCTCCTCTTTTGTAAACGCTTCTTCTTTGGGAATCGTAATAAGCACTCATTCGTGAATGCGGCTTTGCTCATGCAAATATGCAATCGAACCTTTCGAGTTCCCGCCGTCGCATACCACATTACTTCCGAGACAGATGAAACATTCCTCTTGCTATGACTTTCCTCTTGTGTTGCATAATGTGCCTCCTTCATTTAGGATTCTAACACACATACACTCTCCTTGTTGATTTTCCATTGATATTCATGAAGTACTGAATCCATTATATTCAAGAATTCCTGCAGGTCTTTCCTATACTCTGCTGTAAATGCTCTGTCATCTGTGAAACGGAGCATGTCAATTTCTTACGTGTTCATCTTAAAATCCTTCCTCACCCAATCCAATTGGTTCTTTTGTAGCTTCTTCCAGGAAGATGTCTGGATGTTGCTGCAGGGAGTTTACGTCCTTATCTAAGTCATTTATTTATTTATTTAAACTTCTTACTTTATCCCGTTCTTCACTTTAATTCAACGACTTGATTCTTGTAGAATTTATGAATTATTCCTACGTCATTGTCACCTATTCCAAGATTTTCCAGCCATTCGAACATCTACTTTCACTCAACGTTGGCAAAGGCATTCTCCACCCGTGCAAATACCAGCACGGGTGGAGAATGGAGAGGCTCGCTGGAGTGTATAATTTTTTCTAACAGTATCGCTAGGCAGACTACGGCCACCATTGTTCCTATGGAGTCCTTAGCGGTTTTCCGACCGTTTGCCTTCAATTTTTTATTGTATTCTTCGCTTGATTATTTTTGCCGGTTTTTTTGAACAGATTTAACACTAGAATCAAAGTCATCACTCGTATTGGTCCCCATTTGAATGGAATGGAAGGACATTTGTACATCTTGCACGTACCTCACAGATGACGCAAGCATGACACGATTATTGTTCTTCCGTATTTCGAAGATATGTTTTGCCTCGAGAGGAACTTGACCTTTGAATATCGCGTCGTTGATGCAAATACGATTATCACGTAGCTTTACGCAGATAGGGGCATTGAAAAGAGTAACTTTAAATCCAAAATCTAGTGAATCGTTTTCAGATATTCCACAATTATTCGTAGAAAATACGCCGCACATAGAAAATTTGCCAATGGCTTTTCGTGAATTCAATTAAAATCGACAAAATAAGAGTATTTTATAATCCATTCACAATGCTTTATCAATCAATAAATATTGCTTAGAGAATCCGCCTTTTAAAAGCAGTGTTTTTAGTTTGATATATCAATTTTTCGTCCACTCTTTATTTCTTCATCATTTTTATTCCTCCATTTAATCAAATTAAGTTGCAATTACATGTTATCAGATATTATTTTCACATAAAAAACCGGTGATTTAGGCATTTATGATTCCTTTATTATACCATCCAGTTTGGTAGTAACATTTAATATCGCTATTCATTTGGAGGCAATTAATTCAACCATTAATTGCGGCGTTTTATTTACAAAGATACATCAACGTTTTTCGCCATTACAGGGATTAGATTCATACTGAAGTTATTGAAAGCTATATTTGTCAAGGATTTTATCAAGTGAACATTTTCAAAATTGATAGCAATGTTCACCTACTGGATATTATTAATAATGCGTTTATAATCCCAACTAACATCTTATAACCATGCAAGCATCAGCTAATATTATCCATGGTAAATGAAAATAAAGGTTTGAAAATTTATTTACAGGTAAACTTGTTCATTTTGAGATTTTCCCACTAATTAATAATAAAAAATAGTTTTAAAACCACGGTGTAGGTTAATACTCGATAGTTATGACTTAATTTTATCATATAATTTTAAAATACTCAACGATCATGCTTAATTTTATGTTTGTCATGAAAAGGCCTTTCCTGCAATAAGGCTTATCAGTTTTTTTAGATACATATCGTCATTGTTAATTGGGATAAAATCCGGTTATTTATGTATAATAATTTTTACCTTATCGTTTCCAACACAGCAATGTGAAAATGAAGTAGCTTCCTGCTTCGTTTTGGTGCACAAGGCAACGTAATGGCACCTTAGCAATACATCAATTGGAAAGCATGTGATGGGAATATCGATATTTACATCCGTTCATAAGTTAGTGAAACGCGTTGTGCAGCCATCAAACAATTAAAATTTTCCTCAACTCACCGTAAATACCTGTACCATTACCATTGTTTCCTCGCTCATATAATTTTAATTATAAGATTTCAGTTGACGATTCTCCACTATTATTTTGTGACCGGACTCCCCAATTTTTGCAATGACTTCCGACAGATGGCTCGTTACGAGTTTCATATCTGACATAATTAATATTCTCCTAACCAAAAGCACTGTGGGCTGCATTGTCTGAAACATGAACTGCTGGATTGGGATAGCACATGGACAGAATTTCGCCTCTTTTCTTTCTTTCATTTCGCCTAGCCCTGAGTCTCCGCATTTCTAAAGGTTCCCATCCCAGAATCTGTATTAAATGTGTGACGCTTCGTGTCCATTGGTACGAGTTTTCCACGACCCCAGCGGCTTTTTTCTGTAACCTCTTCATTTCTGTAATGAGTGTTTTTTGAAAAGGATCCCAAATGTTCGCCGTATACTCAATGTGAGGCTTAACTAAAGATAAATAGCTCGTTTCCTTCTCTTTTTCATCACTATACCTTCCGACCATACGTTTGACGAATGCCAGCTTTTTTTTAGCGCCCCTCCACAAATCGCGCGTATATGTTTTCCCCGAAAAAATTCCGATGCAATGGTGACCCCCAAGTATTTTTATTTAATTTTAATTACAAATGCCCTGGAGGTTACGACCAGTGCGTGAGGCAGGGGGTGAATACTCACCAGAATAATTTTACCTGAACATTTTATATCATCCACAACGCTCATCCAAACATCTCCGAGTGTGTAAGTTGGTAAAGTTTACTTCTGTTTTTTATTGTTTAAGAAACGCATGGCGGTACATTCTTTCGTATTTAATTCCAGCTACCATTTTTCACACCATTTTTGAATGTTGCTTAAGTCAGTTAGTAGTGATTTACGATCTGCGTCATTCGCTATTTCCCTATAGATTGCAGTGGCAAAAAGCCTTATGCTGTTTTTTATTTTACTGGTGACATCATTTATGTATAAAAGATATAGTAGTGGTCCTATGACGCTACCCTGTGGGACACCGGATGTTATTTGCACATAATTAGAGTTTGAGCCATCTATCACCAGCTTTTGTTTGCGATCAGTAAGGATGTCCCGATTCCAGTTTATTACTTTGTCGTTTATTCCATGCGATTGAACTTGTGAATCAATTTAGCGTGTGGAACTATATCAAAGGGTTTTTTTGAAATCCAAGAATATGAAATCCACTTGTTTGTTCTTTCGCTCGATTGTAGAACTTCATGAATAAAAAGTCCCAATTGCGATTCACATGATCTCTCATTTATGAATCCGTGTTGCCTGTTGGATAAAAGGTTGTGAGTGTCGAGGAATGTCATTATGTTACTAACAATAATGTATTCCAACAATCGACAGGAGAGATAGGTTAACGAAATTGGTTGGTCATTACCCGGGTCTTGTTTATTTCCGATTGTAAAAATAGGTATGATATTGGCTATTTTCCAATCCAGGGGGTTTGGAAACTCACTTTTGACCACTTCCAGTATTTCAATGATAACTTTTGCTGATTTTTTCGGATATCGATTGTTTTTTTTATGATTCCATTGGACTAATGACAATGAAGTCATAAAAAATTCAAATGAATGTGGGAAATTCTGCGATAGTAACTCTAACAGAATCATCCGCTAATGTGTATTAAAATGCAAAAATTTGAAAACGTAACACAAATCTTTAAAGTCAACATAGTAATTGTGAAAATATGATTTTGCATTTAAGAAAATATTCGCAAATTTAAAGTAGACATAACTACTACTATGGAAATATGTACTAAATAAATGGGAAAACGCTTTAACACATTTTTATAAATCCATCAGGCCGGAAATTGGCCTGCAAGGAGTTCTGGGTTATAGTTTCACGACTAGGAGGAAAATTTTAGTAAACAGCAAAGTGATTAAGTTAAAATTTTCAAGACGCATAAACAATGCCGTTAGTTTTGAATTTTTAACCGTTGGCCAGAGGGAAATGGTCATCATCACGAGCCAGAAATTCTGAATTGATGTTTTCACCAAGTTTTTTCCATCGCCCTAACCCTTTTCCATTTACGTGGCTTGTCACCGAACAGTTAGTTCTGTCTCTCCAAGTAAGAAGGAGAGGGGATTACTTCAAATCCCTTCCCATCCCACCCCTCTCGTCCCACCCGTTGTCTGAAAGCGCCCCCTCTTCCTCCGAAACCACTCGTCCTTTCAAAGGACTCGATAATCGATAAATACATGCCCCATCCTCCATCCATCCTAACCGGACTTCCTACGCCAACCATCACCATGAGGATACACGCCACATTACCAAGCATTGCGCAGTGGTTCGTTATCCTTTCGGTCTGTGGATTAAACTATCCAATAGTGCGTGAAACGGATGCCGCCGACACGGGCACTTGTCGAATCTGGCCTTTCTGTTTGGCCACTCATTACTGAGAGCTGCCGCGCACATTATCCATGGATCAAAAACCTCAACTTATGGCGGCGTGGATTTAATGGTCTCGACTTAAACGCTTTAAACGAGAAGCTGAATTAATTTTGTAGCCTATGATTTCTCGTGCTCAATTTGTTTCTCATACAGTACTCCATTTATATCTCTATATCGACTTATTTTGATGAGATATGAGATGAAATATGATGAGAAGAATCGTTCTCCATGTGAATTTTAAATAAATAAATTGTCCTCTATCCCCGAGCGGACTTAATTTCTGAGATATGTCGTGCATTATAATATTTAGAACGGTATGCACCATTGATAAGGGAACACTTCGTCGAAAAACTTCTTGATCAGGCCAGTCAAGATTTAAGTCAAGTGGAATCGGGCTCTTCTTATTAAGCAAGGAGTTATTTCCCTGATACATTAACTATAAAAATAAACTACTTCATTATTTCTTCGATCTCAGGGGGATCATGTTATCCAAGGGTACATATCTGAAATATTACTCGTAAATGCTTCAAGGGGGTGCCATTTTTAGTTACCTGCAGGATTTTAAACTTATACCTTAGCATCTGTGGGTGATAAGACTTTCAGAGTGACAGTCAAAAGAAACGGGAATATTGACCTTTGTCACCAAGAAAAAAGGTTCTAATGTTTTTAACCCCCATTCAACTCTAAATTTTCAATGTGAAGATAGCGTGATTATTGCCAAAAACGATGAAAATTTTACTTAAATAATGCGAATGTTGATTCTAAAAACAGAGAGTGATGCCTAATTATATTTTCCTAATTTTAGCCTAAATCTTCAACTCATAACTGAGCGACTAATATTGATTGTTCGAATAATTCCACACACGAAATTCAGGAGATAACTATACACATTCATGGTTGTTTTAAAAAGTATCGGTAAAAGTTGCAGAAAAATTGATTTACTTCAGATATTGCTGCGATGCCTCAAAATTCTTTAAAGTACATCGTTTGAGCGTCAATACACTTTCGCCAGCGATTTTTCCGCGACTCAAAGGCTCCCTGGTAGACGGATTGCGGAAGGTCCTTAACAGTAAGCGTGCAAGATTCTTTGACGGGACTTTGGGTCCAATGGCAGTGTCTTTTGAGGGAGGATTACCGATACTTTTTATTCATAACTTGACACTATATATCTGTCTCGGCAATGAATGTGTGATTTAAAGTGATCCGTAGAAACGGTGACGTTCCGCATGCAGAATTATTTGGAAGTCTGTTCAACTTAATTTCCGGACCCGTCTTCCAGCGGCGAGCACTTTGACCGAAGTAATGCTCTCATTAGAATTATTTTTGCGTCACTGTGTGTGTACCCTTCTGTGTTTTTTAAATTATTCCACGCGTGTTGATTTGGCATGCACCATCTATTTCCTCGCATTTCCGTGGACCTTATTTACCTCCTTCGCAAAAACCACCAATGAAAACGTTTCCCATGATTGGCCGACTCGGTCCGATGAGAAAGATAAGTGGGCGGTTGGATATTTTGGAGTTGAGGGGAAAAAAGGGGAAATGGACGGGGAAGGAACAACCCATTCCTTCCATCTTCCTCTCCCTCCCCCATCTTACTGACACACACCTGTATGCATTGGTTCAAAAACTATTCGGCGCTACCTGGACGCCAATTTTGGCACTATGAGCGCTCAACGCAGCGAGTGAAACAAGAAGTCAATTGGTGCCAAATTTCACACCCCCACCATGACCATCGACTGAAAGGAGAGCGTGTCGTTGCTTGCCTCGGAAATGCGGCATTAATGAACACCGTTTTGATAGATGGGTTTCGAGGGAAGAATTTGGAATTTTCTTAACTGAGGCACTAAATAATGACATAAGAAAGGGGATAAATTTAGAGTAGGTGTGAGTGGCGTTGGTGAGGAATGTGGGGATGTTTAAGAGGGTGGACGGCAGAGAAAGTAGCTCTGGTTGTTGAGAGATGGAGGGGATTGCGGTGAAAAGGTACCATCTACAAGGCGCCAGTCACATTGTTTTATTCATTTATTTTTTATTTATATATACCCTGCAAGCTACTACAAGGGCGTGTGGCAGGGGGTGAATACACACCTGAATAATTTTACCCGAACATGACCCTACCGCGGTTGATCAATTTTATTATGATCCCCTATCGTTCGTGGAAAAAATCACATCTTAAATGTCTGCTCTACACTTTATCTCTCTAATTTTATCAGCATGATCTCTCCTACCGTAGCACCATGGGAGTAATAATACATTTTCAACAACACTGCTAAAGGGACCTTCCAATTTATGCAAGAACTTCAATCTCTAATTTAGCCTTCTCTCCTCGAGTGATTCCCAGCCTAGCTGCTCTAATTTTTTTTAAGAGGGGACCTACCGGGAAGCCCGGTAATACATATAAAAATACATATGCACTTTCCTACAGTTTGAGAAATGTAGCAACACAGTTTAAGATCATCCATATAGGTATTAATGAAAGCAGTGTGTTCCGTACGAGAGTGAGGAAATTTATATTGTAAAAAGCCACATGTGAAGACGTTCCGGAGAAACAGGAAGACGAGGGTAATATTAAATTTTAATGGTGTTACTATGCGATGAAGAAACACCTAAAGTATTTCGATTCTTTTTTAACCAAATTGGATATTTTCTAACTCCGAGAATTCAGAGAAAATTTGTGAGAGGAATTAAAAGGATTTCAGTTGGTAAAAACTCGGAGAAGGCAGTATGAGTAGTTGGAAGCATTATAAAGAAGCAGTGAGAGGAAAGTGGAAAGCAAGGATGTGATGCAAGGGGACAATGATAGGTGAGCGTGGAAGAAGGAATAAGCGAATGAGAATTAAAGACGGGAAAAGGGAACAGAGCGTATAAGGAATGGATAAATAATATTGTGTTCAGCTAAAGGCGTTGCTATATTTCGGAGGCAGTGGAAGAAGGATTTTGGCGGCGTGATACAGATATGAAAAACGGTCCATCACTTTCCTCGTATACATGCATTTATTAAAGGCGGCCTACCGATCACGAATATTTCTTGGTGGATACGGAGACTAACGGCTTTACTTCTAAGCCACATAACATCCCACGGAAAAGCGTAATACCATAAACTAAAATAACCCATTCTTCATCTCCGCATACTTACTACATCCATTTATTTTATTCGACATGCCTAATACCTTTTCCCCTCTACTTAGCTTGCCCAAAAAGTGTATCCATAATGTATAATTTGGTGCGAAAAGTAATTGGTCTCGTTTTCTTACTCAATAGTGTTTTTAACGTGGCAGCATCTTATTCGATGGCAGATACACTACGACTAGACGACTTTGCGGCCGCATCACTGAGGATCAGACTCTGCTTGGACTAAGTGTCATTAGTCTGGCTCCTACCTTTCAACCTATCTGGCATGGGTGACCCTACCCGGAGGAGTTGATCATTGGTTCCGTCAGCTCATTTCTCTCGGTCATAAAAACACCCAAGTCCCTTCACCAAGTCAGTGTTACAGTTCACGGTGATGGCGAATGGATATGCTACCTTTACAAACTGTATGGCATGACGAAACAATAGACACTTTACTTTTATGCCATCGAAATACTTCAAATGCGATCCACCAAACCCAAGAGAGGACTCAACGTTGTTTACATTAAGGGAAGGACTTATCGGGAAAACGGTGTCTCCTAGAGCGGTCAACATGGTGCCACCTATAAGTTAGAGGAGGTCACTGATCTTTTTTATATGGCCGTTGGAAACGGAGAGCAGTCGGAAGAGCGGGAAGGGGTTGTAGAGGAATGGGGGTGGGAGCATACTCGGAGTGTTTAAGGGCTGAGGAGGGGGTGGAATCCGAAGCATGCGGGCACAGGGAGCGAGGGTTGTCGCTCGCGATAAGGGCGGGACGAGTTGGCGGTCGAAGGGAGAGGGAATGGGAGGAGACGGTGAGGCCTCTGACGGCTCACCTCCCTGCACGGACGGGTCTCTGCTCATTGCTGAGCGTGAAAATCACTCGAAGTCGGTGGAACTTTCATTAATAACCAAGTGCCACGTGCATTTATTAATAATCTACAACGTACTTACTACAATCTGCAACGTACTTAAATACGCCCGACTTCTCCATCCGACTTCCGATTAATCACACACACACACAAACACACACTAAACGTTGTTTCAATATACTTCTTGCCTTTCTAGGGTCGGAGAGCAATCAAACCCTAGAATATATTTGAGATTAATTTACTCTAAAAAAATGACATAATCTGCAAACAAATGCTTTATTGTCAATCAAAAAACATGGTATCAAATGAATTACTACCAATTAATATGATTTGATAACTACTGGGTCCAAATGTTAAAACAGATATCTATTAAACATATTAAGAGGGCAAACAGCCCAATAACTGTCTTAAATTTCGTAGCCATGATCCTGAGTAATAACGTGAAAAATTTAAATTACCATTAGAATAAGTTTTGAGTGTTTCAAACAATGTACAATAGGCATATGTGTCGAAGGTATAGAAATTATAGATTCTAGGAGAGAGTCATTTCTTGAAATCTACAATTTTTGGAATTTCCATTCTCTTTAAATTAACGATCGAATAACGTTAGTATCGATAAATTACCGACAGCGCAATTAGCTATGCATTAACCATGAAACGGGACGCCATTTAGTAAATATGGAACGGATTTATTTGAATTAGGAATCACGTACGCCATTAGTGAGGGCCTAAATATGAACAAAACACAAATATTTTAAAAATTAAAGGACCCATCAGTAACCTTATGATAACCTCTGGTATTTAGTGGAATGACCGATGGATAATTAAGAGGTAAATTTGTTCTCAAGTTCTAGTAAGCAAGGCATTATAAGAACAACGTTTTTAAAATTCTATTCACTTATCATATTCGGATTAAAAATTGACATTTCTTTTATATTATGCTAATTAAAGGAAAATTAGTAAGCACCTGTTCCACAGACCTATTTCACCACCTGGGTCACGAATCAAAATGCTCTTCTGCCGGTCGTGGTCTGTCTGATCTTTGACTATGATTCAGTTTTTATAATCAAAGAAATTTACCTTTCCGTCAAGATGAAAAAGGTATTTTTTTAAATCTTCCCAATATCCTCTTTCGGTAAGTAACACTGTTTTTTCGAAAACGCTATCTCG
Source organism: Hetaerina americana (assembly GCF_022747635.1). Taxonomy (NCBI): domain Eukaryota; kingdom Metazoa; phylum Arthropoda; class Insecta; order Odonata; family Calopterygidae; genus Hetaerina; species Hetaerina americana. The sequence goes on along the minus strand of NW_027287217.1, from coordinate 2,409,951 downwards.
AGAAATGTATTTTATATGAATACTGAGATAACTAATAAAAAGCACAGGCAACCCTATCCTTTGAAAGCTCACCTTTTTGCCAAAATACTAGTATACTGATAGTATCAGTAGTCTCTCTTATACTATCTGCGGACATTAGAAATCTTTTCATTGGAACTTAATAGATGAAAAAGTTAGGCTTTGCGACTAAAAAACTCTCTCGCGACTGAAATGCTCTCTAGTCTTTCTCCATGACCGGCGACGAATTGAAGGAAACCGACAATTAATGGAAAATTGAAAAGAAGGGAGGAAAAACGACAGTTGGTATTTTCGAGAAGTGGGAAGCACGGAACTGGCCAATGTCGGGAATGAATTTAGCGCACTTACTTATAACACGAAATAAATGTGAGCACGTGTTCAATAAGATTCTCAAATGCGTGAAAATAATAATGGATTTGGGGACTACAGGGAGTGAACGGTGTGCAATATATGGATTGGACCCGACATGAGCTTAAATGAATTGGTTAGGAATGAGAAAAAACTAAGGAGTTGGATTATCCAGAAGTCATTATTATTATCATAAGAGTGTACGGCTAGCCATTGAGACGTACCAGGAGCCAGTGAGACGTACGTACGACCAGCCTGGTCAATGATCCATGGAGTGCTAATCTTCCTCGGGTACATTTTTACTCGGAGATTTTGACCTATTGCATGAAAACTGTCTATATACCGTTCTTTCTAAGAACGAGGCACCCTTTCGAGTTTTTTTTCCGCTCAAACCTCACTTAGCTGGACGGTTGGGCGCTGTCATTTGAGCAATCTCTATCTAGGAGGCGTTGACTCAGTCTGTGCTGATTCATATCTATAGACTCATACTCACAAAGATAGAGTATTCTAATGAAAAACGTGGACGCAATTTTGCTTTTTTGAGCTGTAGGACCCTGTGGAGTTAAATATTTCCCAGGTCTACTCCAATAAATCAAATGTTGGTGACGGTTATGAATATAAATTTGGATTGGTGAAAGACATGTATTAGACATTTTTATTATTTCGGATATCTTTAAAGAGAATCATGCACGAGCCACACCACAATATTAAAACCGCATTTCCATGTCCGTTGTTTTGGCATTATTCTATAGAAAATCCTTTGTAAAGTATTGCATTACCTTCCCTAATCAACAGCGATCTTCTCCTACACCACGTACTTGATAAATTTCAGCAGGGAAAGGAGTCAAACGGGTCCAGCTGTTTTCGTTATCGATTGCTGATTTGACATCTAAATTTAAAATCAAAGAATCGATACAAAATCATCAATCAGGATATCATTCTACCGTGGTTTGAATCAAGGCCACAATAACATACTGGTACTACGGAAAGCACCAGCTGTTACAGACTTAGATATAAAAAAAGGAGTATTTACGTATGCATGCATATGAAATAAAGCAAAATAAAAGAAAAAGCATAGATATGCACACTAATGTACATATATATATATATATATATATATATATATATATATATATATATATATATGTATATATAGGAATACCATTGAAGGGACTAAGCGGTTAATTTCGGAGTGCAGGAATAACGGGGATAAACTCAAGTCAAGACTTATGGGTTCTTTTTCTCGTCTTTCTCGGATGACGAGAAGGGTCGAAGAGCTCCGGGAATGGGGGAGGGAGGGTAGGGGAAGGAGACAGAGATAAGTGCATTAAGAGCGACCAGAAAGGTCCGGTTAATTCTGGGACGGCGACTTAACAGTGCCTCTATACGTCCAAGAGGTGTCTTCCCCAAGGGACTCTTTGAGGACCCATCTTTTTTCTATTGCCCCAAAACGCTTCTATCTTTCCATAACATACAGGGACGCACCCAAAAGTGGTAGGACTGATTTTTTTACAAGAATTTTATTGACCGTATACTTACATCGACTTAATAATCGTCAAAGTATGCTCCTTGAGCTGCTACACACTTAGTATAACGTTGCTCCCATTCCCCGTACGCCCGCTGGAAATTTTCTTTGGGGATGCCGTTGATGACCCTCGTCGAAGCCTCTTGAACGGCCTTTATCGAGTCAAAACGTCGTCCCTTGAGCTGTCTTTTCATCAGGGGGAAGAAGAAGAAGTCCGGTGGTGCCAGATCGGGAGAATAGGGCGGGTGCGGCAACGTGGCAACGCCGTATTTGGCCAGGAGCTGTCTGACGACGAGCGCGCCATGGCAGAATCTTCGGCACCATCTTGGCGCACGCCTCGCGCATGGTCAAATCCTGTGAAATAATGCGTTGGACATTGGATGCAGACAGACCTAACTGGTCTGCAATTTCTTTACTGGTTAAGCGTCGTCTGTGTTCAGCAGTGTCCTCACTCTGTCCACATTCGTGTCGGTTCTTGCCGTCGACGGCCGTCCGGAGCGATGGCCGTCTTCAACGAGCTCCCTACCCTCTTTTAGCAACTTGTGCCACTCAAATACTGTGGAACGGCTTAAGGCAGTGTCTCCATAAGCCTGCTTGATCATATCGAGGGTCTCAGTTGCCGTCTTCCCGAGTTTCGCCCAAAACTTCACGGAATAACGTTGCTCTAAATTCAGATTCATTTTGTTTTTCGACGCGGATAAAAAACTTGCTTCACTAAAAACGGTGTCCTCACTTAACGACAGCCCGCAGGCAACTGAAATTGGTTTTGGTCTGTTTCTAAGAGCCCCCTCCACCTTAACCTGCCAAGCAGGCCACCCTATACCTCTCCGTTCGCGCCAGAGAAAATCAGTCCTACCACCTTTGGGTGCGACGCTGTATATAGGTTTTCGCAGTTATTTGAGGCTGCTAGGGTGGATCTTGTGTGTGGCGTATGAAGCATTATGTTGAATTCTATGGTCTCGGGCTCAACTTTGTGGAGGTTCATGTTCGTTTAAATGAATATACTTTGTAACTTCCACACAATTTTTATTCGTACTACCGGTTTCAACGCAACGGCGTCATCATGAGGTACCTGATGATGACGCCGTTGCGTTGAAACCGGTAGTACGAATAAAAATTGTGTGGAAGTTACAAAGTATATTCATTTAAACGAAGCATTATGTTGACCAACATTACGCAATTATTAGTAGCAAGTAAACTCAGATATTAAAGGCGTTTGACAAAGGTTGAGGAGATGAGTTTTCGTGTTACAAAATATGGAGTACTCTATTAGTATACGCTAGGAAACAGTCAGAGTTAGTAATGAACAAGTACTATGAGATTTCAGAGATTAATAATCACTTTTAGATCATTCATCACCTAGTTATTACCCCAAGCATGGTTTTGAGTCATATGTCTTCACATTTCTCTTTTCCACCTAAGATTTACATATGTGTGAAATTGTTTGCCTATTTGTGATATCTTTTAAGGAACTTAGAAGTTTTCACTTCCATTTAGAGTGAATGAGAACATTAAATTGTTTCTCTGGATCCTTGACACTCAACGCTTTTTCAAGGAGAGGTCATTTGAAGCTAGAAAACACTGCTACTTAATTTTTATTCATATACTTGTACATCTTGGCTACTATTTTGGCCAAGATAAGTATTATTACTGCAACTCTTCAGATATGTCTAGTGCTATTCCTATTCTTGTACGAGTAAGTCCACCATTACCAAGGGCTCTACTAATACGCACAACTCAAAGGCAATTATATTTCTAATCATGGAAGTGCACTGCAACATGCTGCTTGGGATTTATCTAATTACAGCACCCGTAAAAAAAGGCACCACCCATTTGCCCCTATTGAATGAACTAGTAATTAATATAGTGTTTTCCCTCGGCCAAAAGCACACAAAATTGTTGAATTTTTTTTCAAACTAGGTGGGACCGAGAATGCTTCGTTGGGGGACGCCGGAGGCTATTCTATTAACTAACCCAATTTTCCGTGATAATACTCCGCAGATATTTTGTGCGAATTTGGATGCGCAATGGTTGGTGAGTAGTTGCATATAAAACCTTGTTTGGCGCCACAATTCCCCGCACTGCGGGAACTCAGCATTCACTCAATGATGTCGACGTCGGGGACGGGAGGAGGCGTCCCCGCATAAGCGAGAGGCCTGATCCTTTTAAGAGTGGTCCATGCGGTGGTACTGCGGTGGGCGTCCCTGTGTCATTAGGGGGGACGAAGTGCTTTTCCTCAACCTCTACCCCTCACTTCCAACATCTTCGCCACTCTGATTGAAGAGGGTGAGCGCATTCATTTCTGGGGGAGTTCGGGAGGTCGTCTGTGGGATGGGGGGATGATGGTGGTTTCTGCAGGGGTCAGCGGCCCCCCCTCCTCCTCCTTAAAACCGACACTTCTTACAATTTCTCCACCGCGACCCTTGGACACCTGCTTCGCCCACTTCCCCCTCTCCCCCCGTCCTCCACCTTCGTCCAAGCGAAACCTCTCCAACTCCCACTCAGTCACGTTTTAATGGGACTATTTCCTTTGAAAGTTAAGCAATCTTTTTTACGCCCTTTCCTCACTTCGCGGATCCCACACGATTGATTTCGGAGCGGGGGGAGTCGCTTTGTTTGACAAATGACTGCCGTCGCCCGCTGTATCTGGCCTTTTTCCGTGAGTGGGTCGTATAAGGGGGGTCCTCCACCCCTCTCTTCCTCTCACCTCCAAAATCACGTCGCCCCGAATCTCGATCCACTCATCTGCAACGCTCGAGTGCGGCTCTCAAGTGAATACCGGTCCCTCGAAATTGAACTAAAATACGAAGTTCATGTACCCGCTTGCTTCAAGCGTTATCGTTACCGGAGGGTTAATGATTATTTTCCCTTTAAGGTGTTATTACACCTCGTCAAAGGCCTACCACTTCTCCTTTGAACTTTGTAAATCATTCAAAATCATGCACTTGGGTATTTAACCCTCCCTACGTTGAAACACTATGTACAGCAAAGAAGTATGCAACCTAATTTTTTGCATTGTATTTTTTGTAAAAATAGTCATCAAAGTTTGGCCATTTGAACTTTGTGTACAGGGAAAGCCATTGGGGAAAATAATCTATTTTAACAAAGAATCAATAGGTATTAAAATACCATCTTTAATCACTTTGAAAATTTGAAGAAATTTAGCTAGAAAAATTATTCTAACAAAGATCTCATTGGGAGTATGATCCATTATTGGAAATTGTTTTTTTGGATAACGCCACGTGAAAAATACATTTACAACAACACCGCTTCTCAGGGTGTGCTGCCGGTGTATTCCAATTCGGGGCAATAACTTCTGAATGAAAAACATAATTACTGAAGAAATAATTTTGCTAAGAATATTTCCAGATAAACTAGATTATTAGAATTTAATAACCGGAAAATGAATTGTTTGTCATTAGATCACAGAATTGATGTTGAATGGAATTTCTGGAGATATGCAATGGCACTAATTACAGGTTGAATTTTATGTATATGTTGAATTTTGCCTCGAATCAAGTTTCACTAACTCAGCTTGAAAGTATACCAAATATTTTCGTATGGATCGGGAAATAAAATTCAACTATGCTAACTTAATTTCAAAAGACAATTCCGGTCATAAGGCATAACAAAATATTGATACAGTAATGATCTTACTTAGTAGAAAAGGAAGTGTAAATTCGAGAGTACTCAGTATTTCAGATAGCCCAGAATTTCAGGTTCTATTAAAAATTTTGGAAATCTACTTCATGTTACTTTCGAATAATATGTTAAAATTAGTGTTCAAAGTTATGTACCGTTTTCCGATTTGAATTCCTAAAACACCCATTAATATTTGCATAAATCCAGTATAGATTCATGAGTCTGAATAACATCTCAAAAAGATTACGGCGTCAAATCATGTAAGATAGGCAGCATTTGGGATTATGCAAATCATTTGCAGGTTCTTACCAGCAGTGAGAATTACATTGATATAAGCCTTTCAAAGCTAATTTATGGTGCTGATATAGATTTTCAGCCAACTTTCGGAGGGAAGTTTTGTTTTTCACAGTTTCTGTGATGAAGCAGTGAGAGTTTTGATGAGCACTGCTCTCACGAAGAAGCTTGCTGCAATACGAGGAAACGTTATACAAATATAACCCCAGTGGTAAACTCATTCAACAGCTACGTCAATCTTACAGGAACATACAATGATATTGTACGACTCTATTATAAAACAAACTTTGAAGACCGCTTCATGGTTATGATTAAGTACTCTTTATTTTGTGTGTATCGTAGATCGACGAGATTTCAAGGGAACGAGCCTTAGTAAATGATATAAGTTGGTACTTGATGCAAATAGTGAGTGCCATGGGTGGCTCAGTTGGTTCAGATGTGATCCATACAGGAATTACCCAAATATATATCTACTTTTGATCTCTTGTACTTATATAACTAGCATGGCTTATTCATGCTATTATATTTGTGTGGTCAAAATGAAAAATCAATTAATTAGTCCTGTATTGAGAAGGGGAAAGAAAATATGCTTCTGAGTATGTTTCTAAATATAATGGATTTGCGATTCTTTTGGTATATTTAAGGGTGCAGTTGCTTGATGGAGGATAAATGAAAGCTAATGGGAGAGATGACCTATTAAGATTACGGAAATGACGAAGAAAATTGTTGTTCTACTTGTTTGTGTCTTGTTGGGATTTATTTTGAACTGATAAGTTAAGCCAGCTTTCCTAGAACCTCAGCATCCGTGGACCTTTGACCCCTCGGAATGTGTCAAGCACGTAACGCAGGGAGTGGTCATTTTTATGAGAAAAATTTTGAATTAAGTATATAAAGTGGAAAATGAGATGCGTGAGAGTTCTAAAATAATTGAAGAAAACGACAGGATAGACGATAGTGTATTTTAGAGATGAGCTAATATTGTATCAGCCTTGGTAACCTCGGATAATGGCATTTTTCGTTTGTTTTATTTTTATATGTCGAATATTATTTGTCGTTTTTGTCGAAACATTATTGAAGCATCAGATTAATAAGATTGATGTCTGATGGAAAGATTTCGACATGCATTGGCTGATGAAAACTTAATGGACGTACAGGTGTATATTAGCATCGAATAATACTTTTTTATTACTATGCCTAATGTTTTATGTATTTTAATTCAGTGTATTTCTTCTGTCATTAAATCTGGAAAAACTCCCCATGGTAAGTTTTATGAGATGATGCATTCACCAAGGTCATGTTATAGAGGTGTGCTACTCTTATTAAGATTTGCTTCAGACTACTGGCTAGGAGGGCCTCATTTGGGCTGAGACTTGGATAATACATCTGAGAAACCACAAAAAACCCAAGTTCGAAAAACCTAGCGCAAGCTCAGGGTAGCAAGGAAATACACGAGATATGTGAACTTTGAAAGCTTCAGGGATTAGCACCCTGAGTATCAACCTAGAATAAATTCACCTAATTCACCTTCCTGAATGAAGACAGTTGCAACTTACATTCAGATTAATCAAGTGATTTTCATTTTGGACGATATATACTACATTTGACAACTTATAAAATTATTAAGAAAGCCATCCTGTCTAATATTTATGTAAATTCAGCGTCATTGATATTTAACGCTTTCACTTTTAATGCTTTTTCGTTTTTCGCTATCCACAATCGCTCTCAAATGTACTTCACATTCAATCTCAAATAGAGGCATAATTGTTTATTTATTTAACGACTTTATTAGGGTGAGATGGATACGACAGGTATATATTCCCTTAGTCCACCTAATACCTAAGTACAACATTGAAGACGAACGCAAACACCCATGCCCTAGGTGGAGGAAAACTCCATCTAGGTGGGAATCGAGCGTGCGGCCTGTGTTGGCGGTGAGAACGTTACCCTGCTGCCACCAGGGTCGGCAAAGATAAAAAACAGTGGGTTCTCCTTTGTAAATGCCTAATGCTAATTTAATATGAAAATGAATGAATAAAAATTAAAATTTAATCAGAGTTAGCTCGGATAGATTTTAGACCGCAGAAGTAAAAAATATTGGGTCATCTCAATTCACTTTTTGATTTGCACTTACAGAGGGAGCATTTTACTGTTAATAAACTATAAAGGGTTCAACTCGGTTTGGGGCATAGATTATTAGCTAGAAATTTCGTAGATCGTAGGTAGTTCATTTCATTAGGGCTTTAAATAACAAGAACTGATGGCAGTGACATCACACGGTGGCTAAAAAAGAAAAAAAAAACTTATTCTGATCTTATTCCTAGGTTTACACGCTTCTAAGAAACGACTGTATTCTAATTTTGCGTGAAATCTTACGCATTTATATAATATTTTTTTGCATGTCCAGGTGTTTTCATTAAGTACAGTGAGCTACTGCGTAATTTCCGGTGTGAAATGGTGAAATTGGAGCATATTAATGACCGGATCAGAGCACTTTTCAGCAGTTAAAATTTATTACTACCAGGCTTTAATGAACTAGATAAACTTCAGTTGGTATAATTTGATCATTAGTGATCACGGTGACAATGATCGTGACGCTCCCGCGTGTAGATCTTTCGGTAAAAAAAGAAGAAAAACATTTTTGATGAAGAAAAACTCGTAAATCACTTAAGAAATGCAGTATGAAAAACGAAATGTTTGTCAATGCTTCATTATTCTTCCAGATACTCCGTAGCCTCCAATGTGGTCAATCTAGATAGCAATATTCTATGCCCCGTGTCGTTCCCATCGAATCAATATCTCGTCCAAGACGTGAACTGCGTCCTTACCGGCAGTCTTGTAGATAAGATACATTCGCGTTCTATCCCACGCAATCATTAATAAATCGGCAATATGTTCTCCGTTCGCATCCGAGCAGCCATTAATCCCAGCTGAGGGAGCGAAAGAACCGCGAGCGTTGCACGTCAGGGCGTGCCGTGCTTTTGCGTGTCTAACACGGCGGCGGGAGGCTGCCCTTCCTCACGAGCTAATCTTTGAGCCACATGGGAGAGTGGAAACACACGGCCTTATCTTAAAGGCACGACCAAAAGCGTACAATGGAAATATATAAACAAGAACGTTTCGAACTGTTAACAGTTCAACGGGTAATGCGTGTGATAACTCTTCAAGTCAATGATTTTTTTATGCATTGCAATTTCCATCGTCGTTATAAAAATCATCCATTATGCAGTGAAATTCTTTCAAGAGATTCGATTATTCAAGAGTTCTTCCACGAATTGACTCTAAGTATGACAGTTGTGCATCCTGAGGAAGTGACAGATTGGAGATGATATACTGGAGTTGGTTGAGGATATCTGCTTTGGAACATCTCCAACCGCTCTGTTCTTAAAAAGATTCCATAAAAATAAGCAGCCCTGTTGCACTGCCTTTACACTCGAAGGCCCACCGATGCGTGCAGATATTTACTCATTGAAACTCAAGTTGTACGTGAACAAATGATAAACAAAAGTATTTTTTCAGAAGCTACGCTTAATGCGTCAGGGAGGTATCCATGTATAGGTACATGGCATCTCGCATGCCACCTCTAGGGTGTGAATCCAGGTGAATGGTGTGTAGTTCCAACGCGAACGCGCGTTATCTGCATTGCATACCACTAATAGGTCTAGACCTAAGGGACGAAATAGGCATGATTAAATTCATGTAAATAACTGCATTAAACGGATACAAATTCACGGCAGTGCATTGGCTTCGGCTAATAATATAAAAACCATTAACACAGTAAACAACCCGAAGGTCCATTTGGTAGGCACTGGTAGAGTCGCCCAGTATTCCACGCCCGACGGCGTGTGAAATTCACATATATATAATATATATATATATAAATATATATATAAATAAATATATATATATATATATATATATATATATATATATACTCATTAAATAGAAACAGATATAAGGAAAAGGGATAGGAACACACACACACACATATATATATATATGTGTATATATATATAAATAAATATATATATACATATATTTTATATATATATATATATATATATATATATATATATATATATATATATATATATATATATATATATATATATATATATATATATGTACCTGTATATCTCAAAAGCAAAGTGAGGTGGCGCGTTGAAACGTTTTGTGTAAGAAAAATGTACTGTTTTTGGCCATCAGTTGAGCAGGCCTTATCCGCAACTAGATTCGGATAACTGGTAAATTCACTCCCAAGTATTTGATATTAATTTGCGTAAGGAAACATGCGTGAGATGAATGCGAGAATACCACAGTGTAATAATAATTAGATATTTTGATAATGACTAATTTATTCTCTTTTTCGCAAGAATTGTATCTAGAGTTTGAGAAAAAACGTAAAATACATCAATCCCCGTCAGCCGATGGTACGTATATTCGCTTTAACCACGGGTGTGTCTTCCATAGCCGGGTTCTTACGGAATTCTGAGAAAAATATGAGTATTAATATAGCTTACATGAATAGTCAGAAAAAAATGAGTTTGTTTGTTATTTGTTTAGAATACAAATCCAACGAATGTACTCATATCACGCAAAAACATTGAGTTCAATCCGCCCTGTTATAAAAGAAGATGATGAAATATTCTCGTATAACTCTCAACATTTTGTTGGTACATAAGAAACAGGAGCACAAAAAATGTTTTAATATGCATTATATATTCTTCAACTATTTTAACATACGAGTATGCTCATATAATGGATTACTAAGTTAGTTGTCAAAAGAAAAATATATTTATCAATAGGAAGCGTGATGAAATATGTATACCTAGATTATACTATACTTCAATATGTCAAGGAATTCTAGGCATCACGCACCATTTTCTATGTACAAGCATGACAAATGCAAATATATGTCCACAAATTGGTCACAGTTATCACTCCAATGAATCAGTTAGCAACGATTGGTTAAAACGAGTTACTGATATTTTCATGTTTAACTTCGGTTCTCACTTCTTGGAAACATCCTTTGTTTCCTTAACTACTGATTTACGTAACTTCATAATACGTATTTCCTACGCTTATTGGCTCTCAGGCATTGAAGAAAGGTTGAATCTTTAGTTCAATGTATAAACTCAACCATGATCATCCGCCAATTAACCAGGTAAAACAAATTCATATTTTCGTAATTTTGTATCTGAACAGTCGTTTTTATCTGCTGGTTTATGTGAATGTAGAGAGTCAGTTTAGAGTAGAGACTTGTCAGAGAGAAGTAGAGAGTCAGTTTATTCGGCTGATCGCTCTGGGTTCAAGTTTAAATATGACACTCTCCAGTATTTAAAATTTGAATCTCTAATGTTTCTCATCGATCCATATTTACCCATAATTAGTCTTATATAAATTAACCTTTACTGAAATTACCCATAGTCTACCTTCACCCACGAACAACCAGCCTCCGGGTTGAAGATTGCGCCTGAGTTTTAATTTAATTAACTTAGTAATTCGAATATTTGTGCCACTAACAAGTTTCCGAGATGGCATGATACGGGATCACTCTTTTTAATTTGCGGATTACAATGGAGGGGTGTTACAATCATTCTATAACGCTTGAAAGCAAAATAAAAACTATTAGACCATGTCCATATGCGCGGGACGAGGTTTCTGTGTTGGACCATCGAGATGCTCCTGTCAAATAGCTCATCCGGTGGCTGTTGCCTTAGGATACGAGGGCATCCCTCGGTCGACATCGTACCCTGAAGGGGGGAGAGGGAGGAAGACAGGAGGGAGGCGGCGGGATGGAATATGAGGGGCCCAGGGAGGGGAAGGGGGGAGTAGCGGGGCTAAACACACCCCATCCCTCCCTACTCCTCTCCTTCCTCCAGGGACATACCCGATCGCCTTTTGTCGGTGTGGAATTGGCACGCGCTGGTCACGTGCCCCCTCCGGCCGGATGATGGAAGGGGATTTCTAAGGAGGAGGCCACTCTCGCTGGAAAGAGAGAGATACAGAGAACATTCACTTATCCCCCTCCCCCCTTCTCGACGGTCGCGGTGACGTCCTCTGCGGCAAGGGGATGAGGAAAGGGGGAGAGGGGAACTCAGATGGAAGGGGTCGGAGGGGGGGAAGTGGACCTCTCTCTCGTCCGGGGCACCGACAGCATCTCGAGCCATCCATCCTCCTTCCCCCTCCCTTCGGCCCCTCCCCTCTTCGACCCACCCCCACGGTTGCTCCGTCCTTTAAACACCCCCTACATCTCTCCTACCTCCCATCCCCCGCTCTTCACTCGGCCCACGGAGAGAGGAGGGAAAGACAAGAGTCTCCCCTTTAACCACCCACCCCTTCGCTTTAAAGCGTCTATCATATCGCGGAGAGCGGAGTGGTAAATTGAATTTGGCTGAGAGCTTTTGTGGGAGAGACGCAGATTAGAGAAGTGGTCGCGCTCTGTCTCTCTCTCTCTCTCTCCCTCCCTCTCTCTGTCTCTTTGCCCTCAAGGGTAGAAGGGGTAGAGGAGAGTAAGAGGGCGAGTAGGAGGATGAGAAGGGAGGAGAGGGGTTGGTATTTTCTTCGAGTTGAATTCCATTTCTGACCAACCGTTGGGACAATTGCAATTACCAGTTGGATGTCTACATCCTTGCTCCTTTGACGCGCATGAGGTTTGGATACAATCAGGATTTTAAAAAAAATTCCATCCTGATGATGACTGTCAATTTCATTCAATATTAATTATATTATGCGAAAAATGTAATGACATTTGTAATGAGTTCTTTTAAGATTCAACTTTGGCAGAAATATACAAAAGCCTACTACGTACGTAATACGACTCTAAATGCATCAGGAAATATATGTTAGGGGAGATAGGACATAATTACTCCGAGACTCGGAAACCTTTCCCTTTAATTTTCAAATGGTCAGATAAAACCTTCTGCAGTAAATATTCGACGTTTTACGAAGTAACGAAAGGTATTCTGGTTTCCCATTCTGAGCTCAAGGATACAACATTCTATCAAGGCTCCTTGTTGGGAGAATATATTAGTCGGGTGGTCTAAGTAATTTAGGATTGAGGCTTGGAATTTACCGCAACAGACGCTGAAAATTAGAGAACCTGAGTGTAGAATGCGAAGAATGGGGGTTAGACATCTTTTAAATGAATTTAATTAAATGACCCAAAGAAGGCGATTTTTGGAGGACATAATTGTTGGATTTGATGTGAAATGCTTATTGTGGTACGATTAAAACGTTCTTTTTTTAAGAATGGCAATAGAAACTATGCTGCTTTTGTTACAAATCTATTTGCCTGAAAAATACCACGATGTTGATGAAAGGGAACATCTTTATAATAGGTATTCTTATGGAAGTAAAAGAGCTGAAGCTTATGAAAACTTCATTATTATGGGTGATAAATAAATTGCTAAATAGACAAGAAGGCAACGCAGAAAAAATATCGGGTTCAGAATAATTGAGCCGGAAAATAATATTACTGGAGTACAACACGCAATCAAAACAAACTGTGATAAGTAAGATGTAATACACTTTTGAAACAGGAATATACAATAAAACTTGTAATTTCCACTGAAATTTTAATGTGATGACCCGGATTTTGTCCTCCTTAGTCATCTTCAGATCTCGTAGTTACGTCAAATAATCGAAAAATCTGGGTCATAAAAAGGAAATTTAGTGGTAATTACGCGGTTTGTCTAATCATCAATATGGAAAGTTTTCATTAAGTAAGGCCGACGATTATATGCTCGAGAAAAGAAAAGTCGAGGAACCCAATAATGCAGGAACATCATACTTTTATACCATCAATCAGGGTGATGATGAACTTCTCATGAACCGAAAAAGAGCCTTTTCGTAAATTTAGAAACAGGATAACAAAATACTCGTAGACTCTTAAATAATAAATTACGCTGATGAGTCTGGGAATAGAGAAAACATAATTACGTCTAAATCTAATGCTAAGATGCTTTGCTCTTAGAAGTACAGAAGACCAAGAACTAAGCAATACCTTTAATAATAATTAATTATTGTTATTCTACCATTTAAGGTGGTTTTAGATAAACGCATACTGATTAAGGATAAATTTTAGTGCCAGAGTAATGATAAATTGCGTAAATAAGAATTGTCAAAATTGCAAATTCGTCTTAAGCAATCTATAGGTAAAGCATAACATATGCGACTGAAAATCCTAAAAAATATGGTTGCCCCTATCCCGATAATGATAAGACCGCTAATGCAAAAACCTTCTTAAGACGAGCTTGAAGATCATCGCATCAAAAGACATGCAGAATTTTTAGTCGGCAATTTTAATGAAAAACACAGTGTATTGGAATAGAAGAACAACGTAGGATCTTTTTTCTCTCATACTTCACATTAAGAAAGGTGTACCAAAAGGTCAACCAATATTCATCGCCCTCGTAGTAATAGTAGTAGTGTTTAGGGGAGGCGACCGACAGCTGAGGTAATTTGCGCCATAGGGGATGGGCAGGAAAGGATGAAGGGTGGAGAGAAACCCGGCGTCGGCATTAGCCTACTCTTAACGAAAGGCGCCAAGGGGACCGCAGCTTAACGTCCCATCCGACGGATGGCGTACTCACTCAAAGTGCCCTCCACAAGCACCTCAAGTAGGGATCGAGATACCGCTGAAAAATATTCAACACCGCTGGGATTTGATTTGGTTTAGATTTTAACAAAAGGATATTCACGGATGGAAAAGAAAAGATTGACTTACAAACCAAATAGAGAAAGTCTTTCTATTAGAAGGGATGTTGCTGATGAAATATCACATAGACATGGCCATTAGGAAATGGCTCATACAAACTGATATCGAATTTAATTTGCTGCAGTTTTGAGACGTAGACCACAACAGCAGAGGAGAAATGAGCAGGGAAGGAATCGAAATCTGAAGTGGTGCTCTCGAATATTGATGACAAAAAAATAAAAATACCAAGTTACTTTAGGAAGGTCATAAAAAACGGGAGAAAATTAGCGTTGGGAAGATACTGAAAAAAAAAGAACTCCGAACGAGAGCAAGAACAGCTAATACAATTTCCTACAAGTACAAATACAAGTTCCTGAAGCATTTACTGAATTCTGTAAACAATAAATCATATTAGAAGATCAAGAATGAATCAATGCAGAAGGCCGAGGAATAATCAATTGATTTAATTTATGGTAGACGTCAGCGCATGTAGTAATTAGATAGAGAAAGATCAAATTTTGGTCTTGCGAATTATTCATATTTTTCAACCAATGATTTTTTAAAACTACCACCTTTAATTTGAAAATTCTTGGCACAAATAATGACGAGCGAAGTATTATCACCTATAAGTTACTACTCAATTTTGTCTGCACACCGTAATACTTGCTTTTAGGAAAATATTGGATGCACTCGAGAACATCAACTCTTAAAGCAGTGATTTTGTAAAAGTACTTTAAATACCCGAGGGAGACATGTTTACCATTGAAATGTTTTCACACTCAATTTTATGCACAATACATTCACATTTAATCTCATACAGGCTTTATGAATAGTTTCTTTAACCCTATAGTGGGTTATTACGTTTATGGGCCTAACGTGTGATTAAGGAGTATTTTAAGCCACTTTCTCTAAGCGACTTCGTCCTCTGAATCAATTGTCGACAAATACAAGCTCGTGAGGCTAGCGTTCGTCTTTTTTACTCCCTTTCTTCATACTTGATCTAACTTGGAAAAATAATCAGCCAAACATGCTTATCTACTGCACGTTTCTACCGCGCAGTGGAATGCAGCTGTCGGCTCAAGCCTACACTGCCCTGGCCAGGGCAATGAATCATTAAAGTGTGTTTCGACCTCTCAGGTTAAAGGCAGCTCAGTTCACGCGCTTACCTATCAGTTAGTTTGAGGCTGGGGCGTAGGCAGTGGGGGAGGAAATGGGGGTAGTCACCCCATGGCTCCAAAGTTCGAACTCACGTGTATCCGAGAACCACTGTCCTTCAACATTAATTTTGGAAAGGGGTAGGTTGAGTGTAAACTTCTGACCTAGTCAAGACTGAATGCCACTGCAAATAGAGTTGATCATATTTTTACCAGCGTCTGCGCAATCACATGCTAGAATACATCCCTACTCGTGACAACAGCTAATGATAAATCAAACTAATAAAAATGTTTAGCATATGATAGTCTGGAACGTGACATTAACCTCCAAAGAGTTGATATGCAGTTAATCTAAAAATTTATTAGTATGAAAAATTAAATTTTAAACGTTTTTATACATACGATACAAACTCTCGGAAATAGATCTGTGCAGGAAAAAATGTGAATCTTATTTAATAAATTTTAAATTTATTGAATAAGATTGAATGGAAATGTAAAAGAATTACAGAACCAAATTTTTACTCATTTTTATCTAAATAAACCATAAACACAGTTATCAACCAGTAGGTGGGTTTGGTAGATGATAGAAGTGTTCACCTAATTCTAAGCCCAACAGTTGTTCAACAGTGAAGTTCGCACATCATGGTAGGGGGTCAATTCTTTTCCCTGGGCCTTTTCCTTTCCCACCCATGGTTTTCAGCTTTTGCAGTTCTGACACCCGAGAAATCACACGGCTCGGTTGTAGCTGAGGGTGCCCAGAGCCTAGCCCGGGTATCAAACCCGGGCCCTCCGGTGAGAATTCCAACTATGGGCTATGTCCCTGGACTTCTATGCCTCTTTTATTTTGACATTAATTAAGTAATATAGTATTTTACATGTAAAATGAAAGTATTTTTGCATGAATGTGTGCGCCACTGTGGATATGAGTTTGCATGTTTGTTGTTTTGAATGTGGTTCTGTTTCCTTTTACGGGTGGTGACCTAACACCCCCCGCCACACGCCTGTGCGGCGGCTCGCGGGATATTATGTAGGTGTAGATATGCAAATATCATGGCAAAAGTTAAAAAAAAAATGTTGATTATATTCAGTTTAAGTTATGGAGTACGTTACATTGCTTAAACTATTGGAATTTTGCGTAATCGTCAATTGATATTTTCTTCTGTTCAATAGATGACGATAAATTTCAGATTGCCACATAACTTAAGCATATGATGACAAAAATAATGTCTGCAAAACAAGAGATTGACCCCTCCCCTACCCTATCGCCACTACGCTAAGGTTTCAGCATGTTGAGGAGAAAATTTCTGAGGCTGGAGCAAGTAATTACATTGCTTGACATACCGGAGGATGTTGGTGAGTGCAGTACTGACGAAGATGGCGAATATCTCTAATATTTGGGAGGCAAACCCTTCGGTGAGCGATGCAAGCGGACATGATAGCGCTATGATTCTTTTTTTCATTTTTTCATGAAAAAGGTAAAATCTAACTATAAATGTTAATGTTATTTCGGAGAAAGTGTTCCAAAATCATTGTGTGGGCTTATGTATTCACTCGGGGAGGCTAACGCGGAATACCACAACGATTTTCTCATGAATTTGAAATATCCATTCTTAGAATACACTCTCGAATTTCACGTGAAGAGATAAATTTGGAAAACAATTACCGTTGAAATTTCCTACGAAAGTCAGCAAATTACTATTACTGCTATAATCCCGTCCCTTTTCCCTTTTTTGGGATGGGTATTAAAACTGATCAAAAAAAATCTTCTCGTCAAACTCCTTCCTTGCAAAATGCTTCGAATGACCGCATAAAAATTCTTTCATCCTTTTCTGTTCAGTTCTGCATGCAAAATTAGTAGACTTAGCCAATGAGTTCTGAGTTTCTTATAACTTTGAAATAGAACAATTGTTATTTATTAGCCACTGGGTATGCAGATTGGTATTATGCTGAATTCAAGTAAAACCAATACATTTCTTGTCGTCTAGCCAGCTATAGGTTCTTATGAATGCATTGATCTACGCTGTAATAACATGCGAGGTATTTTAAATCCTTGTGCATCAATACCTTTTGTGGAAAATGGGAAGGCACTTCCAATGAGTACATAGTGCCAAATAATTGGCTTTGCAGGAGCGCTAATTACTTAAGGCGTCCTTGGGTACTTAAGCTACTTTCATTCTATTTTAATCCTTTTGAAGTCGTACGCAAGTCTCATTGTCACTTCCTATGATAATTTACATAAATTGGTAATGAACGCTACCTTTATTGGACGATAACTCTTTAGAGTATCGCTCTTTCCCTCTCTTCATTTCGTGGCTGGTATATTAACACATCACGGTCCTGCGACAGCCTATGGATTATCGAATAGCTGCACTTATCCGGTTAGTTAAATATCCGAATAATACCCTTCTTTTTAACCGTTTGCAACAATTCGAATCGGTTGGAAATAAGGGAAGCGGTTAATATCCTTCGCTTCTGGCCTTGATTCCCTCCCTGGTGATTTCAACTCCTCCAAAAGCGTCCAATTAACCTCAAAATTCCTCCTATCCCGCTTCCCTACAGGATTAACGAATGAGACAAAGTCCTGACTGCAGGTAGTGGGGTTCATGAGTGGATAAAGGAGCATCATGCGGTGATTTGTGGGTGGAGGGAGGGAATTACAAGTGGCAGGAAGTGGCTCCGTGGACGAGGATAGGGAGGGGTGGACCGTCTCGTTTCACTTCATGGCACCGAAGACGTTTTGGAAGCGAGACGAGGCGAATCGTTTTGGTTGAAAGGCAACGGCAGCTATTATATTCCTACGCACAGCCTCTGATCGGTTCGAGGCGGCGGGGGAGGTGGAGGCCTAGGGCGGAGAGCGCCGGGAGAAACCCCCGGAACTCCCGTCCCGAGAACTCGCTCACATCCGTACTCACTGCTCAGGTATGCCAAAACAGTATCAAAGCCCCGGATGCACGTAGGAGTTGACTCGTATTATTATCGTATCGAATCGGATGCCGAATCGACTCAGCTTGGAAAGAAAGCCGTATGCACACGTCCTTACTTACTTACGGGCGTACATAGTACTCTGCCAACCGCCGTTAGGGAGTGTGGCCGGGGTTGATTACGCACCAGACTAGTTTTGACCCAAAATAGGTGCACTTTTCCCTCCAAGCGCGGTCGGATGACGTTATCCTGATCCCTTATCGTTGGTGGGAAAAATGAAATCTTATTACGTACAATTGAAATCGAATGACATCCAATACTATTGTCAGTAACGTTACTGTTGTAACAGCCATCCGACAAAATCTTCGGTCATTAGATAAATTTTCGCTGTGTAACTCAATTATCTGTAATTAATACATGCTTCATTTAAGTTTTGAAGCCAATAACAAATGACGACGTACGAAGTTTAAATGACGACAAATGACAAGACAAACGATCTGAATGATTTGACAGAAATACTTGAAATCACTCCGCTAGACTAAATGGAGCAGTAGCTTTCTTAAGTATGGAACCTGATCGAAGTTCATAGTCGGAATGAATGAGAATGACGAAAAAGCTGTCCTTCCAAGTCGGCCTCTTTCGATGTCACCTCCTGTATCAAATTCACGCTTTAAGAAAATATTGACGCTATAAAACACTACAGTCAATAATTGTCATTATCGGGTATTGTAAGTAGATACCATTAAGTTATCTACTTAAGAAGTCCACCAAAAATTAATCCTCTGGGAAATCATTTTGATAAATGGAATAGCATTTGCTAACGCAATTGAGGACGATGGGAATTTTGATAATTGTCTAGAAGTTTTTTATATAAGGAGGAGAAAAAGTGGCGCATTACTATGTTAAAAGGTAGCCTAATCATTTTTCAAATCTTTGTAAAACTGTAGTTGAAATAGCTTTACGTCGAATGAGGTTATTTTCTTTAATTCCATTCCATGTACCTTACTCTTTAGAAAAACTTGTTAAGTATCTTCTTCATTTCATTTAAAATTAATTATATTCTAATTTGCCTGTATTACCTTTCTTATTATCTTATAATATTGCCTAAAATTGATTATGCTGGTATTTTGAAATGTAATGATGGACTGATGGAATCACAGCTACTTCTCATTTTTAAGAGATAGCCGCGTTTAACGAATTTTCTAATATTATTTAGTAAGTGATGCATAAAGCAGGCAACCTATCATTTTCCTAATACCATACAAAAACTTACCGCTTTTAAATGAAAGGAAGACGCTTTAATATTTTAAATGAAATTAACTCTATTAACTAATAAATGAAATATTTTTGCAGCTGTACACTTTTTAGTCAAGGGTATCACGCTATGCATTCAGAGCCCCCTGAACTGGTTGGAAGTATGTCAACTTCCCTTCAAAGCCACATCTTTTCCTTGAGAAAGCGCCCTTTTTTAGTGCATTAACCTTTTTCATTTCTTGACCTACTAAGTAATTACATAGGCAGTATTTGACTCCCCATCGGTTTTATCTAAAATGAATAATCTTCCACTCGGTAGTTGATTCTCTGCAACCTTGAACACTTTGGTCCAAAACATTTTCGAGTCAGGTAAAATATTCCAACTACTCTAGTTTTTGCCATCACGTTTTAACATTCAGCTTAGCTTTTCTCTTTTCCGAAACCCGCATAACCTTGGCTTAGTCTATATTTATTCTCATTGTATACTTATTACACTGAATTTTCAATGCACTCTGTAGAGTTTGCAACCCTTTGACTCACTGACAAACGACATCTTGATCATAAGCAAACCTAACTTAAATTTAAATTGAAATCTTATATAGTGGAATATAACATTTGCTGTAAAATATTAAGCCTAATAAATCCTCTTGGCCCGATGAAATACCCGCTCGTATATTTTAGGATCTAGCTTCGGAAATTGCGACGCATTGGCTTAGTCTATATTTATTCTCATTGTATACTTATTACACTGAATTTTCAATGCACTCTGTAGAGTTTGCAACCCTTAGACTCACTGACAAACGACATCTTGATCATAAGCAAACCTAACTTAAATTTAAATTGAAATCTTATATAGTGGAATATAACATTTGCTGTAAAATATTAAGCCTAATAAATCCTCTTGGCCCGATGAAATACCCGCTCGTATATTTTAGGATCTAGCTTCGGAAATTGCGACGCAACTGCAAATAATATTTAAGAAATCGCAGGTAGAGAATCACAAGGTTCGTAGAGATTGCAAAACGGCAAACGTAACGTAACACCAATATTTAAAAACGGAGACAAAGAGTAATGTGGCAATTACAAACCTATTTCCCTCATATCCATTTCAAGCAGGGTTATGGAACATAGTTTCTAATTCGATTGTGAAACACCTCGATAATCAGAAGTTATTTATGAAAAATCAGCACGGTTTCCGAAAAGGCCCAGCCTGCGAGACAAACTTGCGCTTTTGTTCATGATATTCTTATTTCGGGAGAAAGCATTGTTCCGGTGGACGCGATTTTTCTAGATTTTTTAAAACGTTGTAATGATAACCTTAATTATTGTGTCCAAAGTATTAGAGCAGCTAAGCTGGGAATCACTCACGGAGCGAATGCTAAAATACAGATTGAAGCTCTTGCATAAATTGTAAGGTGTCTTTAGCAGTGAGGTTAAAAATGTATCATTACCCCCATCATACTACTGTAGAAGAGATCATGCTAGTAAAATTAGAGAGAATAAGTGTAGAATAGGTAAATTTTACATGTCATATTTTCCACGAATGATAGGGTCATGTTCGGGTAAAATTATTCTGGTGTGTATTAACCCCCGGCTACACACCCTGAAGGTGTCTTGCAGGGTTTACATAAATAAAATAGTCTCTAATCATCTCATCTAATGCATGTTTCCTTGTCCTTTTCCTATTTACGGTTCCTATTTTTTTGTTTTTGGTCTTCAATATCCATTCTTTGATATCTTCCCATAATGTCTCTACAGTACCCCGCACCGTGTTCTCACTCAAAATTTTTTTCTTAAGTCTGCAGTTACTTCTTTCCTGCGTTCCTGCTAATGCTTCCAAATACCATTTCCTAAGCTGTCTTCCATGTTTCATCTTTTTGAATCAAACGTTTCAATTCATTATTACCAAGTCATGATCTGAGTTTGCATTTTCTCTCGGGATACTGGGTGAAGCACTGTCCCTAAATATGTGCCTAAACATAATATAATCTAGCTGATATCTTCCTGAATCGCCGGGCATTTTCAATGTGTACCTTCACCTTTTTGATGTCTAACCCATGTATTCGTTCTGGTTAACCCCTGTCTACTGTAGAATTCTATTGCTTTCTACCCGCGGTCATTCCTTGTTCCTAAACCATATTCTCCCATCTCACTATAATTTTTCCTCCCACTACGGTCTCGTTCCAATCCCAACCACTATCAAATATTTACCTCCAGGAACGCCCGTGATAATGTCCTCTAACTGATCGCAGACCATGTGAATTATCATACTCCGATGGGCTTGCACATGCCATTTTTATTGTTTTTTCATCCAGTGGGATTGCAAAATATGATTATTTATTTATCATTTGAGTTTCCTATAAAGTTTTCCCATTATGATTTCCTGGTGATTTCTTACGGAAACTGATATAGTTTGAAAATAGATTGAAGCTCTTGCATAAATTGGGAGTCTCTTTAGCAGTGATGTTGAAAATGTATTATTACCCCCATCGTACTACGTAGGAGAGATCATGTTAGTAAAGTTAGAGGTATCAAGTGTAGAAAAGATAGATTTATGATGTTAGTCTTTCCACGAACGATTAGGGATCATAATAACATTTTCCGACCGCGGTAGTGTCATGTTCAGGTTAAAACTAGTCTGGTGTGTATTCACCTCCTGACGCACACCCTTGCGGTGGCTTGCAGTGTATATAAAAACATAGCAAATTATTTTGGTATTAAGATCACTCAACATTGATGTCATCACGAAAAAGTGTCCTTTCAAGTCGTCAATATTTTAGCGCCAAAGTCATAAACATTTCTTACTCGTGTGACATCTAGGCTATCAATTTTACATATCCAATTTTATGAAGGTGTAACTAATGAAGAAATGAAAGAAAAAAATAAATCGTGGGACGCCGGTTTGATTTAGTGAAGAAAATCTGTATAGAGGAATATGTGGATTTCTTGAAAAAGCTAATCGGGTATCTTGAAACGTCTAATTATGAATACAATGTTTCAAATATACTAAATGATTGCGTTTGTCATGATGGATTTTAGGGATATAATTTATTGGTGCACGTTTAATTATTTTTACCTACACCTAAAGCTAGAGGGTGGGCCCCTCTGATCTCTCAGCCTTAGTACACCGAGAAAAGCGTCGTTTTCACCGTTATGGTCACTCCACTCACTCCTATTATATTAAAGCACTTGTTTTTTCCTTAATTTCATATTTTACCGAAAATATTTCGCGTCTTTGCTTGACGATTATATTTTATTCTTTGGGTACCAATAACATTGGTATTCTTGCACCTGGCCTGATACCAATGCATCCGAAGTTCGGTTTAAAAATTGAGGATACATTTAAATTGGTGCATATAATTTCGGCACCGGCAGCAGTATTTAATAATGGGTGCGCAACGCTTTGCTGATTTTAATTTAAGGCTTATATGTTAAGTGATTTCAGTGGCAAAAGAACTTCCTGCGCTGGGAAATTAACAAATTCTGTCACGCCGATTCGGCACTCATTCCCCATATTTCTTCGAGTGCTTCCTATTGTAGACTTCTGTTGCCTCAGCCATTTGCGTTAGTTTAATCGACATATATAGACTAGGGAGGCAACTTCTCATACCTACGCAGTCGGTAGCCTCCCCGAGAATCGATCAATCATCTTGGATCAGATAGGGGTCCTTGAGAGATATCACTCCGCCTTGCATACTCTATTCTGCAGCCAATCTTCACATGGTTTAAGGTCTCATTTAGAATATGCTGCAAGTATATGGGGTGAACAAAGTCTGATTAAATGCCGAATTAGATCGCGTGCAGCATATAGGAGCTTGATTTCTAAAACGTTGTTGTAATAAACTTAGTTGCGTATCCAAAACCTTAGAGCAGCTAGGCTTGGCATAACTCACGGCACGAAGGTTAAATTAGAGATTTAATGTCTTGCATAAATTGGAAGGACATCTCTTTAGCAGTAATTTTGAAAATGTATTATTACTCCCATCGTACTACGGTAATTTATATAAACAAAATTAGAGAGATTAAGGGTAGAACAGTTAGATTCCAGATGTTGTTTTCTCGATAAGGAATCATAATAACATTGTCCGACCACAATAGAGTCATGTTTGGGTGGAATTATTCTGGTGTGTGATCACCCCTTGCAAGACACCCTAGCGGTGGCTTGCAGGGTACTAAAATAAATAAAATGCTTAAGCCAATATACTATTAGTCCGCCAATTCCTACCTTAGAACAGGGTTCCACAACGTTGATCGCACACACCACATGGGGGTGATTTCAAAATTTTAGGTGGTGAGGATTAGAAAACGATGCTGACTCAGTCATCTCTTCACCAATGTGGTACAAAAATTACCATTTACTGCAAAAACTATTAAAATTGAAAATTGTCAAATCCAATGGTTTGAGCAATGCTTATTCAGAAATAGAAATATTTATTTTGTATGAAAAAATTCAGGTCTTTTTTAGATAATAAGTATACTAGCAGAAAGAGCAACGAGATAAACGGGACGTGGAGGTGGTGCATATGAGCCAAATATATTTGGGGAAAAAAATTATTGCAAACAGTAAAATATTTTCCACTTCAAGAAATGGGGGTGTGTTGGTTCACTCAGTGGATAGGCAGTTTCCCTGCTCCCTGCCGTCCTGGAGCAGGAAATGAAACGAATGCCTGGAAGGAAGCCCTCACGGGAAGAGTGCGACGGACAAGTATGGCGCCAGACGCATACTTAGTAGGCGACGGGAGGGTCCAGGAAGGAGGGGGCGACGGGACAGTCCTGGGGGATGGGGGAGGGGGAGGGGAGAGGGAGGGGAGTTGTTGGCGGAGTAGTAGTAATCGTAGCGGTGGGCATGTGTTGGCTGATACGGAGTGGCCGCCGCCCCCTCCCCGGCGCTACAGAGTGACCTCCCCCGCTGCTCATACCCTCCCTCCCTACCTCCCTCGGAGAACCCGTTTTCCCGATGGGTAGAGAGGTGGGGAGAGGGAGCTCGGCCGGGGAGGCTGAGGGGGAAGGGGTGTGGAGGTGCGCGCGTGGTAGGGATTGATTGATCACCCGAGGGGCTGCCCTTTTACAAGCACTACCGAATCGTTAAGTGTTCGGGTGTGGGGAGGAGTACCGGCTCTGTCCCCGTGGCAAACGCGGAGTGAGTGGAGGGGGGTGGGTGCGTTTGACACATTGCCAGGGAAGGGGACCGGGGTCCAAAACCCTCGGCCTTGAGGGCGGAGGGGCGACGGGTACCTTCGCACTCTTGGAGGGACGGGCCGCGAGTGTAGGCTGGGTGAGGGATCCCGGTGAATGGGGCGCAATAAGAAGGTTTGAAATAGAAATTACTACTGAATCTGAGACCATGCTCGGGGGATATTTTATTCACATATTAATAACCGTGTGCTTAAAAAAGAACGAAACCCTGAAGATAAACGCGCACATCTTATGGGAAATTGATGCAGGTATTATAAAATGGGTCTCAGTCCGTATTCAGATTGGAGGAACCACCACCATCGACATATGATGCAAAAATGTCTCACATGTATTATAAATGGAAATATTTACGTTTGAGGTTAGTGTCCTCATTTTATAAAATCTGTAGACGCTTCCGGCGAGAATCGTAAACATGCATGACTGATTTAAAACATGAATTATTTGAAAAAATTAGAGTTTGGAATTTATTTTTAACAATTGACTCAATCGTGGTGGAAATTGTGTAATACAGCTCAAGTGGCACTAGTTGTTTCGAGAGGGTAGAGAAGATGTATAAGATGCAAAACGTTCAGGACACCCTTCAAAATTTGACAAAAATCTGGCAAGTGTGAAGACTTGTTGGACAGGGAACGCAGATTTAGTGTCCGCAAGGCTTTTGATGAACTTGGCATTCCTAAAAGTGATGTGCATCGACGTGTGACCGAAACCATGGGCATGAGAAAGGTGTGTGAGAAGTTGCTGCCGCGTGTGCTCTCGAACGAACGAAAGTCAACTCGCACGCGGATCTGCCAAGAGTCTCTCGATCATGTGAGAGAGGATCCAAAATTTTTAGACTATGTCAACAAGAGTTCTTCCTCTTCCCCCGCCTCAAATCCGTGCTGAAAGAATTTTACCACGGATCGATGGAAGCGGTTTTGGTTTTATGAGATGTTACGAGCAAGTGTATTCACTGATCACCCCACGTCCTAGCTTACGCGGCGACTCTCCCACAACCTGGTACTCCTTTTTTACCTCTGATCGTAAGTGCACCAAAGATAACCCATTTCGCGGAAACGACACATCAAATTGACTCGGGAGAAATTTTCGTCTTCAACCAGTCACGAATTAGGTAAGGGTCACGCTTGTGTTAACCTAGATACCATAAGGTTAAAAGGAGGACAACAATGGGTAAGAGCGGAGTGCAAACATATATAAAGAACGGTACCAACCCTGTGCATCGGACGTCAAATAACTAGAAATCATATTTGTAAGTATTTCAAAATATTTAGGGTAATGATACTATTCATCTACGTTGGACGTCTGGGAACAATGTGTCCTCTCTTCCAAACGTGCGGCTTACAACATTTTTTAACATAAATAAGAGTACCCAGTCGTGGCAATGTACCAGACCATCAGTAAGTTGCTCCTTGTATAATGAATGCTATTATTTTTTTGATTTAATTTGTTTTCAAGTTTGAGAGTTGCTTTTCTATTCAATTTTATGACTTTTCTATCTCACTTCGTTATTGGAGAACCTCTGCAATGCGCCAATAATTTCACAAATGGCATTCCGGAAAAAATATTTTTGCTGACCTTCTTCACATTCCCTATAAATACACCCCAAATACGTTCCCTCAAAATCTTTCAAGTTGTTTCCTTTGAATTCGCCAACGCATAATCAGAACGATCAAGGGCTCTTTTTTATTTTAAAATAATTATGATTCTTAATTAATGTGATTTGTTTTCAGATTGAGTCGAAAAACAAGAGATATAATTTTTTCTTGCTAAGCACAACTTGTAATAAAAGCAAAATAAAATGGGAATGTCCTTAAATTAAGATCAAAAGACAATCTGCTATTCCTTATGAGAATACTTCAAATGTTTTTATCGTTAATTGGTCAAAGTTTGTTCTTGTAACATCGTTTGCGACGCGCTCTCGGGGAAGGTAGCAGGGTTGGACGAGTGAGTGGGTTCAAAGGAAACACTCCTCCCTACGTGAATGATAATCAGAATTTTAAAATGGGCAATTTAATTGAAATTTCCTGAGTATAAGGTCAATATTTAATTTATTTTGTCAAATTTTCAACCTTTGACATTCCATTTAAAAAAAGACATAATATACTTTGGATTTTTTGAATTTAAAGAATTATAAGCATTCTATAATCTACTGATAGACATGTTTAAATGTTATTGTCCATTCTAAAAAGAAAGACTTGTACTTTTCCACAGATTTTATTATATGGTACAACGCGTTTCACCGACTTGCGGCATCATCAGGTACCTGGATTTCAACATATTAACCAATATCTGGAAATAAAACAGAACTGCTGAACCCCCTTTCGGGAATGAGAATAAACATCTTGGCGAGGAATAAACAAAGCTCATTTCAATCTTTTCGTGAATTATCTACAGCTTACGACATTTTTCGATCGTTTTAAGAATGCTAACATAACGTCATTTATAGGGACATTATAGTCCATTGGGTAGATTGCTGGATCGACTAACCGGAGGGGCAGGGTTCTATTCCGGGTGACGGACACCCTCAGCTCCATCCAAGCTGTGTGATTTTTCGAGTACCAGAGCTTTCTCGGAAATCACAGGCGGCACAGGGGTAGGGATTGGCCTCCGTACGTTGATGTGTGATCTACACATACCTTTGGACTGAAAATTAGATGAGCTCTACCCCTGCCTACCCTTCAGCTTGATAAATGTGATGGGGGAACGGAATTTACGAGTTAAATTAAGTTATCCTCTTCAGTTAATTTTCATTGCATCTCGTCTAGACTTGGAGATGCTACCGCGTAAATGAGCTGATAGGCATACATTTTTTCGGGTAAATTTGATGAATGTGATGCGAACGCGGACTCTTCCGAGACATGGGGAGCTGAAAATTTTAAATATCTAGGAACGAGATAGATAATAAGATACGGCGCTTCAGAAACCTACTGGTCCATCGGAATTATAGAAATGCGCTCGTTGTGAGAACCAACACGCCTATTGACGCATTCAACTACGGAGAAAGGATAAGACAACAGCGTAAACGAGGCCCCGAGAACTTTCATAAATCACTGAGGTATCTTCGTCCAACGGCTTTCCCTCCTTCTCCCCCCGGAATCCCCTACCACACCCTCCCTCCCGATCATCCCCGACGAAATTGATCACCCGAACTCTCCCCGCAACAACCGCCCTCTCCCTAAATCCCCCCTCCTCGCCCCGTCGGGCAGTTGGCTCGCCCCGGGCGACGCGAGTTATAGCGAAGCGGGAGACCGCCCCCGGCTAATTCTCCCCCCGTGGTCCATCTGCAAAAGCCACAGCAGCGCGTGCTCCCACCGCACCGGATATCTCTCCCTACCAAACCATCCCCGGGGATTTGTGTGGGGGGAGGGGGGTTGGGAGGGTGAAAAAGAAGAGAGATGATGGTTGCCCCGTCGCCATTTGAGCGTGCGCCCTTCCCCCCTCATTTCTTATTTTTTGTCAATACTCCCAAAAGGAGGCGCTCGTGCGGGGCCGTCGGAATGTCTTAAATAAGAGTTCAACAGCCTCTCCCGCATTTGCCCACTCCACGGGTGGGTACCGATATATTTCTTCCATCGGATCCATTCCCTCCATCTCTCCTCCGCCCCACCTCCCTTTATGCCTCACTTCCCGTCGTGGCCATTTAGATTCGCCTCGTGCCCTTTTTAATGTCAATGCAAAAAACTTAAGGGATTTGGGAGGAGGGAGGACTTCCAAAAATCTTCAATTTCCCGCCTGCCTTGCCTGCCCTCAGATCTCTTGCTCTCGGCTATCATCTCATCGCTACACTTTCTGTCTTCGATGAATCTCTCGGATTTGCCTCCACATCCCCACTTCGGGAGAGTGAAGGGCTCGGATATTGACGGGAGGTTTGCTTATACCCCGGTGATAACTTCGTTCACCCATAGCTACGAAGGAGCTGGGCGTATATTAGAAATTTATAATGAATCACAGGTAGAGGAGAAACCACCCCGTGCGTATCCATGCAAATAATCTAATTGCACTAAGTATAAGATACTATATTTTCATTATGAATTGAGCGATTAGTTCGGAGTATTGTATTTCGAATTCTCTCTGACGTCATACTATATTTTCACCAATTAGTTTATTTCCGTTACATAATCGATAGTAGGTGTACTCGTATGTTATTTAATGCTAATTGATCTAAATACTTTCATGATATATGAATTAGAAATTATTGTATTACAAGCAAGATTGATTTATATTAAACATTCGTCCTTAAGAAAATTTCCATAACTACAAAATTAATGACCGATTTCGTTGAAATTTTGAAACTCTGTTATCCGTGTTATTTATTTACTGATTTCAAAGTTAATGATAGCATAGTAACCGGAAGCTAACGGTAAAATACAGGTTTTCTTATAAGATAGGACCCCGCAAAAATATTATGACCTACATCACAAAAAAACAATTGCAGTCATCGTTTATTCTATCAAATTTGATTTATTCACTATGGAGATATAGCTACTAAATATTCAAATACCTGGACTTTATATCACGTGAATTTGTGGATTGATCATGCCATAGTGATTCGAAACGTCTTCGTGAACCAACTATATAGTATTATAAAAACCTACTGCTTAATAAATTTTAAATGGAATCATTTCAACATTGTTTAATACCATAACAAATGGTGATCATAGAAGGTTTAGGGTGCAAGCAAACTGATCTCTCCAGTAAATTATTAAAATATTTAAGAAGTAATTCTCCACTCTTGCCCATGGACTTGTGGAATAAGCCAATGACAATTGCTATCATTGTGAGTTTATTTAATAAATATTTAACAAAATTAATTATTTTTGTTCAAAATGAGTATCGTTAAATTGGTGAACAACTCCAGCCGGAATCATAAACTGCCCTCAGAAAGTGGAATTTGGTCACTGCCACAATGGACCACCACAACTGTATCTTCTAATGATGCCAAGTTTGGTGACCGAAGCCGCCAGCGAGCCAGGAAATCACTAAATTACTCATACATTCATATGAATAGAAAGCAATTGAGGTGCGCGTCGTTTTCTCAGGCCCACGAACAAAAAACGCCTTTGGAAAAAAAGGACTCAGGACTCGAGAACACGTCTGCAGGCGAAGCCGCATTTTATTTTTTCCCAGCCTCGTTTCACGTGGACCGAAAACAACCAGTGGTCTCTCAAGGTTTATCCTAGACAAAAGACTCTGAATCACCCAGCAATTTCGTCTATTAGAGTCGACACCGTGTTGACATGCCGTAGATCGGCCGCAACTACGTCCCCCCCTCCCCATTCCCTGACCACTCGGAACGCTGCCCTCATCCCCTCCCTCTAACGTGGCGCTTGGTCGTGCGAAGGGTTAAAATCCTACGCTTTTGTGGGCGGAGGGAAGGGGTGAGGAGAAGGAAGGGGGATAAACGAGGAAGGGAAACAGAGGAATCGATCGGAAGAGGGCTCGGAGCGCTATCATTTGCCCTCTCTCCCTCGCCCCCCTTCAACCATCCCATCCCCCCCAAAACGATCCACACGCAGACTTAGAGTTGCATCGGCGGGCAAGCGGTCGCGCAGTTTTTCCACGCACGCCCTCCCCGATACGCGAGTCCACACGCGCAGCTTGTTGGGGCACGGAATTCTCGAGACAATAGACCAATAAAAACGGCTGCCACCCTCCCCCCAACGTCTCCCACACCAACCCACCTCCACCTCCCTTTAGCAACCCCATAACTGCCAATGCCGTTCGTTCCTTTGGGGGGAGGGGGGGAAGTGGACGTTTTCGGAAGAGCGAACGCGCTCCATCCATCGCCTCTCGCTTCTCCCCCATTGTTATCCCAAATGGTCGTTTCCCAGCATCCCCTTCTCCATGGAGGAGCGAAGGGGAGAAAACTGACTCCGGAGAGACGGAAAATTGCTTTGATTAACCCCGCGGTCAAACAGACAACCGAACAATTTCCCACCTGCGATCCCGTGACGAGGGACGCGGAAAAAGTGTGCGAGGGACGAGGAGTGCCCTACTCATCCACCATTTCCTAAACCCTGGGAACCACTTAATGTGGGTGTTTTGGAGGCGATTGTCAAGGGGGTGAGGGGAAAAGGGTCTCTCGGGGTGGGAAAAGGAAGAACTCGTTCGCGTAATAGGCGGCCCTCTCGACTGTGTCGTCCGGGCAACGCTCTCCATACGATACCTTTCCGAAGAGAGACGGAGAGTGGGAGTTTATTTCTTTCCAATCACGACTCGTTCGCGATTCGGTGCCGAAGAGAGCTGTTACGGCTGCGCTTGTGGTGCTGAGATGATGATTTGGGTCCATTAGGCGCGTTTGGGTGGGTGGGGAGTCGGAGTAGGGGTTGGAGCAAACAAGGCGGGGAAGTGGTTTAGTTGGGGGGTCGAAGATGGGTGGAGGAGGGGTTAGCGAGGGATTCTTTTGGGAAGAAGAAACGGTTAAGAGTCTCGTAAGAGTGTTTCTTCCCGTGTGATCCCAAATTCCAAATGTACGTGAGAACTCGACGACGGCGTGTCGTGGTCCTGCAGCGCGCAAAGTGAACTGCTCGCATCGCCAACTTTGTCATGTTTCTTTCATTTAGACAACCTCAGGAAGTATAAATACTATCAAATTCCATGCTGACGCCATGGAATTGGGCAGTGAGCTTCTAGAGCCCGTGTAATACCGGAATAAGTAAGATTATACTTCGGCCACACTACGATTTAACACCAAATGTGATAAAATATTCGCTCGGATCCTAGAAAAAACGCCTTTCAATTACATAAGCAGTATTGTTCTCAGAAAGAAGATCAGGCGGTGCCTAAATATTTACTCGCTTGCAGTTTCTTGTGGGGGTTACTCATTTTAAAATGTTTTTCACGTATTTCGGGCCAAGCTGGTTGATCAGTTCATCTTATTCATGATCTCGACGGTGCCTAGAATGTTGTGCGTAACTAAGATGTAATTTAACTTTTATCATGTTTGGTATCAGCATGTAAGCTTCTGGTTTTTCTAGATCTATATCTACATACACACCAGTCCAAATCAGAGCATGGCAATTGCATACAAAGGGGATGATCAATTTTGGTTCAGGAAGGGGAGAGGCAGTGTCATGACACAGCATCAATGATGTCTTTAATCGAGAGGAATATAGAATACAATCAGGATGTATTCGTATGTTTCGTGGATTTTAAAAAAAGGCGTTTAAAAGAGTGAATTGGGAAAAAGTAAAGACGGTATTGCAAAAAATAGGAGCAGATTGCAGGGACAGGAGTTTTTCTGTGACATATGTGTCTCAGACGGTTCAGGTGCCAGTGGTGGGTAGAGGATCGAAATGAGCAGGGTTAGGAAAATATTTAACACAGGAGTGCCCATTATCACCTGCGCTGTTCAAGGTATATGCGGTGGAAATTGTAGAAGAGGCGTGGGAAGAACTGTGGATAGTCAGTGGGGAATTCATAAAATCAGGTTTCTAGATGATCAAGCTTTAGTTTGTCAGTCAGCCAAAGGATTGCAAACAATACTGAGCGCACTGGGAATCCAGTAAGATTAGCATGGAATGAGAATAAATGAAAAAAAACAAAGATTATGCGGTTTTCGAGAAAGAGAAAGGCTAAGTCAAATAATAAAATAGGAGGGCAAAAGCTAGAGTCGATGGAACAATTGACATTTCTCGGAAATTTTTTTGTAGAAGATTACCAGAGTAGTGCTGACATAAGGAGAAGGAGATTGCGTTTAGCAGAGAAAATTTCTAGAGAAGGGAATTGCTGACAGGAACGTTGATACAGATGTTGTGAAAAGGCTTGTAAAACTTTAATATGGAGCGTGGCTTTACAATGCGCGGAAACATGTTCATTTATAGAAAGATATTAGACATAGATTGGAGGCTTTTGAAATGTGGGTGTAGAAAAGGATTGAGAAGGTGAAATGGACAGAAAGGAAAACAAACGAGGAAGTGAAAGGAATGGTAGGGGAGGAGAGAATATTGTTGGGAGAAATCCAAAGAAGGTTGAGAAGATGGATTCAGAGCAATTTGACTGGGAGTGGAATTTTGAAGACTCTGGAGTGGGGAAAACGTAGGCAAATGATGAAGGGGAAGGAATAGGCATGGTAGAATAAATGGAGAGAGGAAAGAAGCTTATAGAATTTAAAATTAACTAACTGAAGTGTCCGAGGTCAGATTGTTTCCTGTTAGGAGAAGTAATCAAATGTACTATATTATTGGCCAATTGTATAGGTTGTTTCCATCCAAAACCCACCTTAATCAGTAGAATACTAATTACAATAAGGAATCCTTTTTCTACATGAATTGAAATTTTAGGAGAATTAAATTGATACGCAAATTGGGTGACACCACTTGTACGAAAATAGGTACAGTGGATAGTCTTTTTCTTATATTTAGCTTGCGTCAATAATATTAATGACAGTCTGAGTTCAATACAAATACAGGAAAAGACACTTTATTGTGATAAATAGATCACAATAAATCATAGATTTATATAGATAAATCAATCGAAACTAATTTCCTGTATAACCATCAAAACGGCACTAAAGTTATAAAAAATGATGTAAATTGTCTAAATAAATTTTTTTATGCCATAGTAAATCAGGAGAAACTATAAATATTTTTCGTAATTGCGTAGCAAATTGGCATAACTCTCCCTAGAATACCTATCGATACATTCGATGGTCGGGCAACTTCTTTGAAACTAAATTTAAATTCATCCCATCTGCACCAACGCACATTTCTTTTAAGAGACGTTGGTCAATAGGAATTTGTGACAGCAATCATAAGGGGAATGAATATTTATGTTAGTGGGTGATACGCTTTAGTAATATTCGTTTTTCACCTTTTTTGGATTGTGATAGAGCGTTATGGAGGACAGAATAACAAATAAGATTATCTTTCGGACATATAACTTTTGAAATTTTTCCATTACCTATTGCCCGACCTGCTAATACGGTGCTTTCGGCTACTTAATTTATGTCGCACGCAAATCCCACCCTCTTAGTATTTGTGCCTCCTTTGTTTTCCATTCTATATTCTGCAGCAAATTTGTTGACCATTTACTTTTTCGTCATAGATGTTCAGTGACCTGGAGTCTTTTCACTATTGTTCGCTCAAGTGTAATAAACTTCATTGTAGTTGTGAAAATATTGTTTGTATGTGATGTGGACGGCATTTTGTATGTGATGTGGAAGTTTGTTTGTATGTGATGAGGAAGTGTGATTGTATGTAAAAATATTTTGTCTCTTATCTGTTTTTATATGCGTTCGTATTTAATTTTCGTTGTAATCTTTGACCTAACTTGACCGTTGCCACCAGGAATTTCGCCTAATTGCAACGTAATTGTGTGAATAAATAAAATAAATAAATAAAAGTCTTGAGGTAGTTTTACAATCCAAAATTTAAAAAAAAAACTCCATGATACATTTTCACAATATCCTTCAAACTGCAGCCAGGATGCATTGCGATAAATTTTTATTCACTAGTCTGTTTTGCATAAATATTCGCCTTTGTAACATGAACATATATTTGCACATAGCAATTTCGTACATGCATGCCTATCAGCAGTATAAAATAACGGTTTTTCCGAAGTGAAATGCTGCATAGTGCTTTTTGAATTAAGATATTATGAGCCTTCACGTATTTTTGCTATGATATGGTATGTATAATAAGAAGTGAGAACTAGCACTATGGACCTGCAGATGATGCCATCTCTCTTAATTTATCCTGATGAGTCAAACTGCCAATGTTATAGGATTAATTAATGAGAAATGGTAGATTCGATTGGCAATCGCCACAATATGTATGACGGTGCGTTTTACAAATATAGCGTCCAAAGACCGCACCGCAGTCACTAGGTTCGTGTTTTTCCTATGCAAGACCCGATGCGTTAGTGACTGGTGTTCAATTTTAGGTGTCTTTTATTTTTTCATAAACCCTTTTAATTTGTAAAGGGCGAAAATACAATTTAAGTGTGAAAGACAGTCGAATTGCGGGAAAAATATTTGAATTAAGGTTGAGTGGCTTGAGAGAGAAAGGGTTAGACCTAGAAAGTCGTGGGAGAATTTGATATAAGATATTCTCAAGATGAGGAATATTGAAATCCTCAGAGACAGGAACAGTCAACAAACAATGAGTTAATTTGACAGAGATAAAAGGAAGTATGCGAGAACAGGAATTTATAGAAGAAATAAGTAAATAGGAATAAGCTTTCTCAAATGCACAAATATGTAAATATATTTGAGGAAATGTACTGTATATGAGGGTACTGTTTTTCGACAGCACTCCCTCGACGGGGGAAGGAAGGTTTGATGGCCATTCATCTATGTCCCTGAATAACACCTCAACGACAATTTTTAATTTATTTATTCTTTTGTTTAGCATTTTGGCCTTTAGATTTATGTTTTACGTGCACTTTTCTAATTACAATGTTCCATGCCTCGGATGTTAAGCTAAACTCTGGACCGCCCGTTTTGAATTTAAATCTATGTTCTCACCTCGACCCTTATTCTACATCTGCATCTAAATAATACCCCGCAAGCCGTCGCAAGGGCGTATGGCAGGGGGTGGTAGCTCATCAGCCATTCTACATATATTCCCTCCATTTCCTCATGCACCTGGTACCCCGCGATCCACCAAAAACCGCGTGGAAAGGGGGTGACCGAACACCCATCATGAAACATGCCTATGTACAGGTATACAGTCTGTATTTCGAGTATTGCATGGTTATCAGCTATTCCTATGCCTACACAAAGAGGACAAGAAAATACGATAAAAGAGGACAGGCATACATGCAATTATGACACTTATTACCGTTTCGTATTCTATTCATTCCGGACGGGCAATTCACAAATAAAAAAGACTTAATATACATTCACCTACACCCCACCCGGCACAAGGGCGTACGGCGGGGGGCGTTAGGACGCCAGACTTGGAGAGTATTTTTTAGTGGGAATTTATTCCTGTATACCCATATTTTCGACAGTACGTAACTATTATTCTCTTATGTGCTCCCCCTTTTATTGCCGTCACGACAAATGTGCAGGAAAAACGAATGCTTGAATCTATCAGTTCGACAGTCTAAATCTCTAATTTTGTTACAATTGTCGACTCTGACAATATAATTAGGTGGCCTAATTATATCTCCAATGTCTGATGCTAAATGACATGAATTCTTCCTCCTATGTCCCCACTTATGCCCCCATTTTTCGAAATTACCAAAATTATCTCATGTGTCGACAATTTTAGATTCCACTAAATTCATAAAAATTGGATTTTTAGATCAAAATTGCATTCGGCCTCACACTTGGTCCCTTCTCCCTCCCAAGCGGAAGAGTCTTTCGTTAGGCCCTATTTCCACGTCTTCGTTTCAAATCCCACTACATTCCGTGACACATTAAGGTAAGTTTAGAGACATTAGGTTCAAATTATTCCCGAACCAAATGAAAATACACCCGGTACATTCCATCATTCCCTTACCACGATTTCACCATGGTCAATGCCGACTCCCTTACCACCCACCCCCCCAAAGGGCACAACACTCTTGCCTTCCCGGGCCATTTCGTCTGCTCCCAAGGGGCGGAATCTTCTCCGTGTCGGGTGTCTATCGCCTCCCGACACGAGGGAAAAGAAGTGAGCAACGGATTAAACATGCGTTCTGTCCTACGCTTCCTCCTTACTTCCACCCCCTCCCCCAAAACTTCACCTCCTCACTCCACACACATTGGCCCGCTCGAAGCCTCACGAAATAATGGAATCACGTACCCACCAACAAATTACGTCTCTCCATCCCTCAAATGAGTCGACTGTTACCTCATTGAATGTGGGGGGAGGGAGGAAAGAGAGAAGGAGGGTGGGTTTTTCCTCCTCCCCCTTCATTATAGCTCGCCAATCCTCTCCCGCTATCCCACCCCCCCTTGCCCCATCCCACGTACGTCATCTCATGTAAAGCCGTAACGATTCTGGTGAGATCCTGTGGTTGTACCGTATTCAAATTTCGCGAGATATGTGACACCCGAGTTAATATCGAGAAATTAAATGAATCTTATGGAAGCGAAGTTTGTGAAGTCTCCTCGCTAAATATACACTTCCTGTAATAAGCCATGATCTGTCTCTCATATTAATTAATATATGTGTACTCGGAACAAAATGCCACAGCACCAATATAATGAATAAGGTTTTGTATCAAACTTTTAGAGAGAAGGGAGGCGTTCGAGTTATCAACGCTTGTGAATAAGGGAAAAGGCCTCGCGAAAATGATGGAAAAATTGGATGGGACACTCCTCAGCGCATCACACTGGGTGTTTAACTATCCATTTGCTATTGAGTGCAATAATTGGGGAGTAATGTTTAGTATCAATAATTCATAGCACTCCCCATTCAAGAAGATATAGAATACTGTTTGCTCCCAAGAGCAGACTCCTGATTTTATTGCACAAAAAATCGCTAAATAACGAAGAAGAATTATTGAAATAAAATATCAGGTTATATTTGGATTACTGTGGCTCCAAGATGAAATCTTTGAAGATCTTGACTTTGAATCCGAAAGGTTCGAAATTTTTGCTGCAAAAACTTCGTGAGCAACTGAATGACTGAATACAGAAATGAACTGTGCATCCCCTCGATGAATGTGAGAAGTTCAGAGGGCATATTTCGCAGTGGTCTCTACCCCTAGCTGGTATATATCTACATCTACTCAGTAACCCACATGCCGCTGCAAGGGCGTGTGGCAGGGGGTGTTCGGCCACCAACCATGAATGCACAATACCAATTATGCCACCTCTACACAAATTGTTGTTTGATCATGCAATCGAAAAATGTTGATTACACGAAAGAAAGACTTGAGTACATTCAACATATTCAATAGCAGGATATATATATACCTAAATAAATAAATAAATATATAAATATATATATATATACAATATATATAACAACAATTTACCGTGTGAGTGTCCTTTTAAATGTTGCTATTCTATTCTATTTGTGTTATATTGTGTCGGCCCATTATATATATATATATATATATATATATATATATATATATATATATATATATATATATATATTCAAACACAAAATCCCGCCAAACGGCGAATAAATACTCATTTATATAGAAACAGATATAAGGAAAAGGGATAGGAACACACATATAGGACGAACACAATAAAGGTGGGGAAGGCGGAATCGAACGGATCACTAGAGTAAAAATATTTCCTTGACCGGGACTTGAACACCGGATATTTCCACTTGCCGGGCGGTTGCTTTTTACTCTTGTGATCCGTTCGATTCCGTCTTCCCCACCTTTATTGTGTTCGTCCTTTATGTGTGTTCCTATCCCTTTCCCTATATATATATATATATACATTCAAACACGAAATCCCGCCAAACGGCGAATAAATACTCATATATACAGAGACAGATATAAGGAAAAGGGATAGGAACACACATAAAGGACGAACATATATATATATATATATATCTGAAAATGTGAACAATGCTTTTTTTAACTCTTCTGGAAATGGAAATTCATTTATTTAGAGGAAAATATATATTCAATAACAAATTCTTTTTGTTCTTGAATAATTTCAATTTTAAGATGGACAAGATTTAAGATTCAAGAAAATTTTAAGATGGCAACGCTTCATACTCCCTGCCGTAGGTTAGCTCATACCAGTTTTAAATTGAGGGTCCTATAGGTAGATAGCTTCGTTGAAAATTCATTCCATACAGGAAACTCTCATGCACCCCGATAAACTACCCCAAAGTTTAATCTAAAGCATCACGCACTTTACTTCCTAATGAATTTTTTGTGTCAGAAGCAATCGATAATAAGCAAAATTGATTTTCTCACAACATTTCGTATGACATTCGGCCTATTTAAATTCAGTCAGAATAACCTGATTTACAATGAATAAACAGAGATTTTCCCCGAAACGTATCCAATAGTTATTGAACAGCGTTCTAACTACCATTTATTTAACTTTCACTCTTTCAAGAGCCGCCAATGATTACACGCTTTGACGGAGAACAGCGGAGTCCATTATAGGGACTTGTAAGAATTTTCCAAGTGGCATTACTGTAGTGATCATCTGGGGCCAGATTACGGTTGCTAAAGAAATCTCCGTCTTCGCTTCGCTTAAAAGAGCGGAAAAAAATGGAAAGGGTAAAAAAAAATATCATCGGAGGGCCGGATGTTCGATTTACACACAACCGGGGAGAAAGAACAAGGGACGGAGGCCGATGCTCAGGTGTTTTTGCCGATCGCTTCGTCTCCGGTAGGGGAGAGCGCCCATTATTTGCGCCGTTTGCGAGGGAGGGAGGGAGGGGAGGGAGAATCCACCCCACCGACGCAAACGAGATAATGACCCTTCTGTTTGAGTTCTGTTGCCATACTCTATTTCGTTATGGCAGCGGCTGAAAAGGGGGAGGCGCGTCTCCAACAATGCGTGAGACAGGGGCCCATTAGCGGAAAAGGGCACCCCTTCCAACTCCCCCCTCTCCCCCCCGAGTCTCCCCCGTAAGCGATGACTGCGCATGCGTCATCATGATTTTCCTAAAAACCGCAAAAGCGCCCAACCAGAGTCACCCCTCATCCCTCCACCCCATGACCTCCCACCCACCCACACCAACGTCACCCTCCCTACTCCATCCCCCTCCTATCTCTTCGACTCCGGAGCAGTCCTCGCCCCCATGATTTGCCATTATTCGTCTCATTTCCTCAATCAACCCATTGTCAATCACCCGATTCCACCCGTTGAGGTGTGTGGGGATAGTGACATGCTCTGGGTGGAAGTGATTGTTGGAAGGGCAGGTGCCAAATGCCAACCCAAGGGACCAGCACCAAAGGCGTGTCTAAGAACCAGCTATGTATGTAGAGGCAACGGTGTTATACGCTATATATATTTTTCAACCGGGTTCTTCGCAAAGCTGAGCAGTTATCCTCATTAACACGGGAGCACGAATGAAAATTACGTGCAAAATAGTCAACAAAACTTTAAACTCTTAGTCGAGCTATTTTTCTATTTTTCACTTGTGCAATGCAGAAAAACTCATTATTAAGTAATACATTGAGTTTTTTCGGGCATTATAACGGATATATTCAATTTTTTGCTACGAATTACATTATTTCATCATGGTAGTCAACGAATCGGCAGGCACACGTGTCCTTAACGCCGTTCCTTTTAGGGGTAGGCGAGGTCAAGCAATGCTTGGTAATAGTTTACGAAAGGAAGTAAGCCCTAGGCCTATTCATTACTAGCATACATGATGAAAGATGACGCTTGGCTATTCAATATAAACTAGTTTTATTTACGACTTAGATTTCTTTACAGCGTAACATCTTCAGGTCTGAACACCTGAACTGATCCACCATTTTACTTTTGAAATTGTTATTTACTGCCATACACTATAATACTAATATTATTCAATTCTCTTTTTTACAAGTTGAGTCGTTTAAAAAACTAGATTGTTTTTTCTTAAAGAGAGAATTCTGCTTTTAAAATAATTTCAACTAATGTTCAGTCAATATCTGTCTGAGATCTTGTGCTTTCCAGGAGTATCTGTTGGGTGAAATCCTCTTGGATCTCCCACCGGGTTAGTGTCTCCATAGCTGCCGACGCTTCGTTGCATTCAGAAGCGCTGAGGACGATGGCTGAGTCAGTTATCGAAACGTTGGCAGCTATGGAGGCACTAATTCAGTGGAAGAACCGAGAGGGTTACATTGCTTCTATCAGATTTTATTTGATGCATCTCGTACAACTGCAAAACGTTTGACACTTTATACTTCATCTGTCACCTATCCTACACACTCACATACTCGCTAATATTTTATTGCTCTTCTTGTCAGCACTTTTTCTTGATTGCGTAGAGAATTATTTGTTTATTTAAATTGAAACTTACCGTGGTGCATAAAATCCGCAGTTAAATTTATTTCTACAATATGAATCATTAAAAATTCAGTTAGTTACTAGCCTTTTAGCTAAATTCAATTTGTATATTGCAACTCTTGTGTGTAATCACCCCCTGCCACGCATTAAAGTGGTGGCTGGCATTGTGCCCACCGATGTAGATCTCACGAGTATATAAGTGATATCGAGCTACTTCCATTTACAATCACTAGGAATCAGAACCCCACTCCAGGAAAGAATTGCTGAGTAGGTGAGGTTAAATCATTTCTTTCAAAAATCGGTGGATGAGGAAGTTTTCGAACGTGTTAGTGAA
Organism: Hetaerina americana; assembly: GCF_022747635.1. Lineage (NCBI taxonomy): Eukaryota > Metazoa > Arthropoda > Insecta > Odonata > Calopterygidae > Hetaerina > Hetaerina americana. The sequence goes on along the minus strand of NW_027287217.1, from coordinate 2,368,716 downwards.
GGGACGTGACAATATGTTGTCATCCGTTTGTGAATAGAACCGTTCTAATATGGTGTTGATTGTCCTAGAACATGAGCGTTCCCGTGTAAAAATTAGTACGTTTTAAATCTATGATTAAGGCCAAATGGGAAATACTGAGCAGCTGGGATGACCTATGAAGCAGTAACGAGTGAAGCATAATTAACTAAGGCAGCGGCAGAATATGATTCGAACACAGATGCGGGTCATCAAGACATCATTTTCTAGAAGTGGCCACCTAATTCGCAGTACCTCGGAATCTCCACCTGCCTGTGTTTCTGCCGTTCTCACGAGGATGATTTGCTATCGGAGCAGGATGATTTGCTATCGGAGCAGGATGATTTGCTGATCTAGGATTTTTCCGCCTCTTCTTTTGAATCTTCCGCAAAATTCTACGCGGATCGGCCGGCGTAGTTATGCTGTGCGGATGCAAAACGATTTCACGTAAATACTTCAGCAGCAATAGGTTATGGGCACCGTTACAATAATTTTCTATCCATACAGCGGTTGTGGAAAGTATCCGTGCATATGTGGAAAGGTTGATCACCTAACACCCCCCTGCCACTCGTTCTTGTGATGGCTTGCGAGGTGGAGTAAAGATGTAGATGAGAAGATACATAGGTCTTCGATGGATCTAGGAAATAATCATTGTTATATTTTATGCTTCAAATGCCTTTCAATGCAACAATTTCAGAGTGAAAATCATTCGCCTTGACTAGGATATTGATTGATCCTCGTCAAGGCGAATAATTTTTAAACTCTGAAATTGTGGAATTGAGACAGATCTGAATTCGGGCCCGAATGAAATATACATGAATACATGCCATAAAATACATGAATACGGGCCAGAAAAAGCAAATGTTTGAAGAAAAAGGCAACATTTTGTTGAAAAGCTGAGTATTTCTTTAAAACTACTGCCTCATTGAACTTCAACGTGTTCCATTTAATCTCTCAACAGGTGAAAATAGCACATGTGTTGGGTCCGTAACACCTTCCCTTCGTGATAGCAGGTGGTGGATTTCCCATCTTTGGACTCCTCAGAGGCAAATTTCATGGACTGATCAACTCCACATTCCACAGTTGTGTGACCCCCGAAAACTGGCTACGACTATTTCACCGTTTCCATCTTCCTCCCTTCATCTCCTACTTTTCTAGATTTTGTTTTACAATACTTGCATTGCAATTCATCCTTCGCTGTTTCTCTTAAGTATTCATCTACATCTATACAATACCCCGCAAGCCATCGCTAGGACGTACGGCAGGGGTGGTATGCCACCAGCCATTCTACATATATCCCCTCTATTTCCTCATGCACCTAGCATCCCGCGATCCACGAAAAACCACGTGGAAAGGGGTGACCAAACACCAATCATGCAACATGCGTTTGTATATTACGAGTATAACATGGTCAGCAGCTATTTTATATGCGTACACAAAGAGGAAAAGAAAATATGATAAAAGAGAGCAGGCACATATAAAATTTAGACACTTATTACCGGTTAATATCCTATTCATTCCGGATGGGCAATTCACAAGTAAAATATACTTAATATACATCCACCTACACCCCACCCGGCACAAGGGCGTACGGCGGGGGGCGTTAGAAAACCAGACTTGGAGAGTTTTTAGTGGTATTTTAATCCCTTATACCCATATTTTCAACAGCACGTATCCATTACTCTCTTATGTGCTCCCCCTTTTATTGCCGTCACGATAAGTGTGCGGGAAAATCAAATTCTTGAATCTACCAGTACGACAGTCTAACTCTCTAATTTTGTTACCATTGTCTGCCCTGCCAGTGTAAATAGGGGGTTTAATTATACCTCCAATGTCGAATGTGGGATATTAATGCTTGGCGTTAAAATAAATAATATATTTTTTGCTTATTTATTTATATGCAGCCGTTTATTTATGTTTACGGAAATTATAACAATGGGAGACAAGGAGATTTCGCAACAATGCTGCCGAGAACATATGTGTAGTTATCAATACTCAAGAAGCTATTAGCGTTGTGAAGAGCAATTAACTTTTCGGTTCGCTATTGCAATTGATATAATACCTATTTAGTACAAATCAAGTGCATTCGCTACAATGGCGTCGTGCAATAGAACTCGGTACGGAGAGCAGTTTTCTGGAGATGAAAGAATTATGGCAGATTATTTCTTCTGTTTGACGCACGCACAATGGCATCTCAAGAAGCTTCCCAAACACTTGCGCAAACAAGCGGGGGTATGGATCAAATTTTTGATCAGAACAAAACCCCACAGCGTAAAGGAGATGAGGATCCGAAATATGCGCTTCGTCAACTTGCTTCTGGATATGTCTCTCGGGACTCTGAGGAGAATATACACCAGTATTCCCCCGAAAGCGCACGAGTCGCTCCCAACAGCGCCGACCGTCACCCACTTCAACTAGGAGGAACAGCCGGTTGAAGAGAGTCAATCCACGGAAGAATGTGCCTTCCCGATTCCTGACTGGGTGACGAAGCTGATTGAAGGACGCGAGCCAGCTTCCGAAGACCATCCAAAGGACCCCCAAGTGAGTCACACCTCTGAAGATGGTCGACTCTATGTTGCAACCAGAGCTCTCCCTGGACGACCGGGTGCATACAGCTTCGTGAGCATGTCAGGAGGTGCCTGTGACGACATGCAAAGGTCCCCCGACAATTCAAGAAGGAGGTGGAGAGAACGCGAGGAGAAATGGGACGGGTCAAAAGCCATGCCGAGGGGAATAGTACCCTATTCACTGGTCACATGCAAGGGCTGGAGCAACACAACATCAATGCATTCCCACTGCCGCCGCTCAACACATTAGAAGAGGCCAATCCACTGAGGTATTCTATCTCAAATTTAAATGACTATGCAGTTTCCAAAGAAACTGCGGGAGATGCCGCCACAGTAACTTTAAACGGAGTCATCCACTAATGTGCGTTTCAATGCAACAATTTCGTCTTGCCTGGAATACAGTGTGAAAATGCTCCGCATAATTCCATTATATGCGTATTACCACCCATTGTTTTCGGGTGGACAATTTTCTTCTCTGTTCGTGAATTTATCATTCACTTCATCATGAAGTTCATACCATTTATATTAAAGATCAACATTCAATATTCATAAGAATAGCATTATTGTGGATAATAAACAACTTTCAATATTTCATTTCTATTGTCATTGATATATTAATATTAACGAAGGACCATTTCTAAGTATCGAATTTTTCCTTGCACAGTCTACAAATGTTCGAGGAATTATTGAACGTGCAAAGGAACATCTACAGGCTGATTGCAATACTGAGTTCAACCAGAAATTGGCCTCAATGAGAGAGAATTTCAGGCAAGATTTGAGCCGTGCTCAAACGAAGTACCAAATGATGCGGTGGTCATATGAAATGGCAATGAGAGCACGGGAACAGGCAATGGAAGAGAAGGAGAGAGCATTGGCGAGAAATGTGAATACGCTTTTGAATAAGCTGGATGCACTCGAACGCCAAAATGTGTACCTTTTAGATTTAATTGAGAAGAGAATGCTAGAATTTTATGAGACTAGAAGACGTGTTAGGGACATTAAGGCTTTGCGCACCAGGGAATTGAACGATCTCGAAGGTGAACTACGCATGTAGCAGTTGTATCTCGCTGATATGATGAAATACTACGAAGTGAATTACCTGGGTCCTCCTGAATTCACTGGCAATTATGCATATGAACAGCCATTCTAATTATTGATTAATTCCCTAAATAAAATATTTTTTTGGATGCTTAAAATAATATAAGTTTTGAGTTATAATTAAATATTAGTTAATGAGAGATATCACCTTTGATCTGAATAAAGAAATGTTTCAAAATGAAGTCATTTCCATTTTCACTTTTCTGATGAAAAAAGGCTAATTAGAATTAAAGGGGGACACTTAAGTACCCTGTAAGCCAATTTAAGATGTGTGGCAGGGGGTGAATACACACCTGACTAACTTTGACCCAAATATGACCCTACCGAGTTCGGAAAATGCTATTCTGCTCCCTTATCGTTCAGGGTCATGAAGATGTGACGCAGTAACGAAGCCTAGGTCGTAATAAAAGTACTCTATGTTGAAAAGCGAAACGTCTTTCTTCATCAAGGAAAGAGTAGGTCGGGGATGCGCGTGATTTTGCAAGGCAGACATTTCGAACACGGTTCACGATCGTGCTTTCGTTACACAAAATAAGCTAGTTGAAATAGAATTATGACGCGTTCGAAGAAGATGATCCAGACAGAAATCATTAATAACTCGATAGGGAGAAAAGATGAGAGAAGAAAATGGAAGAATATAATCACAGTGTAAGTCACAAGAAGGTACAAAGAATTAAGGAATAAATTGAGGTGGGCAACAAATAAAGCAAAATAAGAATGGTGGAAGATGCAGTGCTAGGATAGGGAAATTCTGCTGAGGAAGGGTGGAATTGGTGCGCTATACGTACAAGAAGGATAAAACATTATGGCGAAGTAAAAAGAGAAGATCTGTTTTGGCAGTTTGAGGTAATCAATCATAAAAAGGAAGAAGTCGATAGGATACACTATCAGTTACAGGGCATACATGTAGTCGTGTGTGTTCCTGCTAGGAAACATTTAATAGTGATGGCGGATTTGAATGCGTCTATAAGCGAAGGAAGAGATGATGATGAGGTGGAGGACTACGGTTTAGGCACGAGGAATGACCGCGGGGAGAAAGCAATTGAGTTCCGCAGGAGACAGGGCTTAGTCATCACCAACACTTGGTTTAGACACCACAAAAGGCCAGGTGACTCAGAAAGGTATCATTTACGTTATGTTATGGTTATAAATGGGTTTAGGAAGAGTCTGATCTATTCCCACAGCTCCCCGGGAGCGGATACGGACTCTGACCACATTTTAGTTGTTAAGGAAGTGCAGCGCCCTTTTCAAAAAGATAGGGCAGGGGCGGCGGGGTTTAGGACATGGAATATATAATCATTAACTGGATTAACAAGGAAGGTGTATCAGAAGGTTGTAGAGTAAATCATGGATGAGGGTAAAGAGCCGAGTACTTTCGTAGAAAAATAGAAATATATATCAAGAAAGGGAAACCAAAAGCCGCAAAAGAAACTTCGAACTGTAAATGGGAAAAGGACGAGAAAATAGTGAATCAAGGATGAGGTGATTAGGAAGATCTACAGGTATCTACACAATTGGAAATGAAAAAAAAAGTAACTCTGTGATTCCACTAAAATGTTATCACGGTACGACCCGGGTTTCGACGTTCAACGTCATCTTCAGGTGACAACTCATACAGACATCCATCCATCTCTATGTACTACACTCAGATAGGGGCAGGGAGGTGAGAAGGTCGGAGAGATGGTGTGGGAGGGAAGTGAGTAATGATAGTTGGAGGGAAGGGTAGAAAGGACGAGACCCTCTATCGTCTTCTTCCCTCTCACTGTATTTTTTCACGTATTATTCCTCCCATTTTTAGAAGAGGCTTCCATTAAACATATTTTTTAATTAGATTCAACTACCAATTCCATTCCCTCTAATATTTACCTACATTTAATTCATCTTTCCCATAACTCATCATGGATTTCAATCTTCAAAAAGCGGGAAATTAGGCCGATCAAAAGCCACAGTTGCGTGGTGGAGCTCGGGAACTCCTTGCAGATCAAGAACACGGAATTGGAAACTTAGATAGATAGATAGATGTATTTATTTTGGCGAAATTGAGACCTAATGGTCCCTTCTTGACTTGACTTAACTTTAGTTGGCATTAGCTGGAACACTATCACACTATGTTCCATTCATTCCCGAAAGAATATTGGTCGACCAGTAATCTACAGCACTATGAGTTTTCCCTACACTATGCATTTTCCGCATAGAGGAAGCGGGTATAGCTAAATATGAGTCCCTTGAGCTTAGTAGAGCAAAGATTTTTCCAATATTAATGCATAAACCTTGGCGACAGGTGGTGGATTTCGCAGGCAGCTGTGGAGAATCCCTGATTTAAATCATCAGCAGAACTCAAGCTGTGAGATCTTATTTATGGTTACTTGGTCTTCCTGGGAAACCCCAGACATCAACATGAAAGGAAACCAAATTCGTATAAATATCTCGGATGAGTGAAATTCAAAAGCTTGACTATGGACTACCTATGTTCATAAGAGTTGATGTATGTTACTTACTTCTGCGTCTCATGTAAAGTTTTCTTGGAGATCACCTCGATCTCTTTCGTGATAAACCCAGAGTACCAAGATTAAGTTTTTCACTTAAATATGCCTCGCGTTCCCATCGTAATCATTAATACGATCCGAGGATAATTTTTTCATCGCTCACCGAACCATTACTCTAGTGTTGACGACGCGAAAAAGTACTGCTGGCGAAAGCAAAGGTGAACGAACATTGATGTGGGAAGCGGTGATGGGAGTCTTCAATCCACACGTTCGCTCAATCCTCAATTCCGATTGGCCGCTCCCTCACATCTCTCGATTGTTTTCCGGGCTAAGGCGCACATAAGGGAGGCGATGGGCCATAAGGGGGTGGAAGAGGGGGAAACGGGGTGGAGGGATGAGTGGGCCGCTTGTCATTAGGCCCCCCTCGCCTCTCCAATTGGTCCCCCATTAATGTTTCCTCCAATCGATTTGAATTCCAATGGCACACGGGGCCACTTATACACGGCAGTTCGATCCCTCGCACGGGGGCACGTGCCTGCCCTGCGGCGATGCGCCCTGACGCAAATCAGAATCTCTTTTCTTTTTTATTTCATCTACCGCGCAGACCGAGGGAGAGATTACGCTCTCTTCCGTCTTTAAAAACATCTCGAATTCGAACGAAAAGGGGGAAGAAGCGATTGGATTTCGGAGGAAAAAGATGGAGAGACGCCGCCGCGTCCTGAAGCGCACGCGCCTCGAGGTTCCTGTGGGCGCGTAATGATGGCGGTCGATCCATTCCGTGGAGGACCGATCGGTGATGGCGGCGAGATGTTCAGGGCGGTGTCCCCGCAGAATGTCGCCCGCTTGGAAGGCGGCAGGACCGCCGGGGCCGTCAATCCTCGAGGGAGTTAGGCCAATGTTGGCATTTTCCATGAAAACCGATGCTGCTAAACTTTTTTAGTACGAAATTGGTAAAATACACACAAACATCGATTTCCAAGGTTTCTATGTAACCCGTGTAAATTACTCTAGTTTGACTGACAAAAAGTGTTTGTCAATCGAGATAAAATTTAAAAAATAGTTCAATGATGGTAATGAAATTAAAGAAAAATAGATTTGGTTTTATCCTATTATTTTTTATTACTCTACCACTCGCGTCAACTATTGGGGACATCATTAGGTATAAAGGTACATGTAGTCATTCATTGGTTAATAACTATTTATGATGAATGTCAAAGGCGAGACCATTTTAAAGCCTTAATAAATATTTAATACTACAATGTATTTTTAACAGTCCGTTAGTGTCACTTCAGAATGTAAATGAAAAAAGGCTTCTGAATTGGCCACCTAATTGGAGTTGCACGCTATAATTTGAAACTTTTACGATGCTCATTTCTCGGTGGTTACGGTGAACACGCAATTGCATGATCCCATATTTCAAATCAATTGTTTTGTTTCTCCATTTTTCGTAAGTCCGTCATTTCGCGGCTACCGAAAATATTAAAAGACGAATTACGAGTAGTGCAACCAAGCTTTCATATGTTACTTGGATTTTCTATTAATAATTCAACGCACATACCTACTACGCAGGTATTTTGTCTATATCTACAAATATAATTTTGGGGCCATTAAAACCCCATTGACGTCACCAGCAAACTTGCGTGTCCTGTACTTTTCTAAGAGTCTAAACCTACTCTATTGTAGAATCAAGATCAATATAATTCCTCTAACACCTGTCAAAGCCTTCTCCTTTCATGACGATTTAATAAAAATCTAAGGGATTTTCACTGATCAATTTGAATTCCTTAATTAACGCCTTCTCCCATGGATCCCAAATCCTTGTCACATATTATGGACCTAATTAAGCAAAGTAAAATCTCCATTTTTCCTTTCCATTATATATCCTACAACCGGTCTCATGAAACCTATGAGCATTAAGACTGCCTTCATATTCTTCTGATTTCCTAAGTTTAAATGTTTACTCTTAGCTTATCCCTGTGCATAACCCTGGGCAGTAAGTAGTTCTTTTGCGAAGAGACAATTAAGTTTTTGAAAGAGTATTTGTTACGTTGCTTAACATTGTTAACTTTCACGGATATCTGAATTTGAGGAAATAAAAGAAGAACGCGTGACAGTCTATGATTTCAACAAAAAAACCTCAATCATGAATCGTAAGCTAAGTTGAAAGAACATACTACAATCATGTGGAATTTAACAAAATTGAAAAAATAGTAAAATGAGTTTACGATTTTCTCTTTCATCATGAGCAAAAACTAAAAATTGCTCTAATTAGTTCGATTCGGTGAAAGTAGGCTTTGGAGTCCCCCAAGGAAGCGTGTTCGGTCCCTTCCTTTACCTCATTTGCATCAAAGCTCAATAGCATAAATTCTAAAATCTACAGTGAGAAAAGTTTATTTAACTACTGTTTTACTCGTAATAATGTGACTATCAACCGTAAATAGTAAAAAAAGGACCGCAAGACTTTCCCGCGACCTCACCAATATTTATTCGTGGCATATTGCGTGAGATTTAGATCTAGATATGAAAACACACATACTGACGCAATTATGGAAAAAAGAAATTCCAACGCTCGTACATCTTTAGATATGGGAGGGTAGATGTAAGCAGAGGAGATTGAATTTGATTTTCAAAATTACAACTATAAGCATGCAAATCGGCTGTTCGAGATTCATAGGGGCTATTTAAGCCAATATGGGTGCGCGATGATCCATTTGGGCCCCTATCGGGAGCCTGTCCTGTTCAGATGGGGGGCGGTGCTTGAACAAGGGATTACTCCCTGATCGGCTAGATCCTTGACTTCAGAGTCCGCCCGGGTCCAGCCGTCACGTAGACTTGTCCGATTTTTTCATGCCCGATTTCGGTGGTGTGAAAATTGTACGATTGGAAAACCTTTAGTATCACTAGCGCAGATTTGCTAAATGTGAAGTTGAATTGGTTAGTTTCAAAGGTGGCGATGAAAAATAACTTTTTTAACTGATGTAAATAACATAAAAGTGTATTATATTGCTACGGGCATTCACCTTCAGATGCCCACATTTACCGTTCAACTAATATGGAATGCACCAATGACTATTGAATTATCGGGAAAATATCCATTCACCTAACCTCACATAAATATATAAGATGCTTGCATGAAAAAATTGAACAAAGTGTGCTAAAAAGGACTAGAAATAAAAACAGTAATGAAAGCGTAAGAATAGGAAAGTATAACTTTGTTGTGTCATTGTACACGACCGGTAATCGATTCCAGCCATCACTGCTCCTTCCTCATTCCTGTAAGTTTTAAATGCTGCTGTAAACTTTCTGGGTAATTTCTCTTTTTTCTTATAGCTTCAACATCGTAAAAGAAAGGGTTTTTCCTGTTATTTCCCATAATGATTTCCTACTGGATGGCAATATCTAAGGCCCTAGGAATCGAGTTCCTAGAAGACCATGAAGACTGCTCCCATCCTTTGGTGTTATGGGAATTGAGTACTCGTATACTCTTAATTGAGCACTCGGGCCTCTGAAACAATATGCAGACTTCTACCAGACTCTTACGTCTAACACCAGGATCTAGCCCCAGTAAAGTACACTCAATATGTCTTTTGGGACGCTTGAATGAAAACAAGATCCATAAATTGAATGATAGATCAATTTGAGAATGGAAAAACTTTAAATGTTGGCGAAACATGACATATTTAAATTTCCCAACTCTCGATTTTATTACCCGCATAAAGTAAGAATTATTCTCATAAATGTGTTAAAAGCGCGGTGAAAGAGAGATAAAAAAAAGGAGATGAGTTTCATAAAGTACCACCTTACAGCACTTTACTTTTTAGATTACCCAGTATCAACGTGCAATATCGAAGGAAACACCTGATGCAAACAAAGATCACCATCTTTGAGTGGAAATTCAAGTAATCCACCCATGTACATGAGACTGCTGTTGTAAGTGAATAATAAAAAAAACACTGCGTATTTCACATGACTTCATACTAGATACAAAATAGGACATGCAATTTCAATTGTGTATTAGGAATGGTGCATGTTCAGGATTTAGATTTCAATCTTCATCAATACTACTACTGGTACTTTAAATATTACCGTTTAATTTTAATTAATGGGAGTCAACATCGGAGTAAAATATAATTGGGTACATTGGTAAGCTAAACACTGGTATTTTATCTCATATGAAATTTTCCATGGTGATGTTCCTCCAACCTATATTCATCTAGTTTCTCATTTTTACTTTCAGGTAAGTTCCTAGTTAATCGGCAGAGCATGCTCCTGACATCTGTTTCTACAATACTCTGGTTTTACGTGAGTAAATGTGTATTAGCAGATCCATATTAGCTGTAAAATCCAAATGGTTTATATTGAACGCTATTACCTTCTTTTCAGTCTACTAAAGAAGATATTGCGAATTAGGTTACTCAACATTAGAGGTGCGTTTATAAGAAAAAGTATGTCTGTAAAGAGGCATGTAATTAGAAAAATTTTAGCTGTCTTTAACCGTTTTTCATATTTAAATTTAAATACAGTTGGAAAATCTATTTTTGGATGAAGTAACCTGTGATATATTTATTTATCGACTCAATAGGGCGAGGTTAAGACTTACTAAGTTTCTTCTTCCACCTAACCTTTACATTACAGAAATTACATTAAATCATTACGGACACTACATTACACAAGTACGTACAACCAAGCCCTAAATGAAGGAAAATCCACCAAGGCGGGAATCGAACCCGCGACCTCTGAGTTGGTAGGCGAGGATGTTACCCCGCCGCCATTGGCATCCGGCAGATATGGGAAAGGAGAAGTCGTCTTCCTTGCATGAAATATTCAAATCCCGCTCGGTATATTTACTAAAAAAAGAAAGAAAATACTTATATAATGATACATTACTCTATGTGCTAGTCCCCGATTCGTCGGTATTGCAATTAGATGTAATGAATAGGTGTGCGTTCAAAGCACGTTAAGGGAATGGATCAAATGTATAATAAAGCATTGTGTACAATTACTGAGATTAGTTTGAGAAAATTTATGAAATTTACAACAAAAGTACCAATGCGTGTTCTTGTAAGTACAGGAACAGAGGCGAAAGGCATTCTTCCTCGTCGTAGGTACCTCCAAAGATATTTTCCTGCAAAGTTCAAAATGTTCAACATCACAATGCATTAAACGGTTCTCGAGGCCCAAATCGCTGGAAAAACAGCGGAATCCAATCAAGGAAGAGCTACGAAAGTCTCAAAGGAATCAATGTAACTCTAAACCGAGAAGAAAACACCGGCGAAAAGATATCAATTACAGTCATCAAAATGCAACGTAGACTCATTAGCGCTAATGCGGCCAAATCCAAAAACAACCATTACTCTTACTTCCTACCGCCATAACTCCTGATTGCGTGACTGCTAGACCGCAGGCCGCAAATTATAAATCAAGAAGTTTCCGAACGGAGAGAAGAGAGCAAATCAGGATATTTCCCTCTCGCAAAGTAAACTGGCGTAAAAAATAAAGGAAGGAAATGAACCCGTGACGGAATGCGAGAAGTAGTCAAGCGAATGTCCGTAAACAGCATTCTCCGCAATGCGGGCCCCTCTCAATAATGAATGATATGGAATTACGGCCTCGGCAACTTACCCACGTTAAATTCGAAGGGCGGAAGAAAAGTTGCACTTTCATCCCGCCAGGAGGCACGGCAATCAGCGGGGATGGCGATAAAGGTTCATTATACCCGTCTGCGCAGAATGTACAATCAAGTTCCTCCCGCGAATGCGAATTAACCCCGTTATTACGGGCGAATTACTTGATTACGACCGACGGGGGATGGGAGGAGAGAGAGAGAGAGAGAGAGAGAGAGAGAGAGAGAGAGAGAGAGAGAGAGAGAGAGAGAGAGAGGGAGGAGGAGAGGGAACTGGGGACCTTTAGGATGCGTGAACACATAAAGTTTCCCCGAGAGCAAGTGCGGGGCTTGCGCGTTGTAAACCTAGTCTGGTGCTGCGTAAATTTTCGGCTGACTTCTTTTGAGAGCCCCATTGGAATAAAAGGAGGCAGGTAAGGCCGTTTGCACGGCTGCCTCGTTGTGTTCAGACGTAAATTTGCCTGATGAAATTCTACAACCCGTCATTTCCATCCGGGTTCTAGTCACTGCTATCTAAACCGTAGCTGAGAATAGTACTGAAGTACTGCGGTTCGATTTGGTGAAATGACGAATAGTGGTATCCGTACTCTGTTAGTTTTCATTTTGATTTTGTTTACTAGATAGATAGATAGAGGTATTTATTAGGGCGAAATTGAGACCACTATGTTGTTGTGTTGTGTTGTTTACTATGCTTAAGAAATATGGGATAACAATATTTTTTTGCAAGTTGAACGTGGTTTTTCAACTCCCCACTTACGTTAGTTTAATGTAGACATAATGCTTTCCCTACGATCAAGTAATGCTCGATATTAAACTCACTAATAGAGTTTCCTAGAGCTCCACCTGGCAGACGATTGCGGAATGGAAAAACGAAAGAGTGGTGTAGGAAATATTGCAATTCAGGAGCGTTTTCCCGTGAAATGTCATTTTCAGCGTAGGGAGAATCGAGAATAGCATATACAGGAGTGTTAAGGAGTTCACTCTGCATTAGTATAAACTTATGAATTGTATTCATTTGTACAGGAACAAAAATTATTCTTTCTGAATTAAATGGAACTAGGCTTTAAACTAATTCAAAACTAAGATCTAATTTCAAAACTGATACCAGAAGTTAAATTGTCCAATGGTGGTAGTGATAGTGATTATTAAGGTAGGTGACCGACAGCTGAGATAATTCGCGTTTTTTGTCCTACATTTCTCTATTTCCGATGAATCGTCTATTTTTTCCAAATTTGTGTGCATGTGTGGGGTCTCATTTGAAGTACGTAACATTTGCCGCTGACTTTCTTCTCTTCCTTGAATTAAGAGAGCCTCCCAGGTTGGATGAGCACCAGGGTATTCTGAGAAATCGCAGGTGGTACAGGGGAAAGGACTGGTCTCAGGCCCAGTTGTTGAGACGATATTAGACTCACTTAAGACATAAATTAAATTGAAATGATAACTTAATATCACAGAACATTCACAACGTGGATGGTAGTCGAGTATTCAAGAGGCAGATAAAAGTCCATGCGCCCACATAGCAATTATAGGAGCCAGGTGTGGCAGCACAAGGAAATCACTTTTTAAAGTTTACTATAGGTCGAGGTAGGTTTATTCAAGTCTTAACAAATATTTTGCAATAACGTCTGCCAGTTATAAGAAAACAGTCCATTCATAAAATAAAAGCAGTTTTCTAAAATGTATTTTCGTAATTATTTATTAAACAAGGAAATTTTTTAAATATTCTTGATCGCTGTGGGTAACTTATTAAAAATCAAGACCCAGAATGTTTTGGGCTCATGGAATACATTTCTTAATTATGCAACACAATCCTATGATCACATCTCATACAAGTATTAAAATTATTGGAAACTTTATTCATCAATATTTTAGCTTTGGTTTGTCTTCCATACAGGATACCTTAAATAATATACACAAGTATATTATTAGGGTAAGAATATTTAGGCCCTTAAATAATGCTTTGTAACTGCTCCTTGTGTCCAATTTTGTGACTATAATTATTGCCCACGTCTTCATTTTGAATCATGCTATAGGGTTCAATGACTCAGTTACAAATTTTAGTCATATGGATATAAAAGAAGTTGGTTCCTAGGTTTCCGTGGCGTTTATTAGTAGAATTTATCTTTGTTTCCTGGGTGTTCACCGCGTACGATGACATAGCAGACGACAGTTCTGCTGGTCTACCTTCGACTTAAAGACGCTGGTTAGAATACCTGGCTTGCATTGGCTGGTTCACTGTGTACGTGGACATAGTTGACAACAGCTGTGATGGTCTACCTTCGACTTAGAGGGGCTGAAATACCAGCGAATCTGTCGTTATAAATGTCAAAACGTGGTAAGGCTCGGAAAATTTAGAAAAATTCTACTGAATACCATATGAGAATTCGTTTCTTTACTATCATTTATTTACTTTCAATTTATTTAAAGGATGGAGGGTAGATCCTTAATCATCCTCATTCTCCCTGGTATCCAGAAGTTCACATATTTCATAATCAAACGCATATGTGCGCGTTGGACTCAGTTGATTATGACCGAAGGTTGACCAGAGTTCACTCGACGAAAAAGTTCAAATGCCTCGAAAGTAAGAACTCCGTTCAGGGCCAAAATAATCCTTCGCCGGATGGGGAAAAATTCAATTGTTTCCGGTTCACGAACTCTTTATAGACGAGGTACGTATCGATATGGAGTCCAATTATCGACCGAAAGCGGCGAGGAAATTATGTCAGAGCACATGAAACGCAACGGGAACAAAGGGTCTCGAGCTGGAAAAGACATGGTCGGAGACTCAAAGCAGAGAAGGGGGTTTCACAACGAAAAGAAAAAATAAGAATCCTTAATTAAATATGTTAACACGGCTGGATGGTTTTTTTCCCGGCACGTCGCAACACTATATTTTCGCTCGCTATTATCTTATAGTATTTCATTTGCAATTTTTAATGTTTTCTATCGTTTCCCCTTTGATTGCTTCTGGGGCTAAAGAGAAGGTCTATTGTCTGAGAGGCGAACTTCTGGGTCATCGAAGGAAGAACCTTGATATGAATTCAATGGATGTGGGTGCATTCAATCAAGTCATTACGCTGGCGCAATCCGAATTGAGTTATCTGCCACATTAAATGCTCGAGTCTTAGAAAAGACCATTGCTGTTGGAAAACGTCCAAAGGAAGGATGCATCCCTTTCTTTGAACGTTGGGAAACGGTTTTAAAGTGTTGGAATCCTGTCCTCAACACGAAGTATCCTTTTAGTGTAAATGTAGAAATCACTCAACTTGAGCTTAAGCTGTCAATTTCAAATTTTGTGGAAATTTACCCTGAAAAGAATAACGATTGACTTGACAAGGTTTCATCTTCCTTTTACCTGTCAGTTGTGTAATGGCACACCACCAAGGAATATGTTTTTCGAGGGAGAACTGAAATACTTATTGCTATGGATAATGTTTCACATCGTGGCGCTAAGGGCAAATAAGAGTGTAAAATCAAAACTGCGAGAATGGAGCCTCGCTATAGAGTGATAATTAATCGAACAATCATTCCATTTGACACAGCAAGTTTGTGTATGGTGTTTCTTGCAGGCACACCCAAATGACGGGTTTTTATTTTCCGTGGAATGGTTTGCTAAAACTCACCAAGATATTCCGTTCACTGTCTAGTCATTTTCTTCTTTTTCAATTTCTGAAGTTTGAATCGTATTTCTTCCATTGGCCACCTCTCTGTCTTCAATTTGGTCATCTTCCGTAATCATCAAAATCTAATGGGTTCTTCATTTACGATAGCCAATAAATAATCTTGTCTCATCATGCCTCAACACTTGGTTTACTCTCATCTTATTGCAAAATTCTCTCTGTACACCTATTTTCATACAGTATGCATGGTAGAGACCTACTGTTTCATTTTACTTTCATCACCACTGTCCTGCTTTTTCTTATGTCCATTTTTATCCTACTATCTCACGTCTATGAAAAAGTAAATATATTATTTAAAGTGCATACATTATAAAAAGTAAGTAAATACATCAGTTTTCAATCAATGGTTTCTTCTCTATATATAATGGTAAAATATATTATTCGTAGTTATTTATTTCGGAAGAAAACCGCCTTTGCATTACTTATTCCGCCTCCTGCTTCTCATTTGCTTCCCTCATAATTGTTGCTCTTTATTCCTAAATAGTAGAATTCTTCCTCTAATTTCAAAGTATCTTTCTTTAAGGTGTTATTTCGTCATTACCTTTCTTATCTCGATTTCAGGAATTTGCATTAGTTACATGGTTATTGACGCTCAGCGTTTTAAGAGATTGGAAAATATTTATAAAAGTTAATTGGTTTTTGATTAATTTAAACATCCTTGATGATTCCCAATAAAGTCGAAATAATTTTAATTATAAATTTCCACATCTTAGCCAATACCAGTATGCGCTAAATGGTTCTCTATAGGCTGCGCACAATTTCGTTCGTTGAATTTCCTTATTTATTAAAGATTATTAGGTAAATTGACCCCAAAATACATTATTCAAGTAAAATCTTGACGGCGGTTCATGAGAACTATGTATTTAAATTTCTATGATCTACCTTAAAACCTATTTCGTTAACATCGGGGTGAACCCGTATGACGTCCATGGCGCCGTGCTTATTTGGTTTTGTGGGTAACTAATTTCTTTGTGGTGACCATCGTTCAGAGGAGCAAAACTGTCGAACTTTAGGATCTTTGCGTGAGGCTGCGAAACCGGCAATCAACGATGATTATTGCCGGGGTACATTCCAGGAGGCGGTCAATCGTAAACCAAATTCGTGAACGTGAATCCAATTCATGATCGAGGTTAACTTCAATCGTAAACATAGCTGAACCCCTAGTACCGAGAACTCGGGACCTCACGGTCGTTCCTCATCGCCTTGCGCTTTTATGAATCACATTACACCGAGAGCGCCTCATCAAAATCAACACGAGGGGGAGGTTACGGTCTTGAACCAAATCGCGTGTGAACGAGAGGATATTACTCTTTTACTGCAGCTTAGATAGGGATTGTTTTTTGTTTTCATTGCAAGTTAACGCCTTGGAGCGGATCAAAAGAAAAAAGGATCCATTTCGAGCAGCCAGCCACTGGAGTCCATCAACTCCCCTTATGCGATTTGAGTGCAGTCTCTCCTGCAACACTGCTACGCGGTCCAATGGAGGGTGAAGAGGGATGGACGATCATGCGGAGGGACCTTTTTGGAACCTTTTTCCATTTAGTCCCCTGCGGCAGAGTTTATTGGTCGGGTGAATTCATCCTCCCTATGGCACGGCGGCAAACTTAATGAAAGCAACTATTATACGAATCATCAGAGGCCAATTTTGAGGAGACCCTTGTGGAAGAAATCGAACAAGGTTGTGGGGAAGGTTCAAAACAAATGTGAAACGAAATAGAGGGGATTGAGTGCACCCCTGGAAAGAGGGACACATATTGAACCACATTCGCCAACCAAATAGGCTTTGCCGACTGTAATTTTTTCCGTCAGTCAATGCTTAGATCTGCATAAATATTTACCAAAATACAAATGGAACATTACGGTGAAGTCCCAGGAATTTTCGTTAAATGTTATCGATTACTATGTAGAGTAAGGAACGGAATGCTGGTCGAGATGATTCATAAATGGCGTATCGGGAAAATAAAGGGTTTTAATATCCGTGAGGTTGTGAGAGAAGCAACGGGGCTCAAATATACCTCCGTACGTCTCACATATCTCCCGGTCCCCGTCCCCATACAATCATTTAAGATGTTATGACGCTTAACAGAAATAATAATTAGGTTGAAACGCTGCATAATGATTGATTTCAGAACCTCTTTCATAAACTGCACCTTACGCTTTTTGTGACGCATGTTTGAACTTATCTCATGTGAAATGACTAAAAGATGTTCAACACCATATAGGAAGGAGAGTTTTCCGCAGAATAGTGGATATATGAATTAATTTGACTTAACGTTCTACATTTGCAACTCCTACGGATTGATTATTTAGTTCACATATTATTAATAGGTTCAATTTAAAACCAGTTCTCACTGAAAAGTAAGACTTTTGAAATGAATAAAACGAGAAAATAAATACTGAGAAAGAGTTAAATACGAGTATAAGTCTATAGATAACTCACAAAACAGGATAAAGGCAATAATAATCAGAGTAACTTCCTGATATTTATTTTTATTTTCTTCATAATCCTCTGCCCCAAAAATAAGTAGAATAAATCTGGGGAAAATATCTATTGCAGATCAAAGTACAAATTGCTAAAATTCCTCATCAGAGCACTCTTATGTGTTGACACACCAATGCCAGTACATCCGCCAGTTGTGGTATACTTCCTGTGAGGCAATTACTGGACCCTCGGTCAGGTACCTCGTCATTGTACCTTCGACATTATTCAGTGGTCCAAAATGGTACTCAAAGGGGTTTTACTTTGGTCGTAGTCAAAGATCCATGCCTCGTCACCAGTAACCACCTATTCTAAAAACATTGGGTCACTTTCATCGTGGTCCAAGAGATCCAAGGCAAGATTGTCACACAAGCAGTCTGAATAATTTTAATCACTTTGTTTTCAACCTTTTAACTCAATTTTGCAGATGACAAAAAGTATTAAAACCAGGTTAGTGAGTGCTAAGTATTCAATGGCATCAAAAGTTATTTCCGCTCCTTGCCTATTCCATCACCTAGAGTTCCCACGAAGGAAATGCTGTGATCATACATTTTGGCAATTAACTGAATAATAATAAAGATTTATTTTACTACTTAAATAACGGAATATTGTCATAAGAAGCGCGAATTGATGACAGGCAACTCAGGTAAAGATTTGAAGTAAATACTGTTGAGGACAGAAAAAGAATTACTTTAGGGTTAAAAGAGTGTATTTATATATGACAAAAAATTAACTGCTGGGCAGTTAAAAATGAGTAAAGAAAATAAAACGGACAGAAAGGAAAATAAACGATGGAGTTCGAGGTATTGTTTGGGAAGGGAGACAGCAGAGGGAAGAATGCTGGGAAAGTAGATGAAAATATTAAGTATTTCAGGTAGAATTAAGGGATATAGAAAGTATGCAGAGGTGATAAATGAGTAATTGTCAAATCAAGTATAAGTTTTGTTCATATGTTGTGTCACATCCTTTTTGGCTTAGGAGTGAAGTAGTTTGTTATGCCATAGTCCTATGACAACCTATGAGACTACTGCTAATAATTGTGTATTAAAACCGAATTTTTCATAAACTGATATGCTCTTTTTGTTTCGTAGGAGCTCACTATAATATACATGTACAACATGTAAAAGAAAAAAAATATATTTTGCGCTTTTGTTCGGTTTTAAATGATAACTGGGCCTTTAGCAATATTTTGGTTCTTTATTGTGTCTCTATTATGCAGTGCCCTAACGATAGACTACCACAAATCGTATTTTATTACTTGTAAAAACTGACTTATAAAATCCAGATATAAAATTTTGTGTGCATCTATTTGTTTTTCTAGGGCACGCCATATAACATTCAAATTATGTATCTATCTCCCTTAGAAGATGGATTTTGGTATGAGCCCTAAACCAGCCGTCGAGTTGGCTCCCAAAACCGTCTCTCTCTGTCTTCCACCGTCTCATGTCCGTCCTTTCCCTTTTAACCCACTACTAATTCTCTCCCCTCTCGAACCTCGCCATTTTTCCTCAGTCCACATCCTCTCCCGTTTGCCATCATTTTCTTTAAGGGGAGGCATATTATCACACCATTTGGGCAGCCAAACTTAAAAAAAAATCGTTTCCTGGAAATTTCCGGATCGTGAGTAGAAGTCAATGACGGCATTTTTGGGGGCAACCCTGCATTTAAGAACAAAATTACCAGATGGGCGAACAGTGGAACTTGAATTCTTTGAATTGAAGTAAATTTGATGCCAAAAGCATGCTTTAATTCATAAATAATGGTTCTGGGCGTCACTTGATGACGAAATTTTATACTGCAATGCAAAAAAGAAACTTTTTGCGACCACAATTTTAACCCTGGCTCTATCGCCATTTCTCTTAATCCGCTGTAATAATTGGATGACTCTACCCAGCGTATTCACGACATTAGCTTACAAAGTATACGTATATGTATATAAATAAGTCCAAGTCTCCATGCTGTAAATACGAGTGATGTGGCAGTATTGACGTAATTTCAGTAAAATATTTGAAGATACATAAAATATAATATGAAATACGTACGGTTTTTATCAGGTGTGTATTTGATTAGAAACTATTTAGATTTTGAGTTTCAATTATGCCAATTTTCAATTTCTATTTCGTTGGAAAATACATATGATTCAAAACCCATTAATTTAATTTTGTGCATAGAAAAATATTCAGTAATGATATTCCACAAAGAATTAAGATAATTATTAAACACTAAATGAACTACTTTTTAAACTCCAGTAGATTATAATTTTGCACAAATTAGCCTCTCTAATAAACAAATGAAGCAAAATTCCCGCAAAAAATTATAAAACAGGCAGCTTAAAATGTTATTGAACTATTACATTTGCTGATTTTATTTAGATACTCTTCTGCACCTACTACGTGATACAAATCAAAATAATTTCTAAGAAAATGCTGAAATTTAAAAAGTCTTTTAATCCCGGTTTACGAATTTTCAGTGTGAGAGAGATTATTTTTAAATACTCAGACAGACCTATCGTATAACAAGGCCAATGAAGAATTAAAAACGCAAACTTAATTTTAATTAACTAGAGATATGAATAGTATATAAGATGAAATGCGTTTACCCTTTTTATTTATTCACAAATTTTCAATAACGAATGATAACTCTCATATCCTTAAAGGTTTGCGTTAGCACAGACAGCTAAACCCTACTTCATGGTGAAAAGAGTGATCTTACAATAATAAATCATTTATACACTTAAGTTAATAATATAATTGATAAATAGCATAAATAAAATAAATAAATAATAAACACAAATGATTTGTAATGTTACAAATAGATTTTCAGCAAATGAAAAAAAGGAAAGTTCATTAGTACAGATATCTGCGAGTACATTTGTATAACTTGCATACAAATTAATTCAAACAAAAGCATCTCATCTAGACGGATAGGAAATCAAAGATCATATTTTCCCGCTAATGTTTTCTTGAGCAAAGCACCATATCCTATCGTATAATGGCTAAGTTATTTTTTATTCTAGACCACTCGTAGAACCTTATACACTAAGGAGAGTAATCTTTATGTTGTCTAGGGATCCCGGAAGCCATAAGGCGCCGCTTAAGAGGCCATGTGCTTTTGCAATAGATTGAGGGCGTTTGTTTCTCGAGAGCTGTTGAGTGGTGTACGCGGGGGGAGGAGGGTGGGGAAGGGGAGGGAAAGATGGTGCCGAATGACATTTCCCGAGCAACGTCCGTCGCTTCCCGTGCGGGTGGACCGGAAGTGGACGATCAGGGCAGAGGGGACATGGCCTCCACAAGATGGCGACGGCACGTCGGAATAGCCGTGAAATTACAGGTTCTTAAAAACCGAAGGCATTTCTTGAGTGAGCGGGGAAGGGGGAGGGATATGGAGAAGGGAAGGGGAAAGCGTGGGAGGGGAAGATGAGGAGGTGGATGAGGGGATGAAAAAAGAAGCATATTTCATTCCTCCAAGTTAGTTTTTTTTCTCTCGATTTTTTTGAGAGGGAAGCGAGGAGAGGAGAATAAAAAATTGAGAGGGTGGGAGTGTGGTGACTAGGGGAGGTGGGGGGAGTCATGCGGAATATAACTATCGACAGAATCGTAGCAGGAGGGACACGTCTTTAAGACGATGAGTGGCTAAGACATCTATAGATGCGTAAGACCAAGGGTATCAATTATGTGGAGGGAAAATGAGTGAAACGATGAGCTCCTTTGACATAAACGGAAAAATACATCCAATTATTGTATGAGTTTTGCCGTATTTTATCGTCTCCTTTCAGATCGCTGCTTGGATATGCGGCACTGAGTGGTAAACTATAAGCCTTTTATTATGCACCTATGTAGCAACTTAAATGCATAAATTACTGACAAGGACATTACATAAATACTTAGACTCGCTCCTACCGAGAAAATAATATAAAAAAATATAGAAAGTTTAACCATTAAAATAGAGTAGGAACGGCAAAAATTCACTTGTAACTGTCAACGGAAACGAAGTCAAAACAAAAAAATGTAGGAAGTGGGCGCTGACCGAACCGACACAAATGTCTGTGCTGCATTCATCTCAAACAAGCTGGTCGAAGTGAAGCTGAAAAATAAGTTAGCTACCGACTTAGTTTTAGGTCCCTGCTACCTTGCTATCCAAAGATAAAAAGGGATAGTTTTCAAGATAGGTTAAAACGTCCGCACTTGATGGATAATTAGACAAGTGGGAGGACGTTCCTTGCCATAAAAACAAACTCAAAGGTCAATACACAATTTAATTTTAGCTAATTTATTGAAAACATTTGATGGGCAAAAGTGAACAGTAAAAGGAAAACATAAACATTAGTAACAGAGACGAAGACTGTTACAATGTGCCACTTATACTTAATAGTATTAGGTGGAAAATTGCAATAGTCTTTGTCTCTATTATTATGGAACAGTTCCACCTCTTAGCACCTGAATCTGTACTTTATATAAAAATTGGTACTTCCTAGAGCACACCTAATTTCAACGGACACACAATTCATACCCAATATCCACCACCATGTCAACCGCCATCTTTTAGAATACCAAACGCAATATAGTTGGTGGAGGAGAATTAAAAACTCCATTAATTGACAGGAAATGTGATTGCATTGACACAAAATCGCGAAACCGTGAGCCCTCCGAGGAAAAGCAACGCTCTCAGCAACCACTCCTTTCGCCAGCTAGTGAAAACACTAGCCAGGAGACAAGTATAACTTACTGCATCCCATGCTACCCTGAAACGATCACGAATCTTGGTAGAAGTGAGGGTATTAGTGACCACAAACCATTTTCGCTGAATTACCTGCTCCAGTAAGCAATACTGCAGAACCAAAACGAAAGAAGTGTTCGATGAAGGAAGCTTGATGGGGTTTAAAGAACCATCTTCAAAATGACTCCGTTAGCATGTATGTAGTATTCATATCTTAAACCAATTAATGTATACACAAAAGAGGGAGGCATTCCCTTTAATGCTGCGGCGAGGTATCGACAACTGTACTCCTGTCAAATCACGTAAAGTCACGAAACATGAAATTACTATTATGAAGTCATAAAAAGCCTTGAGCGATAAATGAAATTAAAATAAAAATTTAAAAAATATTGCAGTTCGGCAAAGTTAAAGACAATTATAGATTAAACAAAAATCAAAATGCACGTAAGCAAGGAAAGCCATGCGTTCTGACGGAAACCATTTGAAGAGAAACTCCTGCGAGTGTACCGTGAAAACGATGTGATGGCCTTCTGGTTCTGTGTAACTTACGGCTACATTTAGAAGGGTTTAAATCCCCTAAGGATTACCACAGCAACATGATTATTGGTAGCATAAGGTATGCAACCGTTTTAAACAGCCCTCTCCAAATAATTTGCATACATTTATAAAAAGGGGTGGATGCCCCTTATACGGCCACGCAACTGAATGGAATTTATTGCATTAAAACACATTGCGTAAGCGGAAAAATCTAAAATTGTTTCTTATAAAATCAAGCAAATCCTCCAGAACTGGGAGTTTTCAGCTACGCAATCAACCGCATTCCAGTATTCCGCCAATATAATGTTTTTATTACTACTAGGGCAGGGGATTGACATTTTTGAGTAAAATACTAAATAATAATTAATTTAAACCGTGAAAAATGAAACAATAAAGTGGTTATTTCGTAGAAACTGACAGAGGATTTCTTGACTACAAAAATCTCAGTATATCAGCCACCAAACCTTTCCTAGAGTAAAATATATTAAACTTAACATCATAGCCCCATAAACGAGTTCTTTATGATAAACGCATTTATCTAGGCGATAAAAAATAGCTGTTTTTACCAGTACTAGAAGATGGCAGGCATAATCTCTTCCTTTGAGGATCGAAAAAATGTGGCATTTATCTACTCACTAATATATTTATTAATGACTAATTAAGATTAACCATGTAATATGCTCAATTACAGTTATAGGAGTCCTTCCTCTTTTTAGTTTTAAACTTGTTAAAGTCATTAGTGCTTGTCAGACTTCATTCAAATCATTTATTTCTCTAACCTTTAATACGTCGCAACATTGATGAAGAACTTGTTCAGGAGTATTGATAATATAATCAGACTGGATATTATATCTTTTACACGCATAGTCAAATGAGGATAGGCAATGTGGTTACAGTCCCCATTTCAATGATGGAGGAAAAGAGTACAAAATTATGTCAATAAGAAAACATTAAGGGTCGCTCTTTTGTTAAATTTCCATCAGAAAGTTTCTCTCAAGTTGATTTTTCGCAGAACCAGATTCAATCTGAGTAGCCGACCCCTTTGATAGGTGTGGGTGAGTTTCACTTAATACCAAGTCCTGCGACGGGTGAAAACACATTCAGGGTAATAAGGCGGCCAGTTTATTCTTCGTTCCACTAGTTTTTTCCCAGAAAGATCTCAAAGATCTCGTACGCCAAAAATTCACACATCTGGCAGGAAACCGCCGAAGTCAAAAGTCACCAGGAGTCAAAAACGTGCCCTTAAATGTGTACTGTAATGTATATATATATATATATATATATATATATATACATATATGTATGTATGTATGTATATATATATATATATATACAAATATATAAAAAAACACAGATGTAGATTTTTAGAATATAGAGACAAAGAAAGTGTGTCGCCGAAGAGCGTTCCATTTCGAAGATATTATATATATATATATATATATATATATATATATATATATATATATATATATATATATATATATATATATAAATTTCGATTCCCGGGTAAAGCACTCTGGGCACCTGAAGCTCCACCCAAGCTATGTGATTTTTCAGGTACCAGATCTTCCTGGGAAATCATAACCAGCACAGGGAAAGGAACTGGCCCCCCTACCCTGATGTGTGAATTTCACAAGCCGTCGGGCTTAGTACTGGGTGAACTCTACCATCACCTACTAAACAAACCCTCGGGTTGATTATTGTGTTTGTTGTTTTATATATATAAATAATATTGGGACGGCACAATAGAACACAAATAAAATAGTATCACTTAAAAGACACTCACATGGTAAATTGTTTAAGCTTTCGGCCTTCTCCGAGGCCTTCTTCAAGTAAGACTCTATAGACATATATATGTCTATTTATATATATATATATATATATATATATATATATATATATATATATATATATATATATACTCATATATACAGAAACAGATATAAGGAAAAGGGATAGGAACACATATAAAGGACGAACACAATAGAGGTGGGGAAGGCGGAATCGAACGGATCACAAGAGTAAAAATATTTCCTCAACCGGGACTCGAACACCGGATCTTTCCACTTGCCGGGCGGATGCTCTTAACCACTTGAGCTATCGAGGATAGTCAATTTACCCTGAGATCCGTGGGTCTAATATGTCGCCAAGCGCCCCGATTCTTTCAGCCAAGAGATGGCGTCAGGGGGCTGTTTCACCCACCAAAGGAGAAATAGACAATACACAAGGAAAGGAAAGGACAGTGGGTTAGAATTCATACAACATCATACAGGAAAGGAACAGTGCGTTTCGTGGCACGCATA
Source organism: Hetaerina americana (assembly GCF_022747635.1). Lineage (NCBI taxonomy): Eukaryota > Metazoa > Arthropoda > Insecta > Odonata > Calopterygidae > Hetaerina > Hetaerina americana. Next base: position 2,343,212 of record NW_027287217.1, on the reverse strand, counting down.
GCCAGAAGAAAGAGATGAGCCACATTGGCCAAATACACATTCAAACACGAAATCCCGCCAAACGGCGAATAAATACTCATATATACAGAAACAGATATAAGGAAAAGGGATAGGAACACATATAAAGGACGAACACAATAGAGGTGGGGAAGGCGGAATCGAACGGATCACAAGAGTAAAAATATTTCCTCAACCGGGACTCGAACACCGGATCTTTCCACTTGCCGGGCGGATGCTCTTAACCACTTGAGCTATCGAGGATAGTCAATTTACCCTGAGATCCGTGGGTCTAATATGTCGCCAAGCGCCCCGATTCTTTCAGCCAAGAGATGGCGTCAGGGGGCTGTTTCACCCACCAAAGGAGAAATAGACAATACACAAGGAAAGGAAAGGACAGTGGGTTAGAATTCATACAACATCATACAGGAAAGGAACAGTGCGTTTCGTGGCACGCATAGCCAGAAGAAAGAGATGAGCCACATTGGCCAAATACACATTCAAACACGAAATCCCGCCAAACGGCGAATAAATACTCATATATACAGAAACAGATATAAGGAAAAGGGATAGGAACACATATAAAGGACGAACACAATAGAGGTGGGGAAGGCGGAATCGAACGGATCACAAGAGTAAAAATATCTCTATTGTGTTCGTCCTTTATGTGTGTTCCTATCCCTTTTCCTTATATCTGTTTCTGTATATATGAGTATTTATTCGCCGTTTGGCGGGATTTCGTGTTTGAATGTGTATTTGGCCAATGTGGCTCATCTCTTTCTTCTGGCTATGCGTGCCACGAAACGCACTGTTCCTTTCCTGTATGATGTTGTATGAATTCTAACCCACTGTCCTTTCCTTTCCTTGTGTATTGTCTATTTCTCCTTTGGTGGGTGAAACAGCCCCCTGACGCCATCTCTTGGCTGAAAGAATCGGGGCGCTTGGCGACATATTAGACCCACGGATCTCAGGGTAAATTGACTATCCTCGATAGCTCAAGTGGTTAAGAGCATCCGCCCGGCAAGTGGAAAGATCCGGTGTTCGAGTCCCGGTTGAGGAAATATTTTTACTCTTGTGATCCGTTCGATTCCGCCTTCCCCACCTCTATTGTGTTCGTCCTTTATATGTGTTCCTATCCCTTTTCCTTATATCTGTTTCTGTATATATGAGTATTTATTCGCCGTTTGGCGGGATTTCGTGTTTGAATGTATATATATATATATATATATATATGCATGTATAATATCTCTCATGCCTCGTGTGTGATGGTCTTTCAAATGAATTATTTTCTGAATATGAGCAAAATTTGACGAGATCCTTCTGCCGTGTATGCGTGAGCATCCTTCCGGGGGACCGGCTCCTGTTGCTCTCCTCCCTGTTGCTCGCCGTAGAGCCTCACCGACGTCGTCCCACGGTGTCGACCGCTTTCCCTCCAATCGCCGCTCCCCGCCGCAACCCGATCACTTGAGCGAGTGCACTCACTCGGAGGGGGGGAGATCGTTGACGTATCGGGGCAGGGGGATGAGGACATGCGGGGGTGTGGATTCCCGGTCCTCTATAGGGGGCGAGAGATAGGGGTGTGGACGGGAGACTATTTAGTAGTAGGAGGAGCGGCGGGGGGGGGGGTCAACGCACAACACTGCGCAAATGCCGATGCGCCGATCGCTGCGCACACACCAGCCTTAAAAAGATCGTTCCGATAAATAGAGAGAAAGAGAGAGCAATGAATCAACGGCGCATTTCAAAATGCCACCGATTCTCGTGGGAGCATGGAGGGAAATTAAATTTTGTGCGGTTATTCCCCGCGGATTGAAAAGCCCTCTGAGTGAGTGCAATGGCGGGAGGGGTTAAAAACTACAGCGGAACATGCGACCGAGGAGAGACGTGCTCGGTCCTCGGGGAATGAGCCGTGAAATCCGGAAGAGTTGGTTAACTGCCGCCGCGCGTCGAGGAGGAGTCTCAGAGGGATGGGGAGCAGGAGTCCCGTCCTTCGCCCCGTCACAGGGATCGATTTAAGTAACAGCTGAGGAATCGCTTCCCATGCTGCAGGGTGGAAAGAATCAAATGTTACAACAAAGACGCGGGATTGGAGTTTAAATGGCGCATTCTCACAGCAACTGCTGATGACTTTCTCCGTAAAATACTCAAGTGAACCTGTGGTCTGATCAGGCGCCCTCGACGCAAAATGGCATGATCTTTCGGGATAGAAAATGGTTAGGGAATCTAAAAGGTTATATCTACCGCGTTTCATTATACAACTATTTGAGCACCAAGTGAGGCATTTTCCTCCTTCTTCCTATGCATAGTGGCAACTTGCGAATTTTTTTCAACTGCTTCATTCTAAATTTTGAAATGTTATAAAATTAGAGATTGCATGCCTTAAGACTAGAAACGGATTTCTTTTATTAAATAAATCGTGAGTATGCCTTCACCAACTAACCAGACAAGTATATCTACAAACCATTTCAACCTTTCATTCTGAGTATTAATTTGACATTGTGAATAGAATTTGCGAGGAAACTTTAAAGAATGTGCATTAAATATGCTCTAGGATCTCTTCAATGGGTAGATACGTAATGAAATATTGATGAGAGTTGTTATTTCTAATAAGCGACTTGATCAATTGAATACGCATTAGGAATGCACTGAAAAAGTATGTATCACATTGCAAGTTTGGAATTAAACGGAATCGGAACGTTAAAAAAAACATCGGAGGTAAATTAACGGCAGTGAGTAAATAATTAAAAAAACAAAAAAGCCCCCGCCGTCACGATGGGTGCCTGAGCGCAATTCCGAGGGATTTAAAAATGTATAGAGCACTCAAGAATCATAAAGATACTTCATTATGCGAATACCTAACATACTTACGCATTTATCTCCCAACATTCGAGTGCAATCTCCACTCCTTTCCTTTTCACAAGCGTATAATTTAAAAAAAAACTTATCACAAAAAAGAAGGGACAGAAAGGTAAAAGTGATTGTAAAATTGTATGCGATTACTATCGTTTTACTCCATAATAATGACCTAATGTCAACAAATCCAACGATGGGATGCCCCTATTTGACAAGTACATTTTTTGAGGATCACCTTTCTATACTCTCTTAGTAAATAGAATAATACCATTCCTCATAGACAGTTTTCCATACTTTTTGAAAAAGGATATAACTATGCTGACATTATATCTTGGCCACTTAACTCATATCCTCATGCACGGAATATTATTTTGAACACAGTTAACATGCCATCATCATTTATAGCTACATAATCGGATTAAAAAAGATTCATTATTCTCTACTTTGATATTCATCCTATTACTTGACTTGTCTACATTGTTTTTCATTATAAAAATATTCAGTGTCAAAATGATAAAAACTGATTTTTCTACGGTTCTCCTCCTATTTTACGCTGCATAGGTTGATTTAGCAATAGCATATGGAAGAATCTACAACTTCTGCCTGATTCACCATGCACGCTACACAGATTGTTTGAAAAGTCTATCTAGAAATTAAGCGTTTACCTCCCCTTATGAGCCTCAGCTAATGCTTTCATTCAAATTTGTATGAGACTAATAATTCATGTTGGATTTTTTGAAAAATCTTGAATATTGGTATATTATTATCCCTTGTGAAAATAAGTTAATGGGAGCCTTTTTATTATTTTCTAAGTCTTTATTGTTGAATAATAAGGAAATTAGTGACCCATCACTTGGAACAAATCAGATGATGGATATTACGACAGAATGTTTGAATACATTTGAGTTTTGCAACAAAATGGACACATATATCAAAGTTATAATGCCAATTAACGTAACTAATTCGATCTTTCACATATTCCATCGATTGAAATAAAGTTTTTCTAACCCTTTCACGAATTTGAAATTTTATTGGATTCCGTAGAGATTTTTATTTTCCAAATATGATTGTTTTAGGAGATTTTAAATCGATCTTATAGCTTTATTGAAAAAATGTCATGATTTTCTTTTAATCAACCTTCAAATGAGGTGATTGAACCAGCATGGGTGATTTATGTTGCACTTGCCAAACAGGAATAATAAGAAGATGAACAGATATTATTTTGATCAGCTATGAAAAAATGTGAGTTTTATTCCACAAGCAAGAAAGCCCGCGGTCGACAGCTCCCTCTCGGCTCGTGCATTCTCACTTCGCGGTCTCCCAGGAGAATCCCTCGCCACTCTACATGCCCCTCGCATAATCCCGTGCATTGATTGTCTTTCTGCAGGAATTTACATGTACCCTTTTAAATGTAATGTTTATTTGAGTTTTTTCCCTTGTAGGTATAACAAAGATGCGTTAATTTCACATTTGGGAACAAAAGAAAGTGGTAACATGGTTTTTTTTAAGACAGAAGAAGATCTGCTCAGCGATCTTGTATGTAAAACGAAAAATTAGGACAACATAGTGACAGAAGCCTCATTATAACAGGTTGGGCTAATCACAAAAAATATTGGCCTCTCATAAATGTTTTCATGTTAAATATGTTAAGAATAATTTCTTTTTTCTATGAATATTTTTTTACACAACATTTTATTCTTATTTCCGTGAAAGTCAATTAAATGAAGCACAAAAGCAAATATTCCTCATGAAAAAACCTTTATTGATACGCGCTACATTAAAACCTAAAGGAATTGAAATGTGATATGTAGAAATATCAAACAAAGTAATATTCATAATATTAAATAAAATAAATATTAACATAAAATAGGGAGGAATGGAGGGCTGCAGTAAAACAATCTTAGGATTGAAATACTGATGATGATAATGATGGATGTAGAAATAAGAAAATTGTTTATAAATTGCAATGAAACTTCTGTAATGTAAAACATATTAATTTCACGGCGCATTTGTGGCTCATTTCATCATCATTAAGTATATAACTGTATAAATAAGGGCCGTTCCTTAAACTATAAGCCAGTTTACAAGTACTTGTAATTTGTGAACACGGAGTTTGATGGGAAATAAATTAATACAGCACCAATTATGTCTACAGTACACAATACGCAATTTCAAATGTTTTACATTACATTCACGAAAATTTTTAAAAGGCATGCATATCTATCGGTGACTTTGAGGAATGGGCCCCTAATGATAGTTCAATTAACCTTCCAATTAGTTTTACAAGTATTTTAAATTGATGATCATATGGATCATTGATGAATGTAAACCGTAATACCTCGAGAATTATGCAAGCTATCGTAATCATTCCCGATCAAATATAAAATAGTTTGAATACTTTCAGAGCTGTATATTCCATTCCATGGACAAATTTGGTTTCCAATCCACCACATCACGTCGCGATCGTAAACGTCACTGAATTGTAAAATTAAGCAGTTTAGATGGAAACGTACTAAATTAAATGTTAAACATTGACAAGCGGAAAGAGTGGATTTTTCGTTTCGTGATTTAGCCGCCGACAGCACCTCAGAGGCTTCCCACAACCGCATTTGCGAGGGAAAAATGGCCAGATGCCCACAAAGCACTTCCCTTTTCCAACCCTTCGCCGCTGCGCTCAATGGCCCGACGATACCTCTTCGTTAGCGCGGCCGGATGACGAATCGAGAAGGTGAGTAGTGCACACCCGGCATCCGCCTTCGCTAAACAGCGCCCCGGGAACGAAACGAAATTTCTGAAAAGCATTCTTCGGATAACAGGCCTCTACTTTTCCACGTACATCAAAGACGGAGAGGCCGACTCGTAAACAAGCTCACGGATTTCGCCCGTCTCTTGTTTTCGCGACCCGGGAAGGATGTGGCGAGGACGGGGAACGCCATTATAGGAGGCGAAACAACGCAGGCGGAATAAATGACGATCGATCCCCGCATCCTGCCTCCCTGCTTCTCCGAGGGAAGAAAATCGCCGCTATCCGATCCGATCGACGAGTGTTCATTTTTTTGCCGTCCCCCCGCGAGTTGCGGAGACTCGAAGATGGATGTCCTGCTTTTTTGCACTCAAGAGCAAAGATGAAAGGGTTATGATTATCCAGTGAAATTTGTTGCTTTGCTGAGCAAATATTGGACGAGGGAGATTCGATAGCTCGACGGGTGAGTAAAAATCGATCGTGTCTCGCGCCATAAGTGGTCACTCGTAATTGCTCAGCTGCCGCAGCGTACTGCTATCCATTCTTCTATCAACCCGTTCGTGATATTTCCAATACCTTAACAGATACTCTCCGATTGGAAAATACATACGCGTTAGGGAAAAGGTTATTGATTTTTTTTGCTGAAATACGAATGATAAGTTAAACATGAAGATAGGAAGTCATAAATCAGAGCCAGTGAAACAATTTACGGGTTTGGGAAGCGTTTTCACCTAATATGGCCAGAGAAGAGGAGAATTGAGATATAAAAAGAAGCACTTGCAAATTAGAACTAATTCTCTAGAGTACGAAACTAGTGAAAGACTTGAGTAGACTTATGGAAATAGATATATGAGGTGTAGCGTTACTAATACGGAACTTGATATTTTGAGAAAGAAAATGAGTTGAAATTAGTAATATCCGAGGTTGTTGGTTTGGAAAATGAATAGTAGAAGCTAAACAGCAATACGACAATGGATGAATAGTTAGATGTTTTCTTTTTTTATAGGAGATAACTATGTCGAGGGAAATTGGAGAAGATAGACTAAGGAATTGGAGGAAATAATGAAATGTGATTGAGATGAATGCTATAAAGGTGAGGATAGAGGAAATAAATGGTGAAGTTTGCTAATATGAAGATGGTTTGAGAAGCAGAAAAAGAAACAACTTTAAATAATAATATGTGTGTTTTACTGAACTGCTTTCTCAAAATAGTATAATGATTTTCAATAACGAGCAAATTCATTCCTTATCTCTAGCTGATGGGTATCTATAATAATTACGTTTTTCTTGCTTGGGGGTGTTTCGCGTTCACACGTTCCTTACTCAAACTACGACGGCTGTCAAGAAGGTAACTTACGTTTTAACCTGGCTTGGCGATGAGTAGTGCTAGAGTAACCACATTGGAATCTAAACGTCCCTACGTTCAGTACACATCCTGCTGTGGTAGTGTTCGGACTACGGTTCTTCTACTTAGCTTACTGTGACCTGTTAAAATGTGCGCTGCAATAGAAATTCCCACACTATCTATCATTTGGTTTTTGCAGGCAAAAAATCAAAAGCCAATTAAAATTCATAGGCAATTTTGTGAAGTGTACGGAGACGGAATAATGAGTGAAGGTGTGCTGAGGCAGTGGAGAATTCAGTATGAAAATGGCCGCAACAATATTTGCGACGAGGACCGCAGTGGTCGGCTTGGTCTTGTGACAGATGAACTGAGGGATGGACAGTTCTTGGACATCATGGACATTTGTCCTCTCAATCTTAAACGAACGACACCACTGACGCACTAAACTGTCACTCATCACTAAGTCAGTGCTCAGCATAAAGCCCCCGATGAATGTCAGTAGCTTTGAAGTTAATTGCCAGTAAAAACTTATCACTAAACAGATTTTACATTTGGTGGGATTAACAATTGCATTGTTCCATTTGACTAACTACTGTAAATGAACAACAAGCGACCAGGCCTTCCACACACTGCATATCTAGGCGTTATGCCCTAGTGTGTCTGTTAATACAGCAAATATTCGGATTCCTCCACTACTTCGCTCGCTACACACTAACGTAGCTTACTTTCTGAACAGCTCTCGTACATCCACAGTTGCAGAATCATTCAAATAATAAGTATTTATTTAAAGGATTCGATGGAGAACAAAGTCGCTTGTAAGCAACTACATGTTTGCTTCGTGAAATAGGATAAGCGTTTTATTGGAACAATTTGGACAAAGGTTGAATCAAGTGCACGACCGCCAATTCTTAAAATCTTTAAAATTTATTTTAGGGATGGAGTGATGCAACAATGCCTATATGCAAAAAATACATTTTGATCTAGAAATCCTCTAAATTATAAAATTCTTCTCCGTTCTCTTGCAAAGATTTAGGCATTCACAAACGAGGTCCTTCAAGAGATTGACAGGTTAAGCTCAATTACGAAAAAACACCTCGGTGTTTGGAGAAGAGCTAACTGGAACTAACATCAGACATTCCGGAAAGTTCCAAGCGAGATTCCATTTAATTCAAGTGTCTAACACCGCGATTCAAATTTTCTCTTTCCGTTTGAGAATTAAACTACAAGTTACCTGTACGTATTTAGTTATCAATTTGAAAATATAAATTTAGTGGAAAACTGCATTTTCTATTTCCTGAACAATACATTATGCCAAAATAGGCCGATGTAAGTATTTAGTAACACACACGTAACCTTACAAAATTGAATATTCGCTACGAAATTTTCGACAAATACATATATGAAAGAAGTGGCTTCGAAATTTAATTAAGTTGCTTGATATCTTCAAAGATACCAAAATTATCTTCTGCTGACCCAAGAAAATGAGTTACGACATTTCACAAAACTGGAAACCGACCCCTCAAAACGTGTGCATCCTTCATAAACATATCCGAAAAGTAACACCCTCGGCATTACTACTCGGTATGGGTATGTATAAAGTGGAATTTATCAATATGCAAACGCGCGTACCCAGGTGACCACTCCTTTTGACCCATGGTGTGAATTTCCGACACACCTCGGGTATTCAAATACTCTCTTTCTACCAAGATAAAAACTTACCCGGCTCAGAAAACTTTTTAAATGTTAATTCCCCATTAAGGCGAAGAGATCATCTCGATGTGGACGAATGATACGCCCTCCGTACACTCCTCGTCGATGGAGCGATTAAACGCTCGCGTATAGTTAGATGCGTGCGACCCCTCCCTTCGCCCATGCATTCACAATGGAGTGACGGAAGCATGACGCATCGAATAATTATAAGTCATTAAAAGAACAGCTTTCGAGACGGCGTCATTATTGCCTGGAATGAGGGGTTCGGAAGATGGGGGAAGGAGGTGGGAAAAGGGGGGGGGAGGGGTCCATTGGGATGCTGGGAGGGATGGACCGCTCCCTTTTCTGACGCCTTGCTTTGCCACTCTTTCAAATTCTTTTCTCTCTCCTCTCACTCCTTTGTATCGTCCATTCTGTCGTTCATCTCCGATCAGTAGGTGGCGTTATTAAAGCCGAGAGATCGATAACCGGCGGCGTTAATTTGCGGTAGCAGCGGAGGGAGGTGCCCAGGGATGAGGGGAGTAGGCGGGATGGAGGGATGAAAGGTGCGAGGCGGTTGGGATGGAGGGGAAGAACGCATGCTCACCGGGGAAAAAAACGACGGACCAGTGAGTAGCAATGGGATATGAAAATCAACGAGAGCCCTGGACGTGATGAAATCGGTAAAACGTTGAACTTGGCACGACTATGCATCGTATTGACCCGGCTGACTAACACCTGGTCATTTCTCAATATTTTGAGTCATGCACGGTGCATTATTTTAATTTGCACATTTGGAGTCTAATTTTGGTAATAAAAGTTGCAGCACTAATTAGTTGCCTAGGAAACAATGCATGAGAATTTGAAAGTTTTATATTACAGCTTTAAAAAGTATAAGCATCGCAGCTACTAGAAGGCACTAAGCCTGGTGAGTAGAAGATCCGTGGTTCGAGTCCCGGTCAAGAAAATATTTTTACGCTCGTAATCTGCTTGACTTTCCCTTCCCCATCATTCCTGTGTTTATCTTTTATAAGTGTTCCAATCCCTTCTCCCTATATCTGTATCCAAGTTAATGAATGCGTGTGTGTATACACAAACACACGTTTATATATATATATATATATATATATATATATATATATATATATATATATATATATATATATATATACATATACATATAAAATGAGTTCTGTCCCTCTCTTCCTTGATAAAGGTGGTCACGACCACCGAAAATTCGAAAAATAGTGTCTCTTTTTTGTGTGTTTCTGTGTTTTTGTCTGTGTCCACTAGTGCTAAGTGTTATACATTATTATTCCGTGTTATAAATTATTATTATCCGTGAGACTTTCAAAAAGTGTTATATATATATATATATATATATATATATATATACACACATATATATGTATATATAATATATATACATATATATGTATATATTACGTTGCACTATTTACTCTATAACATTGATAAAGTACCTTAAATAGTATATTAATTAGCCCAAACTCCTCTCTTAGTTCTTTTTGACAACTCGCAGCATTCATCGTCACGTTACGAGGAATTCTAGGCCGCGCTCAAGAGCATGAGAAGGGTGACTGCGGTAGGGATTCAGACGATCCCCGATTACTCATCAATGAATTTTTATGAAAGCAGATAAAACACATTGACACATTTGCTGTGACACACATCCGAAATGTACCTTATGTTAGAGCAGGAAAAGAATGTGTATTGGATAATATGATATGGACGTACAACCGATAAGTGCTCAGACGAGAATATTATCCAATCAGAAATAGAGGTACAATCAAAAATTTTAAAATATAGAGAAAGCATACTGGGTTTCTTGATTTTATCCTTTCGCATGAATAAAAGTTAACAATGCTGAACTTTCGAGTACACTAAACATATTACTAGGGGAGGGAGGGTCTGCGTAGGGGAGAGATGGGAGCTAGAGTTTTTTCGGATGGTCGTGTGTTCGCCAAAGGACGGGGCCCACATCCACATGTCTAGAGCTCTCCAGACCCTCATGTCTCCTTCCTACGAAGGGAGAAGGGTACCAATCATTTCCCGACTCGTGGTATGGGGTGGAGGAGAAAGAGGACACCTTCGTGTTGCCCTAATATGCAAATCAGATAAAACTTTCACCATCTAAAAGCGACTGTTTGGCAATGGGTGTGACTCGGCAACAATAAAAAACTCTTCTTCTGGACGGTATTTTTCACTACTTCCAGAATAACCGCTGTCAGCCAACGAATTACGTTGGTGCAATGAAAGTCAAAAGTACACAACATCAATCCACTATTGAATATACATTTTAAAAACGCAGCTTAATTTAAAAAACGGAATGCACTACAAAGGCTATCTATTATAAAGCATAGCGCTATAACAACTGGAAACCTACTCTTTGATGCCAGAGAAAGAAAAGTCATCGAGGCCTTTAAAATGTTGAAATGGCAAAAACTGGGAAAATAATTTATTTAGATAGAGAGGAAAGCTAATAATGCAGTTTTTAATATGGTGGGAAAATAGGCTATGGCTATGGAGAACTAAAGAAGGGAGAGGGAGTAGGTGGAGAAAATATTGAAATAGAGTGTGGTTTTACCATACCGTGACGGAAGAAGAAATGTTGCGATGGTTAAACGATGTGGAAGAAAGAAAAAATTGGCTTTTTAGACCGAATTTAGCCAGAAAGAATTTATAAAGAACCTAACAACAAAATGATTTGCATAGACAAGCGAAAAGAGTTTCTCAAAATTTTTAGGCTTTACATATAATTTATACTTAATAGCCTTGGATGAATTAATGCAAGGCCACAGTTATTACAAAATTCATGAAGGATGCTAGAAAGAGAATTTCACAGATGAATAAAGTTTAATTATTTAGTTGAAACTATAGTGCTACAAGTGAATAGACAAGAAGTAAAATAAGAGGGAGTAAGAGAGCTGCGAAAAATACTTTTGCTTCATCCTCAATGTTCATACTTACGCAGCTTCACTGCGCTTCGAACGCTGTTTTAAAATTGTGGGCTGGATGTATACGGCTGGAGATGTTGGATATAAATGGGAAATAAATGTAAAAAATCAATTTGTCAAATATTTTATATCAAATCAAACTCAATATAAGATGCCTATACGCACGTTATTGAAATCGACCGTTACCATATTTTACGGAGAAGCCTTTGAAACAATCAACGGGGAATAGAATACAGAAATTATGCTGATATGCCGATATTTATAATTTTATTTTCAACATCGGAAACTGGAAAATTATATAATCTGAGAAAAAATTGTGACGGTATAACTGTATATTCTACCTATTATGAAACAAAAAAATTCAATGGTTACTTACCAATTTCTTGGAACTGATTGATCGAAAACGTAAAGTCATAGTCATATAAAACGAGAATTTTATGATAAGTGCATGAAATTATGTTCAAATGCCATTCAAAGTTTTTCTTAGATGGTGAAACCACTCAATCATTATTTCTTTCGCAAGGCATATGGTTAAAACCCGGCGTATCTGCTTCTTCGAGGGAGGCGACCTACGCCGCTCTCTACGTAATGGTCAGGTAGTATTTCGTTTGCTGGCTCTGAAAGATCTACCCTCAAGTTTAATCTAATAGCTTGGTTAAAATTTCAGAACCAAAATATGTGATAAAATTATCAACTTTAAATAAAGATAACAGAAACTCGTTAATTTGCGTCAGTGTTACTCAAACAAACGTTAAAAGGAAGGAGATTACTATATGCGAGCATGTTGTTAGCGATATTCTGTTTCCTCCTACAAAAATAGCACCATCGATAAATAAAGGGCAACTACATATTATGCCATATTTCGTGTTTTTATTAGGCACTAGGGGAAAATATTTTCCGAAAATTATTCATTTGTGTCGGTCCAGAATGGAATGTCGTTACCAACGTAATTTGTGCTCTTCAAGGCCACGAAGTCTTCGATGAACAGTCAATCTAATGAAGATGACACTTAGCTTTTGAAGAAATTTGCTAGAACTTGGCTCATTACGTTAGGTCTTGAAGGCTCAGCATTTCAAAGTGAACATGGCGCACGCCACTTGGGAAACAGGACTCTGCGTGGTCGTTTTGAAAATACACCTTGTCAATTACTTTATTGTCCTGTAGGGCATTTGAGATAATTTTGTATGCTACCGTGGGACAAAATTATGAATAAGTTTAGCGCAAGGCCATTGGCGTAACCGAAGGTGGTTTGGGTATAGAGGGGAGGGACCAAAGTGAAGCGGACCCCTAGTCAAAAGATTTGGCGTGGGGGCAGTGGGGAGGGGGGCAAACAGTCCAAATTACAACCCCCACCCCACCATCACCCCAATTTGTCCTCCCCTCCCGCTCATCTCCCTCCCTCACCCCTTCGCCCCCCCGTTGTCGCGTCTCGGGCCAAGGAATTTTAATTCCCCGAGAGAGGCGTGCGTTCCCCTTTCAAGAGCGGCCCGCCGACGGGGGGCTATTGATATGCCGTGAGACGGCATGTTCGGGGGAATTAAGCAGGCCGGCAGCGACGGAGGAACGGGTAGAGCTGTGGGACGGGGAAGGCGTTTCGGATGCGGGGACGTAATATGAATGTATACTTTTCGAGTGGACCTTGAGGGGGCGGGAGGGGCCGGGGGGGGGGGTTGAGGAGTGGGGAAAGGGTTCGGGTGTCCGTGGGGGCCGGAAAAGGCATTTGGACGAGGAGATATCGCGGAATCAGATCTTGATTGTTTGGCATTGAGGGAGAAGGGGTCGGCGCATCCCAATGTGGTATCAAAGGCTTCCTCTTATCATCGGAGAAATCTCTCTCTCCTTCTCGTTCAGTTAATGCAGTAATAAACTTAGAGTAGGTAGCTTATGCGGAGGCATAGAAGACCTGATCCCTCAAAGTGCCTAAAAGTAATTACGCCATTTACACTTAGAGACCTATGAGACATGAGTAATCTCATAATATACCAAAGCATATGTTATATCAGCTAATGCATCAAATGGGTAATTATCTCGTAATTCTGATAGGGCCATCATCGCAACTCTAACAAATGATTAGCACAGTGCCAAAGAACCTGAAGGAACTTCTTGAGAAAACACTTAATCTTATACCACCTTAAATCAACATTCATATCTTAAACTTAATTTGTTTATTAATACGTCAACACATTTTCCCACAGCTGTGGCCATGCGAAAAGAGCAAAGTTACCATACAAGAGCAAACTTCGATATAAAGGAATCAAGGATGAAAGAAATTTACGTGTGCACAAATAAAACGAAGAAGTAATACATAACGAATGAGGTAAAGAACTTTGGACGGTAATTACTGAAACATTTTGAAGATAGCGTTAAGACTTTAAAACACTTTCACATACCTAATCTAAGATAATTTCACTCCAACTCTATCCATTTTTGAATCTTATTATTTTTTATACCATATTTTTTCTGCTTTATTTTTCTCCTTCAGTGCTTTCGCAGCATTCTAAAGATTATAAAACCTTTGGAATCCCAATATCTCCCACCATTCCTCCAATCCACTTTTGCTGCTAGCCTTGAATTTTCTGAACAATCTCATTTCGCCTAATATTATTCGCTTATCTTTCTTTACCTTCATCTTATATTTTCCCTAAAAGGTTTCCAAATATAAGACAGCTCGCTTTTCTACAAAATGCAAGATATTATAAATATGCTACACCAGGTGCCAAATAAATGACTATCAGGCCTTTTCTTTAAAAGCATCTTCTTTTCCTTTTAACTCAGAAGTCCCATTGATTATTCAAGACAGGTGATCGGTCTTGTGCGTCGTCTAGTGTACTAACTTCCAATACCGTGGCCCGAAGTTAGAATTCCGGCAGCGGTAGGATTTTTCAAAGCTATCCGGATCCCTTTAATGGGGTGCTACGTGGAGAGCAAGCGGAGTACACCGTCCGTCAGATGGGACGTTTAATTCTTTGAACCCTTGGTGCTTATCGCAATTAGATTAAGTCAAATCAGTCGCCGAGTTTCTCTCTCTACCCATGTATCCTCGTCAATTGCCTCAACAACCTATCTCTGCAAAATCACCCACCAATGCCCAATTGTACTAATTTTCTCAGCTTTTGGTCGCCTTCCTCAGTATTGATATTATGAAATACTTCCACCTATAAACACTTATTTTGTCAACATATTTCTTTCTTAATAATTTTACTTTTACAACCTTCTCGTTTGAATATTCACACTAAGTCTCAATACATTAAACTTTTTAACCAATAATATCCTCCAACATTAATACTTTTCTTATCCTTCCTAATCTCATTACGTTTGTTTTCCTATGGATAATTTTCCCCTACTATGATACTCACTCTTGAATGCGCTCAACGGTTGCAATCCGAAGGCTGAGAGGCTTAGTAAGGCGTTATCATCTTCAAATCAAACTGACTTAATCAGCTCCCGCCTACTTCCATTCCAACTACCCATGCCGCCCATACCTCTCTCGCCATTTCCTCGCTGCATAAATTAAACAGTACGAACGATAACGGAGAGCCCTGTCTTACCTTCCAGCCTATCAATGCCCATCCCGATTTTCCATCAGCTACCGAAAATATGATGAATGATGGATGGGAAATGATCTTGAGGAAGTTTAATGGGAGTGAGGACCTTTTGGTGGCAGGTATAACGAAATTTTGCCGGTAAAAAAATGAAATGCCAACTTTGTTGGATCTTGCAACTTTTTCTCTACAAATATATTCGGGGTTTGATACATTTTCACGGTCCGGTAAAAATGTATGTCGAAGTATGCTGTACTACATAACTTATTAATAAACTGATAAACTTAATGTGCACTCGATTTTTCTCTCGGTTATCTACATTTTGGATATGTAGGCTTCTAAAAAATTTTATTAATGCATGAAAATATCAACTATGATTTCCGACGAAGTTCTGTTGAGTATTTTAGGGGCACTCTTCGCCTACTCAATACAGTGGCAATAAAGATGATGTACGTAAAATGTTCTTTGCACCATAAACGGTGATCGCTCGTACGGACGACGTTCTTTATTGACACGACTTCTGAATTTGGCGAAAATAACTTAAAAATGTTAGTAATTTATTTCTAGGGTTTTGAATAAAGTCTTGGAAACGAAAAAAAAATTTGTTTCACTCTTCCGCTCAGTTACTTTTGCCACCGCTAAAATACAAAAAACATCAATTATGTATATTTATCATTATTATTCGTTTTAATGACAAAATGGAAGGATAGACAGCAACAATTAAAAAATGAAATGGCACACATTAGGCAAAGGTACGTATTATTTCACACTTTTCATGAACCGAATGAAATTAATAAATATTTGAGGTGATCGAGGGTTCATTACGATGAATGGGTGAATAGAAACTCGATATCTTTATACGTAGGTATCCAAGAAACTTAACAATACCTAAATGTTTTTTTGGAATTCAAATTCTTTGGGAAAGATTTCGAAATAAACGATGTTTTAGCGAGTCACGGGACGGATCATGACTTTGAATATCATTTTAGATTTCTTTCGATTTATCCGTGCAATACCTCTAATTGAGACTTTTTCCATTATCATTCCTAACACTCGGTATATTCTCCTGCGTGTTAATTAGGGAATGACTATTGAAAGGTCACCATTATAAGTGTTGAATATCCTCTCTCCAGTAACGACGAGGTGACTCTAAAGGTCAACACGTATATTTGGTATTTCATCCGCCCAAGAGCGAAGGATTCATTCAGCCGGATATGAGTTCCCTGAGGCACAATTCTTGTCCACAAACAATGATTATACGTTTCTGTCGCCTCGCCTCTCGACGCGAGACTTAGCAAGCACGTATGGAGGTCGGGTCCTCCGTGACTAGCAGTCGGATGCCTCTACGCTCATCGCCCAGTTAAGCGGGCTTCAGGGTCTCCTCATCACTGGGGAACAGGCAAGTCAAACAGTTAATATCGGAGAGTGGTAAAATTATTTTGTGTAGCAGTTTTATGCATTAAAGTTAAATTGATTTTTACATTACTTAATTGAAATGCCTTCCACAATATTTCTGTCACTTAATGAAGCGCATTAAATGAAAGACAGAAAGACAATTAGCAAAATTGAGATTAGCGCTGTCGCAGATTCCGATGACTCCCCGGAGCACACGCAGGCCGCGTCTCCCTACTTACAAAGCTCCATTCAGCATCATGTGTGCCAGCAAACTTCGCGGCGTGGGTCAAAGGGAAGCCTCCTCCAACACCTTGAGAATGGCACTGTAAAACGGATGGTTTCCACTGTCGATGCAATATTTGTACCGCTGCTACCGCATATTTTCCTTTCCAGAAGAGCGAACGTTATACGAGAGTTAGCTGAGGCCGAGACCTGTGGCATTCAAGTTATGTCAACAGAAAACAATACAGTGTATTATTTTCTGCACTGTACTGAAAAGGGATTGAAACACACGTACACAAGGTTGGTAGGGAGGTGGATGGTACAGATTCCAGACAAAAAGAAGTCTCTTTGAACAGGACATAAACCACGGACCATCGAATTTCCGGACCGATGCCCTAACAATAGTCCTTTTTCGATACAGTGGAACAGTGGACAAAAGATACCTTATGTTTTGTTACTCTCATAGAATCCGAAACCTAGTCAATGAAGAAAGAGATGGATCGAGGATTTTTAGGAGATTTGTATGCAGGGGGTAAATTATGGGCTGGAGAGGGAGGAAGAAAAACTATTATTTCGTTTACTGAGGGTAAAATCAAAACGAGAGCAAGTAAAATATCGTATTACACGCTGAACTCATAGGATAAATCAACGAAGTAGACACACGTATTGAGATGTAATCGGTAATGTTAATATTAGAGAGAATTTCAGGCTATGAGTTAGAAAATGTAATAAAAGAAGTGTTTTTGATTGTACGAAGGAAAGTAGGTTAGTATGGTAAACCGATTAGGTAAATAATGCTGAGAAAATGAAACTTAAGAGGAAAAAATTTAAAAGAATACTAAAATGCGTTATCTAAGGTCTTCTGATACCTACAAGATCTTATAACTCCAATTCAATTACGAATACTGTTGGCTGAGAATATGAAGTGGGGATGCGACTTCACGTAAAGCTCCGCAGTCTTAAAATTCAACATATCAGAGTGTAAAAATCATACGCCTTGACCAGGATCCCGGTATTTTTAGCGGATGACTCGGTTAAAAAGCAACTGTCACGGCCTCTCCCGCAGTTTCTTGTACTCTGAAATTTTCCTATTACTAACCGCTAGGTATGTACATTGTTTTTCAATGTTTAAATTAGGTTGAAAACATGAAATTGGAAGTCCACGTTTGCATCCATGCTAACAATTAACTATAACATTGCCGGGCTCGGTGGTGGCGGGGTAACGTCCTCGTCTGCCAACCCAGAGGTCGCGGGTTCGATTCCCGCTTGGGTGGGTTTTCCTCCACCTTGGGCTTGGGTGTTTGTAAATGTCTGTCATGTAAATTGTAGGGGTTAGGTTTAAGAAGGGATTATACCGTCTCAATCTCGTCCCAACGAAAAAAGTTGTTAAATAAATAAATAAACAATTAAATCAATTTCTCGGCTGCCTTCATCATACAAATCAAGAGCTGATTGAGCACCAATTCCATCCTTAGTTCCACATCTCATATCTCATCCTATTTCCTGTCCGCTTTGGCTCCTCTGCAGTCGCAGTGAGATCATGATGTTCTGAGCCCATATTATATTTTTTCTCTCCATGACCCATGATGCTCACCTTTCGTGGGAATGTCTTTTTACTAATGTAACCCCAAAAGTGAGGCCTGTAATTTTATAAGAAAAAGAAAGAAAACGTTTATTTTCAATAATTGACGCACCATTTCAAAGATTTAAAATTCTTCGATTTTCGACATAATGTCATTTCCACTAATGCATTTTTTTAGGCTTTTGGGCAGTTTTTGCATGTTCATCTCATACCAGCTCGCCACCATGTCGTTGAGGTGACATTGACCCTCATCTTTTACCACGTCAACCTCGCTGAAGCGCCTTCCAGCCAAATGTTTTTTCAACTTAGGAAACAATTGGTAGTCACCGGGTGCCAAGTGTGGATTTGGGTCTCGTGGGTGATGATTTCCCATCCAAATAGTAACAGGAGATTGACGGTTTGATGGGCGATGTGATGGCGAGCGTTGCCATGGGGAAGATTCTTGCTCAATATTCCTCTTCTTCTGCTTTGAATCGCTATCGTTTATAGTCCCTACTCACCTTCCATAAAAATAATCTTTTAATGTAGCTCTCATAAGATACGTACTTCAAATTACCTCTCCATCTACTGCTCTCTACTCCAAATTTTCTTTTGGTATGCCTTCCGAAATAAAATATAAACGAGTATCTTTTCAGAGTGATCGTTTGATGGATGTATTCTTATCTATCAGGACTTCAATCATTTTTTCATCCATCCACTTAAAAAGATATCTATAATCCTGCCTCAATGTACTCATGAAAAGTCCTATAAAGTTATCCCATAAGCAGAGCATACTGTCTTCACTATTTTGCATTTTAATAATTTTTTCACTATATGTAGATCTAATATATCAAATAGCTGTTCTACACCCCGTAAACATTCGAGTAAATCCAAGTAAAATGTGTCGATATTTGCCGTTTTCTTTTGAATACCATGGCACGCATCCCAGGAAATAATTGGCGGATAACCCCAATTAAGAAATCCAGACTTGGACATGTTATAAAAAATGATCAAATTTGACATCATAATTGGCGAGAAATTTTCTTATCTGATGATATGCATAAAATAAAATTTTTCCCATCCAATTAACACAGTGGTTCGCTTAAAGACAGACCAAATAAATATGGTATGGGAATCTCCGTTACAATGATAGACAGATTTTAGATTAAAACTTGTTTCTTTGAAATATGTAAATAAAATGAGAGCAAAAATCGTACGCTGTTGCATAAGATATCTTGTCTAGATAGCATTCATTAATTTTATAGGATAAACAGAGGATTTGGAATCATCAGCTATATTTTCTGAATAAAATTGAGTAGTACCCAAGAAACTGTTACTTCCACAAATTAACGAAAAGCAAAGCTAAAAGATAAAAAAAAATATTTATACATTTGACGCATAAATTTATCCGAAACTTGATAGTCAAATGAAAATAAAAATCCTTCCTTTAAGAAGACATGGATCTTGATAAATCTTTAATTTCCTTGGAATGGAATTGCATTCGCATTTGGAAAGAACTGACAAATTATTCGCAACATTTTGTTTATATAGGTAATCAAATTTAGTATATGAAATTAAATTTATTTCTTGCCGTACTATGCCTTAGCTATGAATATAGTGTGCCCCAACAACTTTGTCATGGCTGGAACAGAACATGGATGAAACGGAGTGCCTCATCACAAATGATACCATACATATCACATCAGAAAAGAATTTCTTTTCATCTATGAACTTAACGGCTGAGCCAAAATCAGTAAAAGTAAATCTTATAACCTGGAAAGTAGTAATTAATTAATGGCTGATCTACTGGACGCATCGAATAAACGATATCATTGCATAAAATATTTTCATGAGAGATCAAATCACATGAGAAATCAACTGATATCTTCACAACAACAACATAATTATACTCGTTATATTTTATCTCTATTTTTTTACCCATAGTGATTAAAAGTCACAGAAAGGCACAAAACTTCTTTCAAAAATTCGCAACTCGCACACGATAACGATAATCATATTGATATTTTGGATTACAAGATACCAGTTTATGTAAGATGCGTTTTTACCCGCATGAAATACTTAAAGACTCCACTTTATCTTTGGACAAATCAATATGCCTTCCAGCATAAATGATAAATTTGAAAACATGGAGAAAAAATTTCCTTAATTTAATTTGCTAAGAAATGTTAGCACTGAAAAATGTGTTCAATTTAAATCCCCTCTTGAAAAGTTTGATTAACAATAGCTATATGGTAATAAATAAATAAATACATGCATAAATACATAAATAAATATGAACATATATATATATATATATATATATATATATATATATATATATATATATATATATATATATATATTCTCATCAAGTTCATTTCATTTCAATTTGAAAACTATAGTAGGAGTATCAACAAATATAAGCAGTTATAGGGTTTATTTTCTAACCCCGTTCTTTCGCAAAAAGAAATATCCGATAAATCAATAGGTAATTACTACAAACTTGACACAGTTAGCAGCTAATTTAAATAGGCACTTGAAAAATATACGATGAAAAATCAACACGTCCATAAATGTAGGAGACGTAAACATGCGTTACATATCGAGTAGACTACATTCACTTCACGTGCACACGACCCTTAACCACATTATGAACATTTGTTACATTTCAACATGCGTAAATATAGCCTTAAAACGAGCATTCATGTACCCCCATATCCATGTGACAAGCCTGACTCGGCATGCATTTTATAACCCGCAACTCATTATTTCTGATAGCCATTTTCAATCGGAAAGAAAACTATGATTAATTCATGACTCATTAGGTAGCTATGCAATCGTAAAAGAAATTAGACTTAAATTCAGACTGATAGCCTTATAGCAAAGAGATTACTTACATTGTGAAATCGTATCCACAGTTTAAATTAACTATTAGCAGGTACGCACAGGCGATCAATTCACGTTGATTACAACTATTTCATCAGATCGTGCTCTTCCCTAACAAGAGCATTTATTGCCCTAAGTCAGCCTTCAAATGACTACGTTTTTCTTGTCATGTCTGAGTGAGGACTCAAGTTTTTTCTCCTGCGATACCAATTTGATCATTAGTTGGTGCTCGTACCTAATTTCATTGCCGACTTTATGAAACAGCACATAAATTTTCCACGACCCACAAAGCATCCGCGTTTATTTAATTCACCGCTAACATATCCGTAGAGATTAAATGCGTTAAAACAATTGCCTATTTCAAAATGCAATGAACGACGTTATGTATTAGCATTTGTTAATATGACAACCAATAGGGGGGCAAAAACTAGAGCAGGTAGAACAGTTTACGTATCTCGGAAGTGTTTTGGACCATCAAGGTCAAAGTAGTAGGCACGTAAGGAGAAGAATTGCGCTAGGCAAAGAGGCTTTCACAAGGAGGAGTGGGTTGATGACAGGGACGTTGAGTAAGGATGTTAAGAAAAGACTCGTCAAAACTTTGATATGGAGCGTAGTTATGTACGGCGCGGAAACGTGGTAACTGAAGCAGGAGGATAGACGTAGATTGGAGGCTTTTGAAATATGGGTGTGGGGAAGGATGGAGAAGGTGAAATTGGCCGAAAGGGAAACAAATTACGAAGTACTTGGTATGGTGAGCGACGAGAGGGGTTTGTTAGGAGAAATCCTATGGAGGCAGGAAAAATAAAATGAACGGCGTATTGATCGGCAGAGGGATGTTGGAGACTGTAATAGAGGAGAGAATGTTAGACAAACGAGGAAAGGGCAGGAACAGGATAGGGATGCTGAACGGGATGAAGGGAGGAAAGAAATACACAGAGATGAAAAAGGACTTGATGTAGAGTGGGTTGCTGGATTGTATTCTGCAGGGAGTCACAAAATATTTATTCATTAGCTGTGTCAATGCAAAACCTACCTTAACCAGTAGATTACTTTAAATAAATATGACCACCGGATAGCAAAGGCTACTTCATCGACTACAGCCTCAAGGAGTGACGAATCTGGAAGGAACTTCATCGCGGCAGGTAAAGGAAAGGTTGTGTTAATAGTATCTATGACTTAATTTCGGTAGAAAATGTATTTAAAAGTATATATTTAAAAGCACATTGAGCACTTGTAAAAGTGAAATTGGTGAAATTTCTCCGATAGAGTCTTCAAACGGTAGTGATGCCGAAAGAACCGATCGAACGAACGTTCAATGTACAGGAAATTTGAGCTCAAAGATGGGCTATACAGACAGGTGAATACTTGCGTTGAATCGCCGTAGACAAAATGAAGGCTAGAAAAAAATCGCCATCCCGTAATGACAATACATCTGCTGAAACTGAATGGAATACTCCGATCTGCGATACATTCATCCTGTAATTAAATCTTCCTCGAAGAATATCATCCAGTTGATACTATGCATAACATACTAAGAAAAAAAATGTCAATAAGACTTTAAGAAAGCACTCATGGCTTTGTATTAAAGAGGCGATCAGCGTATACAACCCTGTAAATGGAGAGCTCGACAATATATTACGAAAGACAGAGGACCAGATCATAATTAAAATAATGTTTCTAAAAATTACATCGAATATTTTCACGTTATTTTGCTGATTTCTTATCTGTATGCATATCATGGGTGAACAATTTTAATGACAAAAAAGTTTTTTTTTACCATGCACCGCACCTGTACGGCAGTGAATCCATGCCAACAAAGTTCTCAGGGAAAAGTTTAAAATCAATGGGTGCCACAAATGCTCTTATGAGGCACAAAGAGTTATATTGAAGAACTAAGGGCTAAAGCCTAGTGTTTCGTGGATGAGCGTTTTCTTATTTCCAAGCAAAATTTAAAATATTGACCCAAAACAGTATTGAAGTCGTGAGGCTCACGTCTTATTTAATAATAATTTTTAGTGATTCGTTGAAAGTTTACCCAAAACATCTTTTTCAACTCGAAGGAAGCCGAGAATAAATGACCAAATGTGGGATTATTTTTACCGTAATATATACCTATGACAAATAGGATTCAGCTTATCACTATCATTCGCAATAAATTCTTTCACATATGAATACCTCATTGAAACCGTGAAATTCGTATCAATTTGATGAAATGTTAACAATTCTGATTAAATTCCTTTTAAAAATGGCTATGACCATTTCCTCATTTACAGCTGCCAACCAGAAAATTAAAAACTACCCTACATTCGTGCGATAGATGGGTTTGTATTTATTTTTAAGTGTAGGAATAGATATTTTGTGGTCTTATAACTTACTTGGACGAGATACTCGGGCGAATAAAACGAGTAGCGACATCATTTTCCATACTCGCGCAACTTATTAAAAGCTGTTTCCTACAACTGCACACGACGGGTGAGTACGTTCCAGATCATGACACAGCAAAGTTGATCAATGAATATGGGCCTCCCTGCATTAGGCTCGGCATTCATTATCCATTCCATATCCGTTTTAGGGATTAAATTTACATTATTGGCACATTTTATAGTGATAATACTGTTCCTTTAAGCGTGATCGTGAATTCACTTAAATAATCAATTCTTCATTTGCGGCCATGGATAACAGTGGTGCCGGATCCAGTCTGGGGATCGGAATTGGTGTGGTGGCTAACGTACTGGCTTCCCACCCTAAGGGCTCGGGTTCAAATCCCGGCGGTGTTGAATATTTTTCAGAGGTATCTCGCTCCCCACAAGTGGTGCTTTGTGGAGGGCACTTTGAGTGAGTACGCCGTCCGTCGGATGAGACGTTAAGCTGCGGACTCCTTGGCGCCTTTCGCAAAGAGTAGGCTAATGCCGACGCCGGGTTTCTCTCCACACTTCATCCTTTCCTGTCCATCCTCTATTGCGCGAATGACCTCAGCTGTCGGTCGCCTCCCCTAAATACTACTACTCCAGTCTGGGTTGTTGAAATGTGACTTTTCCGCCGAAAGGAGAATTCCTAGTACATCCTTACAATATGCCGTATATATTGTTGTGTGTGCTGGTGAGATATGATGATACACCATTCCCTGGATAACGAAAAATGATGTGACCGTAACTTTCCCAGGAGAATCCAACACTCTTGATATTTTGGTGTTGTGAAAGCCGAATATATTTCTTAACTGAGTTATTTCTGTTTGATCTCAGGATAAAAATAATATAGTAAAGTATCCTTTGCAGTGGCAGAACTTGCAAAAAATATTTGGACGGTATTTAAGTGATAATCTAATTAATAGGTGATAATAATAAGAAATTCCCAATAAAAAGTACAGATTTTTAAAGTCAATAAAGGACTATTTAATCTAAGATAAGAAAACGGATTTAACTCAAGGATGGAAAAGAAAGATTTTTCTCTTGATTTAAGGCTTGTTTGTGATTGAAAAACACTCACTTCGAGACAAAATATACTCCGAAGATGGTAGGTATGTATTTGAATGGCTAAAATATGCTCGTAGATTACTGACAGTGAAAAAATTACGCTATCTCTTTGATCCATCATATTTATGCCACTAAACATTATTTTGGTCCATCTTTGGGTAGCATTTGTCGAGAGGGATACTTTATCATTGTCGTTTGATGGATATTTCCCTTAATTTTGGATGTGCGATGATGGACTGATGTCTGCGGTCTCGTGTATTTCAAACTATGACGGGAATACCTGTAGTATCCAGTCGACTCGGCTATTCGGTCTCCCTTCATCGCCTTGTTGTCTTCATCGTCTCTTTCCATCAGGGATTCCTGAGAGATTATATGTACTTATGCATTAGGATTCCATTCTCTTCCCCGTTGACAAGGCACCCCCATACACTTTCTGGCACGATTGCCGACGGAGCTTGCGGCGATGCCTCCTCGACTCGTCGTCTGCAGAACTGCAGTTGGAGAGAGGAAGCAAATGGCATTGCGGTGTGTACATTCAGGAGATGAAATCACATCTGAATGTTTAAGAAGACAACTTTATCATCATTAGTATGCAGGCACTTGATCAAACCTTCAACTAGGAAGTAGTTACGCCAATTCCGTGTTTTTCCATATAGATATAATCATGAATTTCTTATGTCTCTTAGGTCTGTGTCCATCCAAAACTTAGCTAAAACAGTAGACTACCTTCTAATAATATGACTCTTTAGGTGTATGTAGTACCTAAGCATACATTTGCTAAGAGATTAGTGCTCCTGGTATTTCAGTATGCAAGAAACACAATTTATTCTCACAAGAATAAATTAATACTAGTAGTTACGTGCTATGGTATTCGGATAGAAAAACAGAGGGATAGAACTAGTTAAAACTCCAAAAGTCAGTTATGCTGATTATTAAATATCAATTTTCCTCATTTGGAAGGGAAATAAAACAAACTTGTTTTCCTTGCATATAAATTTGGTTGATTTCACTAATACGCTTTGATTGGGTAATACTTCCCTTCAGAGCGCATTTTGGTCTTTACGTTCATCACTAATTGATTCCTATAATATGATCTCTTCTTGCTGCTGCCCAACGGTAGGTACATTCTTATTTGATTTATCAACTGCGTCAAAAGGTTTTAACCGCTTTTATCGAAATTTATTTCCAGGAAGGGATATATTTTCTGAATAATGGTCATAAATACTCACATATGGTTTTTTCAACAGTGCTCATATATCTTAATTTAAAAACGAACTAATTATTTTACAGATATTGTTTGAAAGTAAACAATTATTATAAAAACTACATCAATGCCTCTTTAGTCATTGGTTTAAATGTAATTAACCTGACAAAATAAAACAATAGAAATCATTTAATAAAAAAATCACAATCAAATCACCTTACACCTGAGGGTCCGTTAACAATCAGAAAAATAATGTTGGTATAATTAATCTATTTTTGGAGATATTTAATAGAAATGATATGTAGAGTCTGTTACTATGCAAAAAATTTAAATTTTCATTCAATAATGAAAATCATTGTACAATAAAAATGCAAAACATTTATTTCAACTGTTTTCTTTCGTGTACTTAATCTTCTTTCTAAGGCTCATTTGACTAATTTTACAGTGTCTCGAAACGAAATTTAAAAAAAAAATGATTTTGTTGATCCGTTTTAACCACAGTTGGTAGCTTCCCGAAGGCAATGTACCTCTTGAGGATTTGAAGCCCTCTGATAATAAAAAACCACGAAATGTCGACCTAACTCCGCGCTAATAAATATACCTAGGAAATTGTAGCATTTATCAACCACAGAGTGATCATAGAATTCCAAAGTGTTAGATAATGAAACTTTTAATCACATAAGTTAATCAATTATCCACGGTAAATAAAATAGACAGGTATTTACTCGGATATTAAAGTAGATATTGTAAAATAAATGTCACCCGCTGTATATATGAGGTGCACAGGAAGAGGAAAAAATATGTAGGTTATTTATTTATGAGTTAGATATTTCAACTCTTCAGATTCAATAATGTAGCCAAACATTCATCCTCAAGCAATGCTGACCCTATTACTCCCTGAAAAAAATCTCTTTCTAAACTCTTCATTTGCCTGAATATTTCGCACTAAAAGTTTCTCGTGGGACTTCATTTATATTTTTCCACGTAATATTTTCTCAGTGAATCCATGACTATTCCTCTCCCAAATAGTGCTACAATACTTTGATTATCCCCTTGAACGTTTTTGCATAATGTTTTCTCCCATTTATTAGTGGCTGTATTAGACAGCAAGTCACTTGGTGACTCCAACGCAAGCGAAACCTTTCGGGTAAAGGGTCAAATAATAAACCCGCCGGCCGTGATAAACAAGTCCCGTCGCCATGACTACCACGGTGGGGCTTCTGCGATCGTCTAAATGTCGGGAGGAGTCGATCAATTTAGGATCGAACTTGGATTCAACACTAAATATCAACAATTCACATAATAAATTATCGTATAATCCGCTCGCATCCCACATCAATTTTGATGAAGGGACCACGCTGTCGGCCAGCCATATGCGTTCTCGAACGCTCCTGCCCGAATGGGGAATGTACCTGCCCGTTCATGGCGTGGAGCAAACCGGCCAGCCATCTGCCCCCTGCCCTCCCAGTTCTCTCTGATGATCAACGATGGGGAGTCGGGCGAAGCGCCCAGGGACGAAGAGAGGTGGGAGTGGCAAAGGAGTAAGTGGGACGGAGAGAGAGAAATATATCGGACCAATGGGACGCTTCCCCGCGACCGTTGGAGGGCGGAGCCCCTTATCGTTACCGCCCATCACCCCACCGAATCGGAGGTGCCCCCTCCGGCCGCCGTCAGCGCCCTTTGCCGCGGCCAGGTGCAGAACTAATCCTCTGCAGCGATAGTCAGTCTTGGACAAGTGGTGCGCGAGTGAAGAGGCCCAAAGAGGACGCGGCTGTTTCGCTGCCCGTGCAGACAGACGCTGAGCGCCTTCTATCCGCTTCCGACACCTACCGACGCCCCCCCACCTCCTCCCCCTGCGCCCCTACCCCAATTGGACGCGGTGGACGACGAACGCCGAGGGATTAGGGACACTGGCTTCGAAGGGACACCGCGATCCCGCAAGTCTCCAGGTGAGTGGGTTGTCGCCGTTGGGCGATTAAGTGGTCGTCCCACGATAGCAGTCGTTGTTTTGGGACGGGCGGCGAGGCTACAAACCCTGAGGTCTAGAGGGAGTCGTCGGGTCGCGCACCCGGCGGTCATCATGGGGTGATCGTGGGAGGGGGGTGGGTGGGGAGAGGGAGGGTTCGGCGTGGTGGACGACACTCGACGAATGTTTTGTGTTCCCTCCCTGTCGTTTGCCCGCCCTCGGCCTAACACGGCTTGCTCCGGCGGGCGAGGCGAAGGGAAGTCATTGCGGACAAGTGCGCTACGCTGCGAACCTCTGGAAACGGTTGGAAGGGCGAAATTCGTGTGATTCCCTGTGCAATTTCAGTTTGACCGCAATGGACTGCGGTTAGGAAAGTTTCTCAACCGGAAAAATTGTGCTTGGAAGAAAATTTGCAGCTCGACTGTGTAGGTAACTGTGTTTGCTATCCATTAAATATATCTATAAAAAATGATGGATTTTTAGCTCGAGAAAAATATCCGCTTGTTGTTACAGCTAAGCACACGTATTATGAGTAACATAGGCTCTATTTCTTCGCACCAAAATCAGACAGTTTAACGGGAAAATTTGTGCATGGAAGAAGAAGATTGCATATGTAACAGCATTTGATTTCAATAATATAGATACTAGGACAAGTAGAAAAAAATGAAACTTTGATTGACAGTCGAATACTTTTCACAGTAGTATTTCGTAAGCTATGATTAGATTCTTTCTTAAAATAATTATTATTACTGCTATTCTTATTCTTAAGGTAGATTGTGGATGGACAAATTATTCGACTTTCTTACAATAATAAATTTAAAATAAAGCACCAAAGTTGGACAGTTTGTATCAAAGTTTAAAAATAATATGTTTCGATATATTTTAGACGAAAACACTTGCTGTAATAATACGGTCAAAATAAAACTCTATGGTACAAGTACTTTAATGGCGGATGGCATTGATGACAGAACCTCTTTAAGTGAAGTCGCAAAGAAAATAAATATTGAAGACAATGATATAGAGCGTATCGCTGCACGAAACCTTTTCCTTGTTGGAAGAGGATGGGCTTAGATTCTTGGTTTTTGAGTTATGGTTTCGAAGAAGGGTAGAGAAATAAAACTGAATAGGCAAGGAGACAAACGAAGATGGGTTAGGGGAAGAAAGGTAGCGGACGGAGGTTTTCGAAGAAAGAAAAAAAGTTATTGAGAAGTGTAATGGGATGCTGAAGGCCGTGATAGGTTGAGTGTTGAGTGAGCGAAGGGGAGAGGGAGAAAGAAAATACATTTGTAGGCGGCATGAAATGCTACGGGGGGTTGGTGGAAATCATGATAGCGGAGGTGCTTTAGAAGTCCACCGAGTACTGTAATTCCTTTGGCTGCATCCAACACAATCATCTAATCGGTCGGTGTATTCCCGATAAAAAAAGAAAGTTATGTCGATAAAAAAATCGCAAATACTTGTGTGCACTTTTTTATGTAACTATATAAATGTACCATGTAGGTACCTACATAAATGCGCTAATTCCAATACAATACTTCAGATGATGGGTGTGTTTCCTTAGTGGTATCGTATGAACTGGGGCCAATACCGTCAACTTTAACCATATATTTCTCTTATGTCAGAAATAAATCACCAAGAGGTCATATGTAAAAGGGATTTCTGAATTCCTTTGTCTCTTCAATTAATAGAAGTTCCTAAGATTCACCGCCCTTGTTTTAAATCAATACTTATATTTATTTGATGCTACTTTATGTCGTAAGAATAGGCTCAGCAGAAGGGGAGAAACGGGAATCCGCGTGACTCGAAGAAGAATTGCATTTCACATTTTGTCATTGTTAATGGCTACCCTACGAATAAAATAAATCCTTAATCATATATTATTACGCTAAATTGTTGACATAGGTTTGTGCAATATGTGAAGAAAAAAATCACTAAGACAACCAAATTAGCAACTATATTAGATGCTTCAACAAATATTACGACGTCATTATTTAAGTACAGCAAATAATAACCGATGCATTTTCGACGTGACAGGTGTAATCACGTTTGATGCACAGATAAATTCTGAAGTCAGCAGCTTTCTAAGTGGTGTTATTACTCTACAAACAATTTAACCCACAATACGTGGTTATAGCGGTAAATAAATTAAACTACTTAAGTTATTTCCTTCGATTCATTTTTCCATTGTGGTGGAAAGATGGTTACGATGCTTCCAAAGCTTAGACTTTACCACATAATATCTTAAATCGTTCCAATTCTCAGTTTAAATCATGCAATATGGCATAGATAAACACGTTCCATGGAAACTTTATGGGATTCCGTTATAATATTTTGCAACAGCATAAGGTTCCGAGTAATAATTTGCTACTAACCCTCAATGAAATTCATATTAACTGAAGTTATTGTAGATTAAATGCAAGAATAGCTTCCTGAAAATGTAAAGTATTTTTTATTCTTCGTTATACGTAAACACTAATAAAGTTCTACTTGTGATTAAGGTAGCACCTACTTAGAGGCATATGTACATATAAGTATATCAAACACAGGTATGAGAGATAAGCTAGCAGTGAACTAAATAATCGGAAGAGTTTTTGAAGAACAAGTAACTCACTTTCCGATGCATACCAAAAATACAGAAATACTTAATTTATTTCATTCAACGCAGTTAAGCGGGGCCTTGCTTACTTGTACATACGAGACTAGGACACAGATGGTGCTTAGACTATCTGCTTCAGGAAGGTTGTGATATAACCTCAGGCATCATAGTACCTAGTAACCCAATTTCTCATTCACTGATCATTAGCCACATTAACTTGAACAGAGAATGTTGTTGAAATATTCGATGGGATTTTTATTCTGGTATTATTTAACAATTAACTATGACTGTTGAATGTACACCGTGCATGGAGAAATTTAAAATACGCTTGCAACAATTGAATACTTTAAGTTTAACAAATTATATTTTCTTTTTCCCCGTCAGCTATTCAGTGATATCGTTTCATCGCCAACATTCTCGAAAAGAAGATTTTGCAGATTACGAGAGAAAAATGTTAAAGATTCTGGTTGACAATATCGAACGCTAGGAGAGTTACATCGAAATCGGCGATCGTGACGACAAATGGCTCAAATACTTTGGGACTCCTTGTCACTAAAAAGAGTTTCGCGGTGATTTTTTATTCAATGGCAATTGGTGTCCTAGCAACGCCTATCTGGTTGTGGGTATTGCCACCAAGGATATGGGGCGATTGATGATTTTTTTCCCGCCAACGCCACGGACGACCGCGGAGCAATCGCCGGGCAGGTCAGTGAGTGACCCCCGTACTAATATCCCACCTTCCGACGTCCCACTCCGCCTCGAGGTGAGCCCTCGTTTGAGCACCCTCAGCGGCGGAGGGGAGCGCTCCTCCGGCCGATGACAATGACGGCGCCTCCCCGGACGAGAGACGCCGGTCGTGCACACCTGGACTCGCCGGCTACAGACACAGCGGAGGTCCGCCAAGCGCGGTTTAGTCCCGAGAATCCGTTTAGTTCGTCTTTCTGAATGCCCACCGAAGCTGAAAATGATAACCGAGCCTCCTATTGTGAGTAAAGACTTACGGAATAAAATTAAAGAAGGCATATAGAAACCAAGTATCCGGGGAAAGAGGGGCCTAGAGTTGATTGAACGATTTTGAGATTTGATTGTGAAATTGGGTGGATAAAATAGGTCGGGGAGGCATTTGAGAAAGAGTAAAATGTGGAAGAGAGGAACTTCGAAGGGAACTCGGAAAGTGGCAGCAAAAGTGAACCATAATGACCAAGTTCATGCCAGAATCTGGAATCAACGATAAGTGCGGGAAGGAATAGCCTATATAGACAGTAAGAATTAGGATATAAGGGAGGAATCATTGTAAAACGAAAGTTGCTCATGCTTGCATTAGTGTTTTCTACATCCAAGACCTTTTTATGTGGTTTACAGAGTCTGGAAACAAATATAACTGATCGTTAGAATACGTATTGTAGTTTATGGACAAATGTTTTCTTCAACTCAGCTAACTGACCACATTTTAATTCAAAATAATTTCAACGAGTTCGTTCAATTGAATTAAAGCCTATACTCTGGTTTAGGAGTGAAATGCGAAAAGCAACGTGCTACTTCGTTAAAATTATGTCAAATGCAGAACTTCAGGAAGTTGACTTCAGTAAAAGGTCCAAACGTTTTACTTATCTACACATATGACCTCATGTAAGTCAATAATTAGTGTACCATTAATGAATTTAAAGATTCATATAGGATATCCTGGCATGGATCACACATCCTCAATCCCTGAGTGGAATGCAATATCTAGTGTAATTTTAAATGCAACATTGTTTATTTTGAAGAAGAAATCTCGTATTGTACTTGTGAGATTCTCCACATAGGAACATTTTAAGTTCAAATCATCATGCTGATTAACTCGTAAACATGCTGAAATCCATCTATTAAGTTCATAGCAAGTTTCAACTATCAGGAATAACCTTAATAGCTGCCGTTCATTGCAAAAATACACTGCTGGACCACATGATTGATATGCTGAATAGTCTTCTGGGCTGCTTTTTTCCGACTTGGGCGATACTAAACAACTTGGGCTAGCTATGGCAAGCAAAGCCCAAGGGAATACGGTGACGTGTGAAATTTAATTATCCAGGAATTTTATGGGAGGCATTTCCCTTCGCTGGTTCAACTGCGTCCTTTTCTCTCGTTATTGTGGTTCGAGAAAACCCTTCACCTTATATTACTTGGGGACATGGAGAGGCATTACCCTGGATTTGGAACTGGGACTCTCACTTCGTTAACTGAATACTTAATCATTTGGACTATCATGACACTACCCTATTTATACATTAAATTTTTAAAATGTGACAGTTGGGCAAGGTAAAATCTTAGTTATGGGTAGCACATGATTTTTTACACTATTATGTTTTCCCTTTAGGAAAAACTGGCATTTATTTACGATTAATTATAATTTATCGATTGACATGAGAATAATATATGACCGTAGCGTATTCTGGCTTAATGAATCGGAAACTCCATCTCACAAATACTCAGCTCATTAATTTTTTACCAATGGCAGAAAGAAATCATAAACTCATTCCAATAGTTCATTTCATTCCCCATTCCTTACACCGAGTTTTTTCTTTCTATAACGATACCGGAAAATATGGGAATATTCGTAATTGCATTTTCTCTTATTTTTATTATGAAACAGGTTTCCTTTCAATTATAATCTTTGTCCATAAGCTCTCCCTTACTAAATACGAGGGTCATCCGGAAAGTAGTACCCGTTCGTGCCGCATGAAGTGCTGACGACGCGAGTAGCCGCTGGATGAGGTCAGATAGCTTCAGTGGCTTGTCTGCCTTCTCTGAGCCAAGTTGCGTGACGCTAGCATTGCCTGTGTTGTTTCTGTGATTGTTTACAATGTTTAAAAAAATTGAGAACGCCGCCAGTTGTGAAGTGAGGGCAGTGATTAAATTCCTCAATGCAAGAAACGTTCGCCCATGTGATATTCATCGCCAATTAAAGGAGGTGTATGGAGACAATGTAATGGACGAGTCGTCTGTTCGGCGGTGGTGTCGCAACTTCAACATGGGGAGGGGGAACACACACGACGATGAGCGTTCGGGGAGACCGTCTGTCATTACAGACCAACTGGTGAGCTCAGTTGACGAATTCGTGAGGAACGATCGGCGCGTCACAATTGATGACATCTGTGAGCATTTTCCCAATGTTTCTCGAACAATTGTTCATGAAATTGTTAAACACCATCTGCATTATGCAAAAATTTGTGCAAGATGGGTCCCTCGCGTATCTCAATGAGCTGGCGGCGAAGGACTATGCAGCGGGAATACAGAAACTTGTCACACGTTATGACAAATGCCTTAATTTGCTTGGAGATTATGTTGAGAAGTAGTTTAAAGTATCCTCTTTCAAATAAAATTTTTTATGTTTGTTAATATTTACTTTTGTGTCTTTATTTCACGAACGGGTACTACTTTTCGGATGACCCTCGTACTACGGTTGGTTTTTAAATTGCTGAGTTTTTTTCGCAGTGGCTTCTCATACGCCACTCAGAACCCAACTAATGTATACTCAAATGGATTTCTTTGTATTATTATCAAATTGAGGTTTTCAAATTATCGATTGGGTGATTGTATAAATTTGCTGTAACAATCTCAATACATTCGGAGAAACAACTAAACAACCAATGATTAAGGTAAAATTCTAAGACATTTCCACTTTTTACAAAAGGTATCGATAAACTACACGCCATTGGTAGAAAGTGTCTGTATGAAAAACATTGAATAAATAATACTGATGAACAACGCAATTAAATGAAGATATTTATTGGCGATACCTAAAATATTTAGAGAGGAAGTTTTTACCTTAAATTTATTGTAATACCACATTTCAAGGTTTTAAACAAGACAGTTATTAAAAAATAATAAATAAAGGCATCATAAAATGAACCAAGGTGAAG
Source organism: Hetaerina americana (assembly GCF_022747635.1). NCBI lineage: Eukaryota > Metazoa > Arthropoda > Insecta > Odonata > Calopterygidae > Hetaerina > Hetaerina americana. The sequence goes on along the minus strand of NW_027287217.1, from coordinate 2,308,863 downwards.
AAATAATTACTTCTATTAGTTTTGGTCAAATTCTCCTATCAAATAATTATTTAGATAATAAATGATAAAATCATTTATTTCGAATTTATTTAGCTTTGCTCAGGTTAACGGTGCCAGAGAAACTTCAACAATAAAATCCTAATCAAATGCGATCAAACGAAGAGACGTAATAGGAAGAACGGCAATATGCGCTTGCTTGCAAGACCTAAAAGCGTAATAAGTCGATCTTTCAAACTGATTTTATTCAGAAATTACATTTTTCAAAACAAATAACATTCCTTATATTACCAAGTTGAATTCATTAATTTTTATCGGGTCCTCCACGACTCAGATCATTTTCTTCTCCGTATGAAGCTAATGGTGAAAAAAAAGAAAGTTTAATGCATTCCCACCGGTCAGTCGACACCTAATGCCTGTTTAAATAAATATGCTAGATACACCCAGAATGATTTATAAACATTCGGGGAACTAATAGGGCGAAAGAAGTATTGCGGAAGATGCAATGCAAGGACATGGAAAGTGTACAAAACAAGAGTGAAATGGTTGCGCTGTACAGGTAAGTGAAAGCACTGTCGGGAAAGAGAAAGAAAGACAACAGTGTGAACTATTAAATACAGGTCAGGAAAATCTTAAATTGAACCAGAAAAGATTAAAGAGAGATAAAAAGAATAAATAAAGGATCTATATAACAAAGACGTTAGGCCGGCAAGCTTTGACACACAAAGAGAAAATGACGTAGATGAAGATATCGTAAGTCCATGCATATTTGATTGCAAGGCAGAAAGGGTGTTAATGGAGTTTTAGTCAAAGAAGACCGTGGGGGTAGATAACATTCCCGCGGAATTTTATTTGAACTAATTCGCAGTAGAATTTTTGAGGGAGGAATTTGGCTGGAAGATTTCAACAGATCGGTGTTTGCTCCCGTCCTACAAATTGGAAAGGCTAAGAAGGCTATAAAAACTCTTCTCACACATATGAAGCAACACCCAGGGTATTCGATAAGAGGATGGAGGGAAGGGTGAATGATTACTTGGGGAATGATCGGTTTGGGTTCAGAAAGGGACGCGAGAGACCTTAGCTGTAATGAGGTCACTAGTAGAGAGGAGTATAGAATACAATCAAATTGTAATTGTTTGCTTTCGTAGATTTCAAGGCGTTGTATAGAGTCTATTGGGGGAAAAAATTAATATATTTCAGGAAATAGGAATATATTGGAGGGATAGGAGGCTAATCCGCAACCTGTACATGTCTGAGACTGATCAGTTGCGAGTGGGGAAGGGAAAGTCCAAATGGTCAGTGTTAGAAAGAGGAGTAAGGAATATGGTAGCCATTTATCACCGGCGTAAGTCACCATATGTGTGAAGGAAATAATTAAAGAAGCATGGGAAGAACTGGAGATAGGAACGAAAGTCGGCGGGGAATCCATAAAATCAATTGGATTACATATGATCAAGCTTCATAAGGCCTGTCAGCCATGGGGTTGCAAGCATTACTGACCGCATTAGAAAAAAATCATTGTCATACAGGTACCTTTAGGTTCGGGATGAGAATCGAAGTGAACAACACAAAAGATTTTCCGTTTTTTTGGAAAGAGAAAATCTACGTTAAATATTAAAATATGAGTTTGTAAACTGGAGCCGGTAGAACAGTTTACCTATCTTGAAAGTATTTTGGAATAAAATGGTCTACCATAAGTATTAGGGATGAAAGACGAATAACTTCATTAGGCAAAGAAGCGCTCACAGGAAGGAGGGAATTGAAGACAAGAACGTTGTGTAAGGATGCTAATAAAAGACTCGTTAAAACTCGGATGGGGGCGTGGTTTTGTGCGTCGGGGAAAAATTGCCATTGAAGAAGGATGATAGGCGTAGATGGGAGACTTTTGAAATGTGGGCATAGAAAAGGATGTTAAAACTTAATTATAGGAAAAGTAAACATACGAGGGAATATTAGGTAAAGGGGGGGGGGAGAAGAGGGGGTACTTGGGAGGAATCAAAAAGGAGATAGGAAAGGTGGATGCAGAGAATTCTGTTTGGCGATGGAATTTTGATCATTGTGATGCAGGGTAGAACGTTAGGAAAGCGAGGCATGGTTAGGAAAAGGATAGGATTTTTGAAAGGAGTAAAGGTAGGGAGACAGTATACGGTATATAATAAGGATTTTTGTAGTGTGGGGCATCGGGTGGTGCTTTGTTTATAGAGGCAAACAAATTTTTCGTGATATAGTCTATGCCCACCCAAAACGTACCTAAAGCGAATAAAAATTATAATATATGTAATTAAAAACTTATCTAAACACCCAATCATAATAATAAAATTATCAGTAAGATACGAGAATCCTCTTAGCTTTTAGGTAACAATAAACAGTCAATTTAGCGTAATTGTGCCAGAGCATGAGTACTAAGTACGTATATTATTCAGTGTTATGGAAATCTTACATTCCATGCTCTCTGAGATGTAAATACGATTACAAGGAGCTATAAATTGCTTTTCTCCAGGCACTTTCTGTAAACACAATGCTCCAGCTTTAACCTGGAAACGTGCCAGAAATCATGTTCTTTTTGCTATCTCTTCAGTGAAATTCTTGTTTTCTGTTATCAAGCTACTTAAACATCTAAAGCATCAGTTTCATTGCTGAGTAATTGATGTTGTTTATTCCTATCCGTAATGATGATGATCACCATTAGACTTATCAACGCTAAACCTCGTTCCGCATTCATCTCAGCTATCCCATCCAGGGCATTCCGAAGCAAATCTCTACGGTCTACAAATTCTACCATTTTGTTGTCATAGGCATTATGCGTTGATATCTCCCTCATTTTACTCATCCAACCGTCAACCAATCTTTCTTCTTCCGTGAATTCTGAATGACTTTGTGCATCTATCTAATAGTGAACAGAGTGGTGGTAAGCTCGTGACATTATGTGAACCGAAAATTGAAAAACTAACAGACGTACATTGCAGAAATTAGGTAGTTGTGCGAATATTGCCAACAGGAAGAAAATGGAAAAAATCGAAATTTAAATTTTCTGTTCCTCCACCATCGAAGTGGGCAACAAGATGATGAATTGGTACGTTCTTATGGGAATCATTTAATGTTGAATATATTTTACGTGAATACTGAAGTAGATAACAGATATAAAGCAATATTTTAATAAATATAGATATTAATTTATCAATTTCTCAGCTCGATTATGGAAAACATTATTATTTTTACCTCTCACGTGATCATCCAAATATAAAATAAAAAGGAGCTTGGACTTAATGATATAATCTCTCTAAAAGCCTTATTAGATAGTAATAAATGCTTAGCGGAGCTTAGATGTATGGCTATGAATCTGGTTTTTGAGGAGAGAGAATGAGAGTAGACGGGGAGCATTGGAGACTTAGAGAAGAGGAAAACATTCGGACAGAGACACGGAAAAATATTTCTTTAATTTTAGACGCGGTGATGATAGAAAGGACTACAAAGACTTGAGTTTTTGCCACACTATTTCGTCATTCCGCGACATTTTGCTATAGTCTTAAGGATCCGACCCATACGCTACCTTCATTGAAAAATAGAATACTTCATTACGACAATTATAAGAATATACTATATTCTCATGCGAAGTTATTTTTAGCCAACTTTTTTTCTCAACTACTTGAAGACTTTCAATACAAGTGTGTGAAACTAAGTGGGTACTTAATAGCGTCTTCCTAATGGCAGTAAATCAAATACTGGAGTTTAATCATCACCATAGATGAATATGATATGCTGGAATGCGAATTTTGGGATCAAATGTCAATCATCGAGTTATTTACACCATAATGAGGGAGCGAGGTGGGAACAATGGAATCGCAGGGTTATTTACGAGGGTAAGCACGGCAATTGTAAATGTGATTGCACAATTTTCTCCTCAGAGAAACTGATTACCCTTGCGTAGATAAACCCAATCTCTGCTCGTTTGTTCCACTGTTTCTCTCACCCAACCTCTGATGCCTCTTATTTTTTTTATCTAGGCGGTATCATTATAAATCTCAATTAATTACTTAATATAATTGTCAGTAGCTGGATGTCTGCAAGTACACAAGGCTTTCTGGTGATTATTTCGTCAATCTCTCAGTGACCCTCAACTGCCTTTAGAAGTTACGGTCATGAGCATGAGATGAGAGTAAGGGAAAAGTAAAAAGGTGGATGGAACGGGCAATGGAGGATAATAATGATTACTAAAGAAACCTACTTAGGATAACTAATAACGAACGAACAATGTACGGAAACAGATTATCTCCGGTCTCGACAAACCTCTAAGCCAAGACTCAATATGGTGCCCTTTTTAAAAACACAGCGATGACTACAGCTTCATGGAGAGTTCTCAATTACAGTGTTTATTTATGATCGCTATCGTCACTTATTTCCACGATGAGTCGTTAATTTTTTTTTATTTCAATTCTAATGTTCATTTTGCCCTGACACATTAATATGTATCTTTTCCACCTATATATACACTCACACGAGAAGTATAATATTGGGACGGCACAATAGAACACAAACAAAATTGTAACATTTAAAAGGACACACACGGTAAATTGTTTTTGCTTTCGGCCTTCTCCGAGGCCTCTTCAAGTAAGACCTTTTAAATGTTACTATTTTATTTTTGTTCTATTGTGCCGTCCCAATATTATATATATCTATATATATATATATATATATATATATATATATATATATATATATATATATAAATCTAATTGTGTTGTGCGTTGTCCTAATGCTGATATTTTTTTAAGTGAAAATGTGGACCGTTGATTTCCCAAACGAATTGAGTTGAATATAAACTCTGAAAAGATAAATAAATTGCTTACTAACTTAGAACTATGCTAATCTTCTTTCATCCTCAAAATTTGGGAGACCATTTTGTCTCTGGAACTAGTCTAATTCATCACAAAACTCATTATATTATCAGGATTTTCGTAAGCATGCTATTAATTTCAGTGTCCTCGAAAAGAGTTTTTCAGTGATATCAAACATGATGATATTTTTGATTTATGCGTTGCTTTTCTATAGCTCTAGAATCTACGGAAATAGCATTTTTTTGTGTATACCTTTGTAGTGAGATGTTGGTATCGTGGGTCGCGGTAGGAATTCTCCACCTGTGGTTTGCGATTATGTTCTGGTACACAGTAAATTACAGAGTGCTTTCTTTTGACTCGGGGAGGCCAAATATCTCATCCGGATGGGAACGCGAGCTAACCTGCTAGAAGGTGAGCTATCTGCTTTAAAAAATCTGTCTTCAGGTCCACTCCGCAATCAGCAAGATGAAATTAATTTTTCATTCATTTTTTTCATTTTTTTCAAACAATTCCTGAATAAAGATAGGAAGAGGAAAACTTGGAAATGGATAGCATAGTATTCAAGTGGTATCTAATGATTATTCCGCACCACTTTAAGTGTCCTCTGTCCACCTCTGTTATTCAAGATTCAAATTTAGCTACTGAAGTGAGGAGGGCAATGGGAAGGTCTAATTTCCATCATTTGTTCCATGATGTTCCACGCTTGGCTTTTCTTTTCGTCTTCCGCGTAAGGCATATCATTGAATGGGTCCCAAGAATGGAAGATGCAATTAGATCGCCCGCGTTCCGGGTTGCCCCCAAATAACCACTCCCTATAGAATGCGTGAAGCACAAATGCATACGACGCTAAACCTTCCCTCCGGATGGAAATTATAAGTGGTAGGAAAACGGACACCATTCGCCGTAATGACTCTTTTTCTCCGCGGAAGTGATCTCATTTGGGGACATTGTAATGCAAAGCGCCTCCAGGATTTAATTAAGGGCATTAAAAACACGTTATATGGTCTCAATAGAGGTTGTTGGTGTGTGTGTATATATAAATCATCGTTATCAGTATTTCAATCTTATTATTGGCTCACTGCAGCTCCTAAATTCTACTCTATTTGAATGCAAGGCTGCATATTTTATGGAGAATAATGTGGTGGTTTCCCGTTACCTTACACATCGCAGTACTGCGTCCAATACCGTGAACTTCCCTCACCCGCAGCTGTGGTAGCTGATGCCGGGCCGAACCACTCGGTCTGCGCAACCAGTGCCTAATGGTGAAACTGCTGCCTTTCACCACGGGTTTCCGGGTAGCTTTTTTTAGTAGGAGTCTATTTTTCTCGTGGTCTGGTTCCGAATTACAATTATTGTGTTTTTTCTGTTGATGTGTGGTTGTCTCGTTCCGAAAAACCATTAAAACATTTTTTCTAAGCTGAAAAATTTTCGCCGATCACGGGAATTGAACCAGCGACCGGATCCACAGGCAGACCCGCTACCTCTGGTCTACCGACGCCTCTAATATTGTGTGTGTGTGTGTATATATATATACATATATATATATATATATATATATATATATATATATATATATATGGTACAATACACAGTAACACACAATATAGATTACTAATCATGATTACTTCTGTATCTTCAGATGAAGACGGAGTGTTTCCGTCAAAATATCAAGAAATAACTTGTGTGTGTTCTTCTTTTTTTGTGTTTCTATATTGTATGTTACTGTGTATTGTACTGTTCGGCACTTCCGTGTTACGTCTACGAAAGCATTTATATATATATATATATATATATATATATATATATATATATATATATATATATATATATATCTAGATGTGTGCGCGTATATATACAAATATTTATTAGCGGGTGAATGGAATATCAACGCTGAGGGTTAATTCGTATTCCCCCTTCCCGTACGCTCTGGCGCCTTAATTGAATAGCGTTTAATTGAACACGATATGGACTGCATAAAATATCATCAGAGCATTTATCAAGCGATGGACGACGATGAATAATGAACTCCCCCGAGCTCTTTAAGTTTTCGAGGGATTTGTATCGGCGCGAGTGTGTGGAGGGGGGTGGAAGGAATGAGGGAGGAAGGAGGAAGGAAGGGTGAGGCAGCGAAGGTAGGGAGTGACTCCGGTATAATGGCCGAATGGTAATGAGGGAGTTAAAACTTCCCGTGATGAATAGTTCATTCAAATTAGCGGAGAAATCTAGAGAGCGTGTCTTTCAGTTCATTTCCTTTCATTGCTGTATCCAGTCCTCCCGTTCACCCATTCTCCTCGGACGAGATGCAGAAATAGGGTTTTATGATCCGAACCCGCCGGAGGCTTATGAAAGCATACGCCTTGCGAGGACAAAGGACACACTCCACCGACAGTGCCTGAAATCTCAATTTTCTCGACATCAGTTGTTTAAGTTTATGGCATCGTCCAAAGACCCAACCATATCACCTGACCACGGAATCTTGACACCGCCATGACAAACAGAAAGGCTATCTCTATGCATTTGATAATTTAAAAAAAAACAAGGTATGCTTACCCAACCTATTCGCAGATTAATCATTCCCTTCATTAAATTAACGTCAATGACTAGTTCAAGTAAATATGAAGCTATGCAGTATCTTTAAACTTAATAGAAACGTGTTTTCTTATGGGGCAAAAAGGGGAAATACGGTTTAATTTCGTTGAAGCCAGTTTCTAGCTCACGTTTTTAACGTTCCGATTCTGCCACCCCTATAATATTAAATCAGGCAAAATTCCTTGCTGTGATTTCAGCCTCATTTTCGTGATTCGGTGAAGTACAAACTCGTTAATTGTCATATACCGTAAAAATCGAAAGCACCTAGGGTAATGTAGATCAAGAGTCATACAATAATGCATGACGCATACCTCAATTGTTTTTCCTGATCCACGCTCTGTTTTTATATTCCCTCAGAACACTTTTAGATGCTTGTACAACATTTTACAGCCTAATTGGGACAACTGTCGTAAGCCTCCTTTCATCGAGTGAATTCAAATAGATCCTTCACAGAGTTACGAACGACATGGAGTTGAAGAGTGAGAGTGGCCATTCAAAATAAAAGATGGGCAGAAAGACACAGAGATGATTTATTTTAATCAGGCGCAGAATATCAGTGTTGAAGCCAACCCCCTATTCCTAAATGACTGCCCAGTGCTCCCAAAACAGTCAAGCTAGTGGTTTCAGCGGGCTCGAGTGGATTGACGAGGGTAGTTTGACCGCAAACCTTTTAAAAGACACTGAGGCCGTATGATAGAGAAAGACGTTCAATGTAGGACGTGGCCTTGATGGTGAAGCAGGAATACTATGAAAGGATCTGACAAAAACGAGAGACATATTTACTAGGAACATTAAGAGGTTTAATCAATTACTTAAGACAGTAGTGGAAGTCATTGTAAACGATAAGGACTACAGAGAATCGAGAGTGAAACTGCGATTTGGAAAAAGTATTGAAAGATACTGTCGAATGAATTACAAGTGAATGTTGCGAATCCCCTCTTGCGAGGACAGGTGCGCCACTACATGCAAATTTTAAGACTAATAGGCTTTGATGGTGGTTACCATAAAGCCCAATGCCACATTGAAATTATAGCCATGAATTGAATGTTGTGTACTTGTTCAAACTTCCACTCAATCCTCAATATTATTCAACTCCGCCGCCATGAAAGTAGTAATCTCAGAAGACCTTTGACTTAACTGCTAAGACCTCAGTATTCATAATGTCTAAGTCATCACTGTTCCAGTGATTCCAGCTCTAAGCAATTGTGAACATGAGGTGAAACACCTTTCACCTCATGTTAATCATCCTTACCTCTCGGTACTGTTTTGAATATTTAAATCTTGAAATGAATTATGTCGTTTAATTGTAGTTATACAATAAACGGTTAAAGAAAACGCAGCCTTGTATTTTTGACGTATTGAAACTTAATTCACCGAAGAAATGGACACTCAAAGAGGCTACAGAAGAACCATCTTGATGAGTTGACGAAAGGTTGAGACTGAGTAATTGCACGTGTACTTCAATGTTTTAATTTACGACCTCAGCTTCGTTGGATAGAAACATCATCCGGTGGTTAAATACAGAATGTTTCCCCATTGGCAGTTTCATTGGTAATAGCACTAGTTTAAAGCTTTCGCCAATATTTTCCTTAAACCTTCTCGTATGGACTAGTCTTCCAGGTTAAATTTTCTGATGACGGAGACATTTTCAGAATAAAATCTTGATGGTAATTCACGTTTGTGATCGGTATTTATCTCTAGTACTCTTAAAGTCCAACAATTGCACATTCACGAAAATGAATTTCTATGCACGTGGGTTGGAACATGGGAAATCATGCGTGCACTAACTAATATCTCTTATAAATAACGATGAAGCAGGCGATGAACTCATTTTATTGAGATCACTTTCATGCTGAGATAAATATCTGTGTCGTAATGGAATTGCGAGTGACCCTGTCTGATGTATAAATTATCGTAAATTAGAGAATGAGATTCACCGAGGGAGGATATTTTAGTAAAATTATGAAGTGTATATTGAAAGGATAATCGTTCAAACGTGAAGAGAAGGAAAAAGAACAGGTAAATGGAACAAATAGAAACGGTGGTGTAAAGTACTTGCCTTTTGGGCAGATGAAGAAGTAAATAAGGCAAGGATAAAAGCACTTGAATTTTTGGAAAACTGCTCAGTAAACACACAATATTTTCCTATACATAGTGTTCAGAATCCGGCCAATAAACTACACTCTGTGAAAACTGTCATTTCCCAACATGAAAATTCAACTTAGGATATAGATTATTGTGTGATATTATTTTTAGCCCACCTTTTATCAACTTTAAATATGTGATACTTAGTCGTACCCTAAATACTGAGAGATTGACGATAGACACATCATGTAGTTCTACTCAGTAAACTGAGGAAGTTGAAGGGACTTGTTTGAATCGTACTGTTAGACAAGATGTGCATTATTCCTTGTAAAGCCAACCTTTCCTGATCCCGCGACTACGGCTCTACTCGTATAAAGATTGGAACAGGATGGAGAAGATGTTTTCAAATGTTCCAATCAACCTCAATCGCCCCGGGTGAAATAAGATACGGGTAGGCTGAGGACTGTTTGTTGAACCCTTGGATCAACTCTTACAAGTCCATCCTCTCTTTCTGAACATGGGTAGAAAAGATTTGAGAAGGGTAGCAGCGGAAGTGAGCGATCCACGCTTCTCCACTCACTGCTTTACCCCCCCACCCCAATCCACCCATACACACACACATACGCGCAAATTAGGTAGATGCCCTTCTCCCCATCGGAAGCCTGGATCCATGTTCTAGTCATAATCCAAGTTCCATGACGCCAAAGTGCATCCGAAGGGATGCACTGCGAGGATTGAGATGCTTTCAACAGAGCACAATTAATTATGAATATCATCTCATCCTCTCTTCCTCACTCTAACCATAAGAAGAACGAGGCGCGTGAATTATTAAGTGATAGCGGGATTTTTTTTAATTTTTACAATTGCGAATAATTAATTCGCACCAGGCACCTGGTGCAAATTCACATTCGCACCAGGTGGTAGCGGAAAGTTATGGTGCTAACGCTCTCGATTGAGTCCGAAATCGGAAATTAAAATATTACGCTCCATGGCGTTAGTACCGACGACTGAACGGCTGGAGTGTGAGAGGCATTTTACGATCCAATGGGGCACGTGCAGGATACGGTCAGGGACGGAGGAAAGCCTTTTAGGAAGGGGTCGCCATTCCGGGCACTCGTTCGGACATTTCGCGCCAAATATCGGACATTGATGCTCACGCAAGTTACCTAGGTACTTATCTGGTTTAAAAAATTGGTTGAAATCGTGACTTATTGCTATCACATTAATTACAGATAAATAATTTAATCTAATAATTTATTCGCTAGTCTATTTACACATAAACTACAGGTTCGTTCATCCCGTTTTGCAAATAAGTTACCCAGATAGAGGAAAAAATGACGGTGCAGTTCCGACGTACATTTGAGAATCAATCGGCGCGAATGTCACTTTTCAACTTTAAATGACAGAGATCTGTTGTTTGAGAGACGGAGCCATACCTATCTTACCATAAGGACATGTTTCATATTTCATTGATATTTAATCGGTCAATACTATTCTTGATGCAAGGGAGTCATGCATTCTCCATTCAGGTAAACTAATTATGTCAAACCAAATATTTTTAAGTTACCATGACCTTCCCAATATCCGTCGACGCATGCAACTCTTGCGAGATGATAGGTCACTAATCACCTGTACTGAGCAGAAATGTAATTGGGAGAAGCAGAGTTACGAGAGACAATGTCTACTACAAACACTTGTCCCAATTTTTAGTCTTACAATACCTCAGATGACTTAATTCATTCTTCTTTTCTTCTCTTAAATCCTACGTGAATGTTTCTTCGTTGCTTTTCGAGATTCCCTCCAAACACTTTAATTGCCGCCATCTTTATTTAACACTGACTCACTTAGATAAGTGTTGCTCTCATTGTGAGTATTTATATTGAATTGTTGAGCATAATATGCAAATATCACTGCGAAATCCACTGTTGTACTGCCTCTCCAAAGGAAGCGTGTTATTATTATTATTTGGGATACATTGCTGTTAGGCGATAAGCCGGGTGGCAATGACATGATATAACAAACAGTAGTCATTCTTAAAACATCTAGTAGAACTGTCGGCGTGTAGAACTGTCTTGGTAAGAGTCTCTTGGAATCCAGGAAGAGAGGTATTAGATTTCCTGATAAATATGATAAATATTCAGAGAGTGGGTATGAATGGAGATTTGTTCTCTAGATTAATTAATTTTGGTTTGAAATCCATTATTTTACTCCTTTAAGGGTTTTCATAAGTTAATGATGCATTTGTATCCGAATATTAGTATTATCTACTAAGCCTGGCGGATAACCAAGAAAAAAATGTAACTTCCGTCATCAACATTTTTGAATTTGTATCTTAGAGAATCATAGTTTAATCTTAATTTGTTCGGGCAGTTTTTATAACTTACGCTAAATGATGTTACATGATCAATTATTGTCGCAGTCTTAAGGAGCATGTAAAGTTATTACGTGTCACGGCTATTTGTTATCAAATAAAAGACATTACATCTCTACTGATAGTAGTGAAAACTTATGTGTTTTGCCTCAAGCCAACAAACTCTTCTGCACATTTATGAACATGTGACTATGATATTAGGGTAGAGATTTCAAATAGACGATTGGTTTAGGCGACGCTGGGATACATCAGATCCCTGACGAACCTTTCATTGTCCACCGACAAAAGGAAATCTATAAGGATTCATGATTCCTACATTCTTTTCAGAGCGTCCCTTTCAATACCTCTAATTTACAGGTAGTAAATTGTAGTCAGGTCCAGAAATCCCCGGAGAAGAAAATTATAAGTGGTACAGGTCAACATTACAATCTTACATTTTCCGCTTTGCCTATTCGCAGTCGCCAGTTAGGCTGTTGACCAGAGGATCCAAACATCAGTTTATCAACTAAAATTATCAACTACATGTATATAGTTAGAGAAGATTATGCGACATGATGGAGGTGGGGAGGAACTTATGCATTCTCATTTTCACTGGAATGGACGTAAAAATTGGTCTACGCAAATGTGTCCTTTAGTACGAAGCTGTTGACTTCAGTGAAAAATAATAATTTACACTTACATTAAACTCTCAAAATAATTTACAACAATATATTATCTGAATATGTTATTTCCAAATTGGGGTTGCAAAATCATAAATAATTACACTTAGAAATACATACAATACGTCGTTTCATTTGGGGGAGGAGAACATTTCAAAAATGTCAAGTTTTGGAGTTAGAGAGTGATAAATTTCCTGGCAAGTGTTTTTTCAATACTTCCTGATATTTTAAGTAATAGTTTTTATTCTCCCTTACAATAAAATCCTATTTCATGCAGTCACATTTCCTCAGGTTCTAAATCTCTTATCATGACAGTTTCAAACAATTTTGCACATGACTTTCTCGGTGGCTCCAGCGTAAGTCAACTCACTATGTGTCGTCCATTGATCCTAATACATTTTATCAACATGACAGCACACTATCTCCTTTCATTCTCGTCTATAACATACGCATCCAATCCAAATTCATTAAATAATGACTTGCGGATACCTCATCCTGCCTACCCAAAGTACTCATTGCACTTCGCAATTACTCATCATTCATGTACTGGTCAGTGTGAATATATAAAAACATCTTTCCTAAAAATCAATATCTTGATTGGCCATTTCTATGATTGTTCTGTGACTATTCTGCGTACAGAAAAAGCCAATATTATCAGCAGACAGGGGAAGATAAGAAACATAGGAGATATGGTGCCACTCAAGAAATGTTGTAAAGATAGACCAAGCTGCTCTTCGAGGGATGAGGGTAAAGTGTAGCTTGTGGAAAACATTGCATTGCATAATGAGAAAAAAATTGACAAAATCTGAGGTTAAATGATTATTATCGAAGGAACCAGAGAAGGGAAAGAAATATAGAGATAAACCGGGAATGGATTCTACTAAAGAGATGATGGACGTACGGAGTAGGCGAAAATTAAGGAACTGGCAGGTCACAGGATATCATGGAGAGATGCTATTAACCAATTCTCGGATTGATAACTCGGCATGATGAGAAAACTATTTTTTTATACCCTCGAGGAGATAATCTGCGAAAAAATGAAATGACAGTGGTTTTCCTTTGCTATAAATACTTATGTGTGCACAGTAGGTGGAAAGAGTGAATATTTCTGAGGTCTGGTTTTCCAGGCGTGGGAAAAAAGACCGCCGACAAACAGAATACATTCAGCTCCGGATACTCGGAAAGACCTTGGCTCGGAAGTAATCAGTCACTCAGACCTTGAGGGGTGACGTGCTTATGGAGCATTTTGAAGTGCTAGTGAAGTTTGAAGTACTCAGTCAGCCCAACCGTCGAGGTCAACTATTCATCTACACCTATGTATTCATCTTCGTCATTACCGGTCCATCAATCCTAGCATTGACAAATGTAATTAGCCTTCTTTTTACTCCCGGCAATCAATTCATACCTTTGCATATTACTCAGCGCTGAAGTGTTCTATCAGCTGATTTATTTAGTAATTTAGACTAAACCTTACCCTTCTAAGTACATTTTCCAACATTGCTTACATTACGATTTACTTTTCATCAGTGCCCAATGATTTACCATTTAGCTCTTTAGTTTTTCACCACCGTACCTTCCTTTATTTTGGAGATTTTTTTTCTGCCTTGATTCCGTAAATTCATTTTATTTTCATAATTATTGCGTAGCATCTCATTTCCACCTTTTTTATGCACCTTTATCTTTTTATTTCTATTCTTGCCTTATGGTCGTAGTCTCTATTATCATATGACTGCATACGAAATGCTTCCTTATGTACGTCAACTAGTTGTTGATTCTTTGCATTCAAAACATTAACCACATGTAATACTGCTTCCCTCTTGCTTCATTCATTGATAGCAATCTTGCGATTGAAATAAAACTCTTCCGTATATTCCACCCTGCTCTTCTCTAGTTTCATCTGATAATTTCCTACCCCTTTTCGGCTGCTGACGGCGTGGCGAATTCGCCAGCGAATATCTTCGTTATTACGCGTAATTACCCTGAGGATGCACATTTGAATTCCCTTTCTGCCCACTCATATCCTTCCTCTTCGGCTATCCTTATTACCCTGCGCGCATGACGCTGGGTCATCCGCTTATGCTTACCCCCCCTCGACCGATCCCCTAATCCTCCACCTCAGTCCCAAGCGGCGCTAACGACCTCCGGAGTCCCACGCGCCTCCGCCCGCCCGCAATCGCCGACGCAATCGCGGCCGGTTACTCGCGGAAGAGAGGAAACCCAATACAAGGTTTCTCATGACGGAGCTTCCACTGCCGACTCATCATCCTTATGAATTTCCTTGTCGAGGGGGTGCGGTGGGGGTGAGGGTAGAAGGGGGTGGGTGGGGAGATAAGGCAGTGGGGTGGCAGACACACAACGTACGCGGTGCGCGAGTGAATTAAAAAGCTCCCCGCCTCTATCACATGCGAATTGGCGCATACCTGCGGAGCAACGGGAGGCGGTTGAGGGAAGAGTGGGTTTTTTGCAAACGTGAGGAGACTCCAAAGGAAGGAGATGACAGTCCACGATACAATTCATAACTCCGCGAGCGTAGTCCCGAAGCGGAGGAGGAAAGAAAAAGGGAAAGAAACAGAGGAGAGAAACACATTTCCCAGCGTTAACTCGAAAAGAGGAGTTCCCATTCAACGTGTATGTGTGTGCACGTGTGTGCGTGTGTGTGTGTGCGTATCTGCTGAGCATCTTTACACTAATGCCGGCGGAGGAGTATTAAGTAAGACGTTAAGAACCTCGACAGGAGGGAGGGTTCTTCGAGGGTGTAGGGGAGGAGTCCGGATGTCCTGCGGGGGGGGGGGGGAGTGAAGTTGGGTTGGGGGGAGGGCGTGGACTCCGTTGTTCATTTGCGTGTCGCCTCGCCAATCACTCGCCCGGTGTCCGCGAATCGCGTGACGAGGCGACACCATCAAGATGTCGAGAGCGGCGTTACGACCGGTGCGCCCCCCACCCCTCTCCTATCCACCCCCCGCCCCTCTCACCCCGAGCACCTTTGCGCACGCGTCGGAGGTGGCTAAGCGTCGTTGACTTTGCCGATTCCTTTTTTACCATCCAAGGGAACCTCGAAGTATCTATGAAAAAAATCAAAATAATGCCTTTTAGATTTAACGATATTGTTGCAATTGAAAATGAAATCAATAAGTGGATAATCGAACGAGTAAAGAAGTCTTTGAACTATTAAAGATTTTACCCAAAATTAACTATGGAGAAAGAAATGCAAGCGAGCAAAATGAACGCAACCTCAGTGGTAGGATACGAAGAAACTTTAAAAATATGGCTAGGAAGGAAACATCAACGACATTCTATTAAGTACAAATAGCTATTCTCAGTATATTGCATTATGTATATGGACATCAAAAGCCACAGGTGAAAAAATATTCGTACCTCAAAGGTAAAACTAGTGCGTATAATTTAGTGGGCACAAAAGATGCGATGTGAAAATAAACATTGAGTTAGGGGTATAATTACAAATAGCTTAAATTTGTCAATCAAAAAATAAAGAAATGGAATGGAATTATATATATAACAGAAATTGAAAGAGAAAGAAATCTTTACAAAGGAAGAATAAAGAAAATCAAAAATAATACATTGATATAGAACATTTTCGAAAGTATAAATATCGACCACATGGAAAAGTGAAATTCGGAAGTCCATGAAAAATAAAGAGAGAACAATAGGTAAGAGTTAGAAAAGTTACAGATTTTTAATTGGTAGAACAAATTAAACGTGACAGCACACTTACTTCCCCTTTTTTTTGACTAATTACAACTATTCCGGAGACCACACCGAAGTGTTGTTCCCAAAGTTGACCCATCTCTTAGGCCTGATGTCTTCACCGACATTCGATAACCGCTTATGGGTTCGGTCTTTGATAAAATAACAGTTCTAAGCTTGGTTGTGTTCAGCGAGGGGGCAGATAGCAAAACACTGCCGATAAACGTCGGTCGACAGAGTACTTTATCAGTGATGTAGTGTTTGTGGAGACAATTATCCTGAATAATGTCGTTTTGAAAAGGGTATTTAAACTTAAAGAGCCCTTCTGGCTTATTCTTTTCTAAAGATGGCATTCTTTGTGTGGGTATAAGAGAATTTTTCCACTATAGATACACATTAATAGGAGTTGAAATTTCATATTCAACAATCATTGTGGCTGACTAAGTCTAACGAGATATATCCACGCTAGATCAACCCAAAAATTGGGTTGTCCCAATATTGGGAATTTCTTTTAATTTTATATTTATATCTGGAACTTTACATACATCATATATAGTTTTAATTGCTTATAAAAATTTAAATTAAATTTACCCTGCAAATGTCATTACTAGGACCATTTTCGGAGCTGTTTTGATGAGTGCTGTTTTTAAACAAGCTTATTGAAATAGCCGAGTCGGAATTGGCTGCCCATTTAGGTAAAGGTAAACATCTAATGCCACCTACCAATAAAGAATGAAATAAAGGCAGAAGTAACACATCTAGCATTAAACTACGTTGAAAACGGCAGCTTGGTAGCCCGGAGGGAAGTGGGTTTGATACTTGAGTGCCTGGGTTCAAATCCGGGCGATTTTGCTAACGCTCAGTTTCACCCAATCAAGAGATTTTTCGGGTTCCAGATCTTCCAGCGTAGCCACAGGCAGCACAGGAAAACCAGCTATCAACCCCCCTACCATCTTAATGCGTGAATTTCACAAATCTTAGGGCATATTACTCATGAGATCAGCATACATTTATCTAATCCGCTAACATTCAGGTTTTTCGTGATTTTTTGAAGACGTGATTAAGGTTCGATAATTCCCTAGTGACTAAAATTAAAAATTAAGCTCTCGTTAATTCACTTTCATCTTCCAGCATAGGCCAATTTACCAAAAGTTAAGGGAAGACCAATCAAATACTATTTTCAAAATATATACTCAGGCCAAATGATAACATTGGAAAAATGTCACGTTATTATTACAAGATGTTTACATATTATATATATGTTTACATGTATATATATATATATATATGTATATATATATATATATATATATATATATATATATATATATATATATATATATATACATACATATATATATACATACATATTTATACATATATATATACACACACACACACATACATAAGGGCTGCGGCAGTCCAGGGGTAGAGCGTTGGACTACTTACCCGGAGTTCCCGGAGGGCCCGGGTTCGATTCCCGGGCAAGCCAATCTGGGCACCCTCAGCTCCACACAAGCTATGTGATTTTTCGGGTACCAGATCTTCCTGGGAAAGGAACCGGCCATCTTGCCGTGATATGACTAAACCGTCGGGCTAAGTACTGGGTGAACTCTATCATCACCTACCAAACCGAACTTCGGGTTTATGACTGTGTTTATGGATATATATAAAACTTGTGTGAAAAATTCACGGTTGTCTATAATAATGTACACCAAGATAGCACTAGTGAAAAAAATAAAAATGCAGGAACACACAAAAAAAGAAGCGCACATATTCCGAATTTTCGGAGGCCAAACCACCTTTCTCAAGGACTGTCCTCAGTTCTTTCTCTCACTCCCTTCCTCCCTTCGAATTGGTCCTTCGCAGTCGGCAGACAGGTCTTTCTTGTCACTTTGTAATCCCGAAACGGATATAAATAAGAAGGATTTCCAATGGCAGCTTGAGAATCTCTCCGCGAAAAAGATAATAATTTCAGTTGAAGACCCACGCGCCGGCACTATCGCAACGCCAAGGTATCGACCATTGGGATTCCTTACCAATTTTCACGCTTTCATGCATCCACTGAATGTAAATAAAGTCGTAAGCAGCTCAAACAATGCAAAGATGAACTTTTCTCCAAATTACTTTCCCATTTAAGCACTATGCACTCAGAAATTATCCGATCCCGTCACCGTGAAAATATAAGTCATCTGAATTTTAAATAATCAGCGTCCACCATGACCAACTGCCTCGTTTCCGATTGTATCCGCTCGCCTGCTCCACGTCACTCCGGCATAAGTACGGACAGACAGGTTCGTCTTTGCTCAGCCAGCCTTATGCTCGCTTACAGTCGCCACTGGACCGGATAATTATACAAAACCATCCCCCACCCCCATTTTTAGTGGCGCTAATTGCCACCAATGGGAGCGGAGCAAGGAATTTTTCAAATTGCCATTGAAACGATTTTTCGAGCGATCGAGTCAGGTCATTGCTGAGCGACCGATGGAAAAAAAACCCTCAATTTCCAAGATACGCCATTATCCAACTTAATGTGTCTTAATTTCTCCGCGCTCTTTCGATTTAATTGGCAGTTCCACTGATTAAATTACGGATTATTCTGGCCATTTTATTCTACCCTTTAATTATGAGGAAATGTGTTTTCGAAATGGAGGTTGAATTAGGCATTCAAGAATAATTCTTCCCACGGATTCTATGAAAAAAATAATTAGGCAAGTCCAGGGTCGATTATAGGGACTAGAAAACAACCAGAATTTGCTAATTCATCTTGGGTTACTGGAAATAATATTTTTTTATATTATTTTTTTATTTACAATTTTCCGTATACAGTTTATGAGAGGATAATCACATATAAGTTCAATAGTCTCTGTGCATTTTTAGCCTCATTTTAATTTGATGCTGCCCAAAATTTTTTATTCCAACGATTCCAATGAAATAAAAATGGTGCTACTACAAGACTTGACAATTATAATTCTATGTCGCGGAATCGACATCTAATATTGAAAACTTCTTGGGCATGATATTATACGTATACTTCTTAAATGTGTACAGAAACTTATTAAAATAATCGCAGATATGTCATCTACCATGATTTACCAAAATTTGCATTTTTGGTTGACAAAGGGTTAGTGGGCATCAAACAACTGACTAGCTCAAGTCATTGGCCGGAGAGAATCAATCAGGGTGAAATATCGAGAGGAAGCATACTGGTGAGTTGTGAATTGAATCCCTATACATGCCCGTCGTACCAAAACTCACCAGAACGACAGACATGCATTCAGAATTAAAATTTACCTAGATGTGATGAACCATATCATATAATCAACCAAAATGTTGATTTCTTTGATGAGGTAGAGAGCTCACATAATACAAAGCCATATACAATGAGTGAAATTTACCCAACAACAGGTTAATAGAGGAGCCTCCCTTTTCCTGCGGCGCCAACAGCCCTCTAAGGAGATACAGGGTTCGTCCGGAAAATAAGTGTACTGAGCTCAGGAAAAAAAATTTATCACACTTTTACATATCTTAAGCTAATATTCCTCAAAATAGGACCCTTGTGAGTCGATACACTTGTTCCAGCGGCGTTCCCATTCCTGGAACGCTCCCGCGAAGGCATCATCGGGAACCTCTCGAAGACACGTCGTCACGGCCTCTTTGACGGCGTCCAAAGTCCCGTATCGCGTTCCTTTCAAACTCCTCTTTATCTTCGGGAACAGAAAGAAGTCCGGTGGTGCCAAGTCCGGGCTGTAGGGCGGATGCGGCAGCGTTGCCACGCCGTGCTTGGCCAAGAAGTCCGACACGACAAGCGCGGTGTGAGACGGCGCATTGTCGTGATGCAGCCGCCAGATGTTTTTGATCGCTGGCCGGACGCAAGCGACTCGTTTTCGAAGATTACACTGCTCTGCTATCATCCGAACACTAAGACGACGATCAGAGTTCAGTACATCGCGAACTTTTCGCACATTTTCGTCGGTGAGTGTCGTTGATGGGCGTCCAGGCCGTGGTTCGTCGTCGACCTCTTCTCTGCCCTCCACGAACATCTTGTGCCACCGAAAGATCATGTTTCTGGACATGGCTGACTCCCCGTAAGCCTGGTTAATCATACCGACAGTTTCGGTAGACGATTTCCCAAGCTTTACCGCAAATTTGATGGAATAACGCTGCTCCAAAAACTTCGGCATCGCGTTCCGTGACGTGGGTCGAGCGTGGAGGTTCGCGTTAACAGAGCTCCTCACTACACCACAGCTCAGAGCCGACTGCCTTTTTCAGCGTCGCTTGCCAACATACCCCCCTCCAATCGCAGCCCGTCAGAGCGGTGCTGGGCGCGCCTGGAGCGGAGGGAAAAAATCAGTACACTTATTTTCCGGACGAACCCTGTATGTTTATTGAACAAGCACACGGCTTTGGTGAAGCTGAGGTTGCCCAGTTGCGTCACTTTGAATCGATAATTGACCCTACGGTGTGAAGATAAGTGCTCTTCCCAATTGGGAAGAGCACTTTGCTGCTAATTCTATGACAAAACTGCTCTACATATTTTTCTAAGAAATCCTACTCATACTGCATAATAAACATGCAAAATGTAAAATAAGCAAGTGAGAAAAATATTTGATTGAATATCCAAAAATTACTCTTCTATTTGAATAGAATGGTTTCTCTTCTATTTGTCAAAATTGTTTTGTAGTCGCTTTTGCCGCGACCGCGATGCAGAAGGTGTGCCATGGAATTCGATCTTTGGCACTTTAGCTCGGACTCTCTCACCAACCTCTTTCTCTTTAATTTCTCTTTAATGCGGTTACGATTCTTCCACACTACTACTCTCTTTCAGAGTCGTAAGAAATATCTTCAGGGGCGAACTTGAATGAAATCACGAATCAAAAATTAAAAAAAAAACTTTTTCTCCATTACATAATCTAATCTTTATTATAACTATAGTTAAATTTTGAACCGTACCCAAAGGCATATATCACAATATCTTGAAGAAAACTCCAAAATGTGCCATAGAATTTGCCCATTTCATCTTTCATCCCTAATAGAAGAGTTCTCGAGGATACGTCTCCAAAATACGTTTCCAAAATATGTGCGAGTTTGAATACTTTTCGCGACAAAACCATTTGGTCCGAACTACTTTTTTGAAGGTATTTTTCAAGTCTAAATTAATTTTATCATGTGTCTATTACATGTGATAAACTAATGGATTTCAATGACCAAGAAAAAAAGTAAAAATACGATTAGGCACTGAGAAAATGTTTTTAGTTTTGGGCTTGGCTCCAGGAGTGCTGCATCAAAAAAACGTTCAGACAAAAGGCGTTGAGAAAAAACGAGATTTCTGCATTTTTAGGGATTTTCAACTATAATCGCCTGTTTATAACTTAAGCCTTATTTGAACTTGAAAGAGCATTTATGAGGGACTACTATTTTTCGAATTTTCGGTGGTCGTGGCCACCTTTATCAAGGAAGAGAGGGACAGTGAGTTCTGTCCCTCTCTTCCTTGATAAAGGTGGCCACGTCCACCGAAAATTCGAAAAATAGTGAGTCTCTTTTTTGTGTGTTTCTGTGTTTTTGTATGTAACACTAGTGCTAAGTGTTATCCATTTATTATTCACGTCCGTGAGACTTTCAATAAGTGTTCTTTACATATATATATATATATATATATATATATATATATATATATATATATAAAGAAAAAATAAAGTTATATAGTTCAAACGAATAAGCGTGGTGGCTATGGCCAGCAAAAATATTGTTAGACCCATAAAAAAAAGGAAAATCACTCGTATTCCGAAATTTCGGTAGCCAAACCACCTTCTTCCGCAGACAGAAGGAACTCAGGCCCTCCAATGCACTCGCATGTCTTGATTAACCTAATAAATATAAAAACAAAAATTCTTTTAGCAGATAATATACTTTCATTGTTTTATTCAATGGGTTACTTCCTGCTATGATAATTAATATTGCTTATATTTGCGACGGAAATAGCAGTTGTCAGATTTCCTTAACCGGTCGGTAGGAATGGTAAAGGGAACAACCCGACGGTTGGTATCGCCTTACTCACGTAAAAGCCATTAGTGCTGACAAGGATTTCCTCGCAACTGACTGATTACCTGAGGACATATATTTCATATGATTCCGTTTGGTTAACTTACAATTTCATATCTTAATTGCCTTTCAAGGTTCTTCCAAGTCTTATTTCATTACCTTTTACCACTTAAAAACACAAAAAAAAATTATGCAAGGCAACTAAATCAGCAAGGTAACGAAAAAAATATATCACTACGGAGAAACTCAGATTAAAAAAGGTTTTTAGTGACGCAAACTATTCAGTTCGAAATCGTAAATGGAATTGGATAGGACACTCCGGCATTTGCGATAGGCCGTGACACTGACTTCATTTCCACCTCTCTTACAAAACGTTCTTAAAATGCATTCACTCCACAGTTGCATACTGCATTGTCACCGCACGTCTTTACTGCAGAAAACATTAATTCTGGTATATTGATTCAAAGTTTCAATCATCTCGTTGTAATGGGCAATTATCGCTCCACGTCAGGCTTTCGATTATTTTGAGCGCAAATCCAATCAAATTTGTAAGGGATGTTGCAAGCACTGCAAACATCCAAATCATTGAATTCCATTAGGCGATGCACGCTGCATGCCGGGCTATTAGACGGCGGAAATGATAAATTTTCACATTTTTCGCCGTAATTGCCCACGATAATGCTTCCATTAGCAATCTCGGGGACGTGTCCCAAGCTTATCATTAGAGTTAATCCACTTTGTGTTTACAAAAATCTCATCAACTCCTCCTTTCGTCATTCCCCTTCCCACCAAGGTGTGTCGCCACCTACCTCTCCCTTACCCCCGCGCTCCTAAAAACCCCATCCCACGGCCATCCAATCCAGATCCCGTTGCCATGACGATGGGAGATTACGACGGAGGTAATTGCATCGAATTACGCGGCTGGTTCTCATGCAGCCGAGAGCCGGGGCCGCCTCGGGGGGAGGTCGGGAGCGGCGTAAGACACTGCGGGGGACAGGTAAGGAGGTGGGTAGAGGGGGCGGAGGGAATTTCCATCTCACTCACCCCCTCCGCTTCTTGCCCTCCCGAACGCGCCTTTTTTTTGCGAATTTACCCTTGCACGACCCGTGCAGTTGTATGTAATCTCCATGGTCGCACAACATCCTTATAATAGATCCGGAGAGAATGAGATGAGATACCGTCTGAAGTGATCGTGTTTTTCGAACTATGACCCGGAATACTCGAGACGGAAGTGACGTTTCGGGAATAAAATTCACATCCAGAAGCCTACAACTTAACTCAGTGGCCAAGAGTCCGAAAACGGCATTGCAAGGCCTTAGAAACATCAAGGGCGACGAATCAATGGTTAATAACTGAGAAAACTTGAGATACATTCGAATTATGCAAATCAATTGAGATTAAGATATTAATGTAGAGTACATTTTTATGACCAAAGATAAAGAGTACGAGTATTCAACGATGTATTTGTTAAATTAAAGAACAAACTAAAGCAACAAAAAAGAGGATGGTGAAATGTGTGTTCGGTTCTGTCCTTCATTTCGTCGTAACCCCACTCTTTCAAATATCTAACCAATTTCACTTGATATAATACCTCGACCTTTTCGTTAAATGCATACGATCAAAATTGGCCGAATTCTTTCGTTTCATTTGCATTAATTGCCGCCAGTTTTCTTTTGGCAAATTCTGCCAAATTCTTAATAGGGACCAAGAATCGTCATCTACTTGATAAGCACATTCATTTGAAGCAGGTTAGTAGGTTATTTCCATAAGCACCTCGAAAGCGTATACGTGCGTACCAGGGTAGCCCAAACTTTCTTCTACTGCGAGCCTCACTTCTCTAAGTAGCGTAATATACGAGTACGAAAAAAAATATTTCGATACTTAAGAATATTTGATAATAAATATTACATTCATTACTTTATAGAACATTAATAGCATTTCAGTGAAAACACATAAAATATACAACTTATTGTTTCTCAATTAAATAATAAATATTTGTTGGATTAATGGCATTATGCAAAGCTACAGTCTCTTCAGCTGAATGGGTTTCCACTTCTGTTACCAGGTTTCTAAAATCAGGCTTGAAGTTTGTCATGGCTGTATAGAACAACTCCTTCAGATATCGATTCTTAAATTTTGTACGGTGTGGTACAAATATTTTAAGAAAGTAAGAAAAAATTCAAAAACCAAAACCATCAATTCATACTTATTATTAACTGTTGGTGATAAAGAGCCCCATCCAAGAGAAAAAAGACCCGCTAGCAACTGGCGGATCGCGATTTCGCTACCCCTTGCATATACTTATTTGTATAGTTTTATTCCATTCATAAACTGACGAATTCTATTACGAGCATTGGGATGAGTGTCATATTTTGTAGTGCAACGCAATAAGTGATAGAATGTGCCAGGTCAATAAAATCTAGTGATTACGAAAAGAGAAATGATAATATTTGCTGCATGTTCTTATTTTGTTTTAAGATGAACTCTGAACAGCTTGGGAGCCATTATCCATATTTAAAACTTGTTGGACCAGTAGCTGAACTAAATTATTCTCACAATATTCGCTAACAGGTACCTTGTGTTCTTTCGTTTAACTGTAAGTTGGACTGACTTTGGACCTCGAGAGGAAGAATTTAGTGGTTTATTTTCGGTAAAACTGAGTGATTTCGATCTTCGTAACTTCAACGGTCTTTTAAATGCAAAACGTAATGCATGATAGTCAAATTTTTTGCCAATTTTTTGAAACTTAGAATATAAGTTAACAGATATCAACAACACCAACAAAACTTTTTCAAATATAAAATTTTCTCTCGTGCAGAAAAAAATTGTTTTGGATTTACTTCTGAGACCCAGATATGTAAACCAATTATAAAACACCACTTTTTTCAATAATAAATAAAATGATATGTTTAAATATGGAAAGATCGGGATATTTAAGCTCAGAGATCATTTCCCATATTCATTGCGGAGATGAACCCTCAGCTGTTGACATGAATGCGGGCGGGAAGAGAGGATGAGGGGTACACTTAACTCTGCCTGCACATACACCTGGACTGATATAGCCAAAGGTGATGGCTAGGCGAACACCAACCACAATGAAAATTAATTTCATTAATAAATTAGGAAACACATATTGCTAGACTCTCACGGAATATAAAAACCAAAATTTGGCGTTACAGCCCGTAACTTCCAGCTGAAGACTGAACGCTGAATACAGCGTTTGTATTCCTCACCGGTGTCCGCAGAAAAAAGTAAAAAGTACAAAAATATTAGTATTTCTCTCATGAACTTACAAATGCTCATACATTACGTCCCTTCCTGGCGTCAAATGCATGATGATAATCAATCGCTATTGAAAATGGCGATCTCAGGGCGGAATTTAAAATAAGACAACTGTGTTCTTTAATGCAAGTAAGAGGAATAATTATTGGTCTTTTTGAGTAACAGTAGACTGGATATTATGTTTTTTTGAGATGTTCGGAAGCTATTGGTGATTTTTTTGGCGCCTCTACGTTTAAACCATCACTTCTCTTGTCCCTGTACCTTACATCAAGTGGGTCATGCAAAGTATACCTCTATGGACCAAAGCACAGGAATCCATAGATGGACTACTCATGGCATCGATTTCCCCATATTCATCCCCCCGCTCCATTGGAAAACCCAAGACATTAAATTCAACAGTCACAAATTTAAATGGTTCCAGGATTCAGCTAAGAGAGATTGACACTCTCATTTTTTGCTCCCAGATATTTGAAATAGTTTTGTCAACAATATAATTTATTTCATGCTAACAATAAATTAATTATCGTCATACATATTCGAATACGTAAGAAAAATAAGTAAATTAAATTAAGAGTCTAAATATTTCAAGTTTAGTACCGCTGGTCAACTAGCGGAACGGGTTTCGAAGGGATTTGTCGAATTTACAAATTAATACTAACTTGCTGTGAAGGGTTTCCTGACGGAGTTTGGTAAGTCCTCTGTACTTGATAAACTATCATGCAAATCCAGGATAAACTACACGAGTGAATTGCCGGTGTACATGATTGGGAAATGAAGATGGGTTCATAGTATTGTTAGGTTTTGACTTAAAAGGCGATGCTAATAAATATAGGTGTCATCTGCCTGTGTCCATTCAATAGCTACCTTAAACGATAATACTCCCGGATGATATCTATAACAATTGTTATTAATTCACTTTTCAAGTATCAGTATTGGTTGTTTTTTAAAAAAATACATCTCAACAAGTAAAACGTTATGTCGGTATAAACGAAATCATTTGCATTTATTTAACTCGATACTTAAAGATTTTTCGAGTAAAGTTTTAAATAACTTGTTACTCAAAATTAAGCCATTCGGCTTACTTCGCTACTGGAAAAATAATATTTCCTGGAGATTCTTCAATCTAATAAATCGCTCATAATGAGTTAGTTAACGGTCATCAAACTCGGCCTTCCTTCAAAATAATTGAGATGGTTGAATGTGAAATAATCTATATCTCAGGATAGTGATGATTGAGTTATTTTGAATTTATAAACAATGAATACACCTGCACAAAATTTATTATGCAAATATATTTTACCAATTGATGGACATGGCGATAAATTTAAACAGGATACGTACGGGCATTAAATATGTATACATAAATGCACAATTTCTATGAAAATAATTTTATTCGGATGCGAAGTTATTGCTGGATGTACCTACATGCCTCACGAACGAATGATTGCAAAATGGAGAATAAAATTAAAGGTAATCATTTATGAGTAAAGCTTCGGAAATACACGATTTCCAATGATCACGGATCTCTTTGAAATAATCACTTACGGTACGCAATTGAAAAGAACTAGGAATCTATCATCGAGGGGGGCCTTCTGGGAAATTGTTTAACTCCTGCATGACGATTTCTTGTTATCTTCCTTTGAAAAGCTTCGGCGGAAGCGTTGTATTGCGTTTATAGAGCTCTTGTGCGTTTGTGTGAGTGTGTGTGTGTGATAGAAATTGGTTTCATTTCACGGGGAAGCAAGAAAAAAAACCAAAGAGGGCTCGGATGGACGCATCGCTGGTTCCCAAGCGAATAGACGCTCATTACAGATTCTCCTCAGATGAGTTATCGATTTGGTCTCTTGTCCCAACATTAATTCAATTTTTAAGAGAGAGAGAGTGGGTCTGATTATAATAGGAGTCCCTTGTAACGGGAGGGAATCCGAACGGCGGAGTGAGGCATTCTCTGGGGGTCCTCTCCCTCTAACCCCCATAGTCCTTCCCCCACCTTGCCGTACGAGACGAATGAAGAGGCGTCGGAAGCGCTGTAGGGCGACAAAGGATACTTATAATACTTGAAGTTGTGTGTGTGTGTGTAATCAGGGTGGACGAAGGAAACGGCATCATCAGTTGAGGATGGGGAATTAGGATACAATTATGTATCCCTCCTCGCCCGTCGGCTTATTACATATATAGGTATATATATTTTTTTAAATAAATTTTTTTTATCATTCTTCTCGCCTCCTAATTTCAAAAAAGAGGGCGGGGACAACCGCAAATAACATTAGAGATTCAATAATGGCCAGCTGTTATCTTTGAGAATATATTTCGGGGCGATTTCCTCCGAATTTCACGTCGCTTAGCAAATTACAGCCCTTCCCGCGGGCTGCCCCCGACTTCTCCCCGCGTCTTAATCATCGCCGTCGTTTTGCATCCAATTGGAAATAATAAACCTCTCTCACTCTCTCTCTCCGCCGTCTACCCCCTCTCTTCCTCCTCCCGCGATCCCTCTCACGCCAACCCTCGGCACCCTTCGCCCACTCTCTCTCTCTCACGGCCACTTAGTTTACATGATGGCGATATTAATAATGTGGATATGTCGACGCCAGGCGTATGCTCACTCAATCCGCTCTCTGAGCCGCCCGCACCCCTTCACGGTCGGGCACTCTGCTTCGGTGGCGATGGAGGGACGGGTGTAGTGAACCGCATTAAGATGCGTCCTCGGTAATAGTAGATATTAGGTGAGGCGAGCGAGAGCTTGGGTCATTTGCGCAAATTAGGGATGGATGTGGGTAATTTGGCGGGGATAAGATTCTCAAGGATTGGGAAAAGATTTGGTTGAGAGACGCCCGGTGTGGGCATTAGCCTACTCTAATAATAAAAGGCGCCAAGGGATCACACGGTTTAGCATCTCATCCGACGGACGTCTAACTCCACTCGAAGTTGCACCAAAGTCGACAATGAAGTGATCGAAGAAGAGTCATAAGACTTTGGGTCATGGTGCACCCGAGGAGGGATCGAGGAGGGATCGGGACCGTGGGGTGTCTTATTGTGCCTCCGAGATGCGAACTCAGGCCTCTGGGTGGAGAGAGACCACAATAGCTAATGCACCAATCCTGTCGTACCCAGTCCAGGGAAAGGATTTACGGGAGGCGTTGCTGACGGAATTAAGAGTTTAAAATCATTCCGAAGCCCAATCCACTACTTTGCCTGGTGGGAAACCTGTCACGCAAATCAAAACCTATGGCCGAATGAATCGATTCTCATATCATAATGTGGTGTACATATAATCCTTAACGGTATTCAAATATGAATGAAATCCTGTGCAATGAGTAAAGAAATATTCTCCGTGCAAGAGGGACACTATGCATTGCGCCATACTTAATACTTAATTTACCGTGCAAGAGGGACACAATGAAAATACTTAATACTTAAAATACTTAAATTTACTTTTTAGGGGAGTTCTATTTCCTTTGTATCTATATTTGTTTACAATCACTCAGGCGTGTAGCCGCTTGATGAATTAGAAACGTGGTAATTGAGGTAATACGATGGGAATACGTTTAAGAGTTTTGAGATACAGGCATTAGGAAGAATGGAAAAAATTCGCTGAAAAAATGGGCACTCGAAAAAAGAAGATTTGACAATGACACTGTGAAGTGAGTGTGTTCGTGGAGAAAATGCAAAAACGGCAGAAGAAGCGCCCAGAGGAAGTAAAGAGAGATATGGGATATTAAAGGCCGTGATTGATGAGAGAATTCCTAGATACACGGAGGAGAGGAAGAAAGGCGTCTGTTGTAGTTAAATGATGTATAGATGGCACGTATATTTTAACAAGCACTTAAGAAGGAAACGACGTAGACTAAAGAAATTAGAGTTTGCGCTTTACGAGTACTTTGCATGGGATATATTCTGTATTCAAATATATATTTCATAATTTGATAAGAGAATACCTTGGCAAGGATAAATAAAGTTTAGTTAATTACCTTAATTTCAGATGCATAATTTTCAACATGGGTCACTTTTCTGTTTGCAATGTGAATCAGTTATTAATTCAGTGACCGTTTTTACGCAGAATGATAATGATTTTGACAGTTAAAATGTTTTGAAAAGAGGATAAATGTTAAATATCGTTAAAAATGTGGACTCATTTCGCAGCAGCGCGCCTGATTCAGTTCTCATATTTTACATTTCACTGAAACTAAAGAGGGAAATTGAGGATTTGCTATATTATATATCATGCAAATCTGACACCATATATGATTACAAAACGAATAAAAATATCATCGATAATAAATAGCAATATTTTAAAAAATAAATGGCTTAATTTCTGACTAAAAAGATGATAATTTTCTCACCACCGTTTCGTTTACTATGACCTAAAAGAAACTTTTAATCAGCAATAAGTACCTGACTAAATTAATACCATTAATGATGATACTAATATGAATTACACTGAACAAATATTATTATAATAAAGTTCAATTTAATACATTTCTGTCCATTTATATTGAGGATAATAATAGAAGGAAGCATTTCAAGTCTACGTGGCCCATGGAAATCCCGTTAACAATATGCTACGAACGTCAATTGACCCAAAATTAATGAGGCCTCTAAATTAGTGTTTTGGCAGTTTTTCTGAACCATTTCAGGTGAAAATTGAAGATTTTTTATCAAACTTAAGACTGAATTGAGGCTTTAACATTTAAGAAAGCAATATGCAAATTGCAATAAAAAGACGTATGAGTTTGTTCCCACCTACTTGGCCACATTTCACACATTCCCCTTTCATATTAATTTTTCGATCAAAAAATGCGATATCCTCGGTTTACCGCATATTTTTTGTCTTTTTTCAAAACAGCTGGTACGTCCAACGTATTAATTTTGCCATAATTGTGGTATCTCGATTGTAAAATCTGATGTGAATATGAAATTACCGTGGAATGGAGTCCTTTTGGCTGAATATTTTGGTTATAACTGTTACAAATTTCTAATCAGTTGCGAGTGAATTGGCATAAACATTAACTGAGCAGAAAACGTATTCTATGATGAGATATTCATCCGCAAGTTTTAATTAACGCATCCAAATTCGCTGAAAAACTACACTTAATTGACTG
This sequence comes from Hetaerina americana, assembly GCF_022747635.1. Taxonomy (NCBI): domain Eukaryota; kingdom Metazoa; phylum Arthropoda; class Insecta; order Odonata; family Calopterygidae; genus Hetaerina; species Hetaerina americana. The sequence continues at coordinate 2,278,199 of NW_027287217.1, read as the reverse complement.
GTTGTTCACCTTACTAAAGGGAGTGACCTCAGTCATCTTCTAATTCCAATTAAAATTATTGTTTATCTTTGAAAATTTGGTTATAAGTCCTAAAATAGAAGTTTTTTGTGTATATTTCCAAATATGACTACGATCCTGCGATTTTTACTATCTGATTCACTTTATATCCATTCGACTTTTTACAATATGAAATTTCTTGTAAATAATTCGTAACGTCAGAAAATATGCTTTAATATACACAGCCACATTAAGGAAATTAACCACACACAATTTGTTGGTATCATTTAAATACATGTATGATTTTCAAATTTAATATAGCATGGTAATCAAACTCTGTAAAAGTAATAAAATTGATAAGAAGACAAAGCTAAATGTCTTCTTAAACTAAATGATTTCAGATGGCTGACTGGACTAATTATAATAATCTTTTCCAATTCAATAAAAATGTAAAATATCCAAGAATCTCAATGCGGATCTCTCTTTGATTCTTTTCCAATTCATGTATCCACAAAATCCCTATGCTATATACCCACAAATTCCGACGAACATCAGCGGAATGATAATGTTATCGCGTTCAGTGGAACTCAAAAACTTAAGTTTTGATTTCAGAGTATGTAACTGCTGGAATCTTTTAGTATTTCATTACCATGAAGTCAATTTTCATGAACCTTTCCAAATGCCAATCATATATGTTGTCCTAAAATATGTAGTCATTAAAGGAGAAATATGCAGTTTAATTTGACCGGACTCCCATTGTAATACACGTAATTAGCAACGATATAATGTTCCAACTATGGCAAGGTAACGTTGCAACTAGACATCGGACCACCTGACGATTTAGTTTGAATAATTTCCGGTGGAACAAAAATATACAGTATGAGGCGGTCTAGACTCATGAAATTATCGGAAGGATGAAAATAACGAAGGTTATAACTCATTGTGAGTCTTATCTTAATTACAGTAATGCACTTTATAGTGATGAAATTGGGAAACATCGTATTACGCAGAGAAGTGAGCGGATCAAATTGAGTGACTTGGATCAAATAAAGTTGCTTAACTTGCAAGCTTGTAAACTTGCAAGTCACTCTCGCTAGCAATCTTTCTTGGGATATAATCTACAATCATGCACCGGATCTGCATGTAAAGAACAAGGCAGTTACACTATGTATTACTAAAAACCATACAAGGCATTATTAGGAGCTGAAACCATACGAGGCTCGTCTAGGCAGGCTAAATTACTACAGATGAATTAAAAGAGAAAACAGATTCAAGAATCGACTGCTTCATATATATATATATATATATATATATATATATATATATATATATATATATATATATATATACATATACACATATATATACAAACACATATATATATATATATATATGTGTGTGTGTATATATATATATACATATATACATATATATATATATATATATCATTATTATTATTCATTTTTAAATAAAAATGTTGGTGCGCATACATTTTCATGCGTTGTTCGATGAAAATCTAGCATAGAGAATTTATATAATATTTATATGCTTACATTTTTGAACTCACAGCCAACGAAAATTTATGCACACCAACATTGTTATTTAAAAATGATGAATATATTATTTTGAAATATGTGAAAATTTGAAAGTATTATTCCATGATTCTAAAATGAAGGTGTTTTTCGTACATCCTCAGACCCTACGTAATGCGGACTAATTTCACGAAGATACAGACGAAAACTGAAGCAAAAATATTCTTTTAAGTGATACAAAACTGTGGCTCTTGGGCATCAAATTTATGAATTTTTCAATGAAAATCACATAATTTAATTCTTCCATTACTGTGTTTGTTATTTGAGTACAGAAATGGAAATAACTAAACTCAATCTTTTCTTCAGTCAGTGCATATTTTGATAGTTAACACCCTATCAGCTTTGAATTTTAATGTGATGGCATCAAAAATTCTAATTGCATCATATCAAAGACATTAGCCTATTACTTTAGAATAGCAATAGCTATCAATATAAAATTACAGCTGAATTAATGAAATAAGGAAAAACTACTAAAAAGCATTATTGAAATCCATGTTCAAGGGTATATCTGGAGAGAATATTTATTTAAAATTATAAGAAGTCAACTGGCAAATAGGAACGGACCAAACATGAGTGTTTACTTCAAGAAGACACGCAATTACAGAAAACTATTATGGTTTTTGATGAGATTTTATGAAAATGGTGTTACTAAACTTCATACCACCTGACAAAAAAATTTTAATTGCAGTAAATGGATAAGTAAATCTTATTTAACATACATACTTCTCAAATTTCCGCACAAAAATGTATACATCTTTGTCACCAGCATTTCCTGCTAATGGTGACCTCGTTCTCAGGTCAAGGAAGGGCAAAGTTAGAGCACTTAAGACCAGGACAGGTTTATACCGCGGGTGAAAGTGGTTCATACGCGTAACTCCTTTAACATTTACGGTAGACGATGGAGGTTTTGGCCTCCCAAGGGCGTTTTGAATGAGTCAATCTCCGAGGACGATAATTTTCCCGATTTCTCCGAAGATTAGAAAAAGGTTACGTTTTGAAATTTTAGTATATTTGATAAATGAGACACGTTCACTTAGTTACAAGGACGCCAAATTTCCGAAAAATTGACGGAGGATGAAAATAAATCCAGCCCAACAGGGTTTAAAAAAGATTAAAATCCGAAACACATCCAATAATGGGGAGAATTTTCCACCCCGTGTTAAATATTTATGCCCGCAGAAAAAAGCGGCAAAAAAAAGGTTGGCTCGCATTAAACCCAAAAAAATTAAGAACTCATCCTTGATTTGACGAAGTCTCAAATTATCACATTGTTCACAATGACTTCAGTACCTTCATCCATTTTCAGCCAATCAATAAGCGTTTCTCCTTTCTTACGTCAATCGATGATAACACTAAGGCAATTATAATTTGTGCATTAACGTAGAAATGGCCTCAACGACAATTGGTAGTTTGCGTTGAATGTAAGGACTTAACTTAATTAAGACACGCAGCTTAGTTTGGATTTGAACGCATGCGTGTACATTATTCCGTTTTCATGGTACCTTAAGAACTTAACGTCACGCGAAGAATCAACCAAGTTCACCTCTTAAGTCAAAGTTGCCACGTTACCCAATTAAGGGTGCAATCACGTGCGATCGTGGCTGGTACTCCAGTGCCACGAGTGACCAATAATTACACTACATTCGTAAGCAATGTCAACAATCAATGGGACGCATCAAAAATGTATACACAACGATACATTTTATGCATTTATATTCAATTAATCTTGGCAATCCATTTAGAGCATTGATAGAGTGAAACTACCACATAAAACCACAGTCGTCAATTCAAATTACCAAGTATTAGACGGAGTTTTCAACGCATTAACCGGCGCAAGACAAAAGCAGCGCTTATTGAGTGCCTCAGTTTGGAAGACTTAATTTTTTGAGAGCGACAAGGGGAATTGAGCTTAAGCCAAGTTGAGTTGTTAAGCTACGGGAACCGGCCTCAGGAACCTCGCCCTTTCCGGCGGCGGACGCGACTCGCTTGTTTCCATTATCGTATTCGCGCGTATAGGAGAGATATTAATGGCGTCGTCGACTCAAAACCGCGAATTAATCCTCGCGTCGTTTTGCCAATTTCGCTCCCCTTACTCCCAAAAATAGCTCCAATTTCGCCCCTCATCTTTTCTTGGAAATTATCACCCAGAATTTTTCCACGAGGAATGCTGACTCTCTCACTCTCTTTCCTTCCGTTCCGAAACCGTTTAGTGAGATTACGTTTTTAATGGGGTGTTCTCCGCGGCTTCCTTTGCGGAGTATTGTGGTGTGGGAAAGGGCCATTTGACGCGGACCAATTCGACTCAAAAAGGGGAAAAGGTGTGTGTGTGTGTATTATGCAAATGGGAGGACCGATCCCGACCTAGGGAGAGGGGAGGAGGGGTTGGACGCGATACGATAATGGCAGAGGGGTTAATATTCCAATTCCTCTCTTCTCTCATTTTTCCTCCCCACTTCTGAAAGTGGCGGTTCTCGCGCGAGAGACCAAGTAGGAGGATTTGGGAGTGGGTGGGTCTGGAGGGTTTTTGTGGGATACGGCGGCTCGCTGCATGGGTTCCCAGCAGGGAAAAAAAATGAGGCCCATCCTTTTAATGAGTGGTTGTAGCAAAGTGAGAAAATCCAATTCCCTCCAAAATTTCTCCCCGGTCCAATCTAGAATGAGATAATGCTCGTATTGGCGTGAGAAAATTACATGCGTTTCGCCGTTATGAGTTTATGCAATTAAAGCGGAATAAGGAGTTCTTAAATGGAGGGGGTGCTGAGGATTCCTCGGCGGGTACCTGACAAGGGGAGGAAATAATCCGATCGGTGCGTTGTCAAATTTTTGGAAACTAGGGGCCAAAACATAGATGATGGAATGGATTGAAGGGTATAGAAATAGTGGTGGAGAGAGAGTTCTCTCGCATGAGGAAGTCATCTCTTCTTCCTTTCAATTTCTAAAGAAATACTGACGAGCTAATTCGTCTGGCATAATCTGGAGCATGGTCATTCATCTAATTTTCCACGCTATTGTGTAGTTAGCACTTTAAGGTCACAGATCTGACCCCAATTATTCGTGAAAACTCCAGTAATAGCATAATGATGGGTTAAGGGGAGACGCTTTTTAGGGAATGGTGACAGGATTAACGTGTACCACTGAGTTAATAAGAATAATACGCGCGAGAAAGTAAAATTTTCATTGGAATGCGATGCGATTGCAAGCGAGTTCTTGCCATTGAATTGAGAACGGCCTTCAACTTAATCATACTAACATGGCCATGTTTTAGGCGGTCTCTAGGTTAAGTAATATCAAAATTTCACGAATAATTTTCCTTATTTGTCCAATATTTTTTCCTTCTTCATGATTCCACCTTGCCTTTATACCATTTTGTTTAGCCCCTTCATTCATCTACCCCCTTCATTAACCCTACCATTGCGAATTAAAACATCCCGCAGTGTCTCGATATTTCCTCTAGCCACATTATGTCCCATATTATTTTGTTCTCTTCGGTCAGCAAAGTGCTATTTATTCCTTCCTTCAATATGTTTGAGTATCAAACATGGATTATCGTGCACGTCACATTTCCATGAACGTAAGAATTGACGGGGTTGAATTCGCCTCAACTGACAAGGAGTGATGATAACATCTCCCTGCAGGGTCACCCATGCCAGATAAGTCAGAGGGTAGGAAACAAGTAGTCCAAGCAACGTCAGTTCCTAAGTTAGGTGATTGTGAAGGTACCTCACCACAGTTAGGCAAACATTTAGGGTGATATTTCACTTAAGAAAGAATGTTAAGAAGGAAACTTGAAAGCACTTAAATTATCTCCTCGCAATATGGACGGTTTGACTCCATGAGTGATTGTAATGGCCATTCTTATACTTGGAGAACATTTTCTAACCCACCTCCGCGAAAATGTCGACGTCGGCAGGGACTCAAAAAAGGATGACGTTATCTATGCAATTTATCTTTAAAAAAATTCGAGTGATGTGGCTTAGAAATCGACGGAAGGGGGACACAAACTGGGCAAAACGCGTATTCCGGGCAAATTAATCTCAACCGTTCCGTTCGCCGAATCATTCATACCTCAAGTCGCAACTGTTTCGAATGAATATCTTAGGCAAAAAGGGAAAACTTTGTGATCGAAATATTCATTCGCTCAAAATAATTTTTTTCATTGATTCATTTTAATTTTCGGGATCCTTAAAAAGCTAACCGAGTGAAATCCCAGCGGATTGAATAAGGTTACTCTTGTTCACATCACATTAATCGTCTATGTTTTAATGTCAATATATGTCATGTGCGAGTGACGACAGCCTGGACGATTTTTATAGATGTTCTGTCATGTTTGATATGTAGCCACATTTTTATATATAGCCACAGTTTAACGCCGAAGGAAAATATTAACAATTCCATTTCACTTTTGGACGAGTCCCAAGAATAATATTCCCCGCAATTATTTTTTCTCCGGAGGGGTGGTAACCCGAGTGATGTGGAGTGGCAACGATCATATAAGCGGTAATACTTTGCTAATGGGCTTCAACTACCGGAAAAAAACTAAGAAAATGCTTGATAATAACACCGAGAAAAAGACTCTAGCGCTCGTAGCTTTGACGTGTGAGATCACCATAAGTGATGGAGGAAAATCCTTACGATTTTCATATAACCATATCATAGTTCTAGATCAGAACAGTGTTAAACGGTATCAAAAACATTTAAACTACCACAGGATAAAATTATGACTAAATTTTGCTTCATATTTCATTACAAAAACACAAGCTTATTTAATGGGTAGTGGTTAAACAACCCCTGCCACACACACTCCTGTCTACTTGGAGGGAAATACTCTTTTGATATTGGAAGCACGATTCTGAGTCTTCAAAGAATTTTTGCGAAAAATCTTCAAGAGGATCCCAAAACGACTTTTAGTGCTTTATCTTATGATGTAACTGCCAGATTTGTTTGTTCACTATTCAATCTGGGTGAAGTCGAAAAAATCCGGAAATCTAGGTTTCTCGCACGTCTCCCATTCTGCCCTCTCCTCCAAAATCCGCTTGGTTCACCTCCTCCCTCCCCCACCCCACTCCCTCCGTCTCCCTCACCGTTTCCCCACTCCATATCCTCTTTATTTCCCCAGCCCTAGAATCGCCACAGAAGCCACAGAAAGGCCACTCCTGCCAGTTCTTTCCAAACATATCCACATGCACGGAACCTAATTGCCTCCAGTGTATCCACTAAATGCTGTTTATTGCATCGCAGCTCATTTTATGGCATCAGGGAAAAATATATTTCTTAAATATTTACTGGTGAATCACTTTAGCTTCTTATTCTTGATCCATAAATTTCGCCTGTTTTCTCCAACTATTTTCACCACCACGAGATTGAAAACAGCTCTTGAAATATGAAAATGTTATTTTAACCTAATTATCCTTTTCAAAGAGCACTGCAATAAAACAACACGTATGAGCGCAAGCGTTGGTAAAATTGTTGTTGGGAAAAGGCTCCCATGGTAATATGGTGCTAGCTAGTACGTAACGCTTTATTTATACAGAATGGTATCAGGGAAAATTTCAGACTTTGGTTGGGGATGCAGGAGGTGTTGCTGGGGAAAGGTAAGGGGAAACAAATTAATATAAAATTTAAAAGGAAAGCATTTTTTTCTACTAGTACAAGACAAATTTGAATCTATCAATAAATATGTTACGTGTAATTATTGGTACTGTGCTCAACTATCATAATGCCTTAACAATTCTCGATGACTTACTTAAGTGGAGAAATTTATATTTAATTTAAAATTGTTTCATCAGGCATAATAACTGTGGGGATCAACACATTAAATTAGCTACACTGTATAAAGTAAAAATTCTACTGACCACATTGTTCGGGTGTTACGGTACCAGATTGTGGATTCGGGTCGCAAGAGCAAAGTATCCACCCCTTAGTGATATATATCATGTGGACATCTAGGAGTAGGGAAATCAGGGGTTTGTCCTTTGGAGGCATAACCCTTACTGAAAATCTTGATGCCACTGTTTGTTGCTCTTCGTATTAAGAAAAATACTTCTCAACGTCATGTGTTACTATTTGCAAAGAGTTTGTTAATACCAGCCGTCCACGCTACGTTCTTGTATCCTTGCCAATCTCTTCATTCCTCCATTGTTTCTTGCGCTGGAATCTCACCCTACCTACCTCTCGTAATTAAAATGTGGCCTTCAATTATAGCCCTTCATTCCCCTACTCTTCTTTCTTCTATTGCTCTCTTCCGCGAATTATTGCAGGACATTTTTGGCCAATCAGGTACAGATTTCTACCTTAAAGTGACTCCCAAAGATTCCTGCTATGCTCAATCCAATCTTTAAACGGCTCCTTCATTGATCAGTAATCAAATCCATTTGATTATCGTAATTCTATCATATAAAAATATTTTAATACTTTAAAGTCTCGTTTTTTCCGCTCCTAATTTATATATATGAAAATTCGGTCGGTAAATTTGAGGATCTTTAAATTCCATTCTTTTCCAAATACATTTTGTTTCATAATAGAGTGCGTTCTTCTTGTGCATTTTAAATGTGCATCACTAGACCATTGCAATCGGGCCATTTGCCTGATTGTATCGAAATGCAAATGATAATAATAATATTATTTCACGTCTCGCAGCTGCAGAGATATTAATTTCTTTCGATTTATTTTTTACAAACACTGTCCCAATGAGCGGGTCATTATTATTTGTCTTCAGTAGGCAACTGCATAGTCATTATCAATCATCATAGTGATCGAATGGCTCTTAACTAATATTTTACCATTCTCAGTGTCCCATGCGAGTTCGTATATCACCATTCACATTCTCTTAAATTCCGTTTATTGACTCTTTGACATGTACATTAAAGATTAACGATAACGAGCATCTCTGTCCGACTCTTTTTTTTCCACCTCAATCTCTACTTTCACCGTATTTGGTAACTGCCATCTGCTCCTTAGAGCATGTATCAATCTTCTGTCATTGCGGGTACTCTTATTTCACCCACCACTCCCCTCTCTTATTTCTTACACTTTATTTATAAGTTGCCCGAGGGAGGGAAAATTTAGATGGACAGCAATGAGACCGCGTCTTAACAAAAGGCAAAGCCGCCAAACGTATATCCACTCTTGACAACGCGCCGACGTATTTTCTTTCGTGCCACTCAACCATAACTTTTAGTCGGTAATTTTATTTAGCTGACATAAATAGTGATGATGATAGGAAGTAGTTTTGACCACCAACGCCCTTTCAGTGTTTAATTTAGAATTGAGAGAGAGAGAGAAACGTTTAAACAAATTCATAACTTACTTACGCCCTTTCCCGAATGAATCCTCCACCACTCCCATCCTCATGCGTTGAGGGTCATGACATTGAATGCTTACTTTCAGCATTAATTTCTGTAAACTTTTTTTATTCATAATACTGTTGCATTTGTGTCGCAAACTGACTCATTCACAGCGGAGTGTAACCCTATTCAGTTACACCACCTGCCCTTTTGATTCATTTAGTAAGTCAAAGTGGTCGGGTTGGTAAGGTGACTAATTTAATGGCTTCCCATCTCGAGAGGAACCAGGGTTTGAATCCCAGGAGTGGCATGGCTTTCTCTGGTATCCCTACTTTGTCTACTTTGTGGGAAGTACCTTAAGTGGGTTCGTCGGAATAGCCGTTAAACTGTTGGAACCTTGACATCTATCCATGACATAACCCGAGTCAAGGCGAATGATTTTTACACTCTAAAATATGTTGCATTGGCACCTATCGTCAAGAGTAGCCTAATGCCGAGTTTCACCTCTCCACCCGTACGCCATTCCTTGAAAACCCTTCCCCACCAAATTACCCACCCATCCCCAATGGTGCTAATAATCTTAGCTGTCAAACTCATTTTATTTTATTCTTCTTACAATCAATTTCGTTGCAAATTATTACTTTATTGACTCGGAAGAATTTCTATAAATACCTTTCCGGATGAAGAAGCCTAATTTATTTGTTAGCTAAATTGTTCGATGCACAAGCAGAATATAAATCATTCGTTTCAATATAACAAAATGCTTACTTTCTGCACGTCATATCATTCGGTATCACAAACTATGCTTAAAAGCAAGAATTTGTGCATCAAAGTTTGTACTCGGTTTACAAAAACCCTGAGGCAGGTATGAATTGGTCAAACTAGAATATTTCAGCTGGAACGGGTGGGAGGATTCCAAAACCCCACTCTTCTAATAATCTACGGATTTAAAAAGTTATGTACGTATACCTTCAATGCTAGGCTAACACAAGTATGAGTAAGAAACATCACGAGGAGTGAACAGGTTAGTTAAACTACCTCTTGAGTTCTTTAGAAATGGTGGTATATTTTATGGAGAAACTTAAACATTTCAACGCTGTTGGTGTTTTCTGAGCCTCAAACACGGTACAATAAACAGCCTGTCGATATTTGTAAAATAATTTTCAAAAAACATAGTCATAATTAATCATGTACGAGTATACCCTCCATCGTGGCGTGTCACAGGAAAAATAGAAAAATCATGACAATATTTTTTCATTATTTTAATATTCTTTTTTAATATATGTCTTCTTTTTAATTTCTAATAAAGTCAGAATTAACGGAATCAGTATCATTTCTCTCCTTTTGTAATAAGAACGTAAAAAACATATAAGAATGTAATGATTCCCTTGGTTAATTTGCTTGGTAATATGAACTATTTTGATTACTACTTTCCATGTGGTCATTATAAATGGCATTCGAATTATATTCCTTTTGAAGATTTGAATAAAATTGGATATTAAAGGTTAATTCTAAAATATAAAGAAGACCCCAAGAAAAAAGAATTAATGCTAAATTTTCAGTACAACGACTAAAGAGGAATAGCAGAAAAATAAACATTGAATTTTCTTTTAGATCAGTTTTGCAAAAATATAATATGCCAATTCATAGAATACAGGTTCATTACCATTAGTGCAAAATGTCGAGGACATTTTTTAATGGACGTGGGTGAGGTTTTTGGAATAAATTTTTCAGGTTTATTGGCTAAAGGGCTCGTATTACACCGGGAAGAAAGTCTGGTTTAGTAGAAGTAGATCTATCTCGTCGAATTTATTGAGAACAAACTTCTTTGAGGACGAGAAGGCTTATTCAGGTTAATTTTATTTCCGAAAGCTCCGAAAGAGAAGCTCTATCCAATGTGAAGACTTTTGCGTTTGATTTCGCACGCCCCAAAATTGGCTTCAAGGATCATTAAAATTCAAATGGGGCATAATGAGTGATTATTATTATTATTTTGCTTTGTAGATGAAAAAGAGATATAGTAAGTTTGTGAGAAAAAGAGATTCCTCGATTAGAGATCTCAGTATCTATTTTCTCACACTAAGGCAGGGAAGACATTTCTAAGGTAAAACTAGAGCCTGTATATTCACACTTCATGAATCCTTTTCTTCATTAATTGATATTAGAGTTGATTTGATGAAATTTCTTTAATTCGTCAGCAAGAGTTCCTTCGTTCCTTAAGTTATATTCAGTCGGATTATTTTGGCATTTTGGATCGCGAAATGGCAAATAAAGAAGGCGTCCTATTAAGAAAAATTCCACTTTAATTCGATGAACTCGAGAATTCATGTGTATCTGGTTACGAAGCGTTTTGACTAGACGTGGGAAGAGCAAAATGAATAAATGAATAAGAATCAAGGTTATGGATACTGCTAACCAGTGAAATTTAATCAATTCAGCATCAAACGGTAGCTCCGAAACAAGTCAACATGCTCTTCAATCACGTAGAATCTTCATTCTATATCTCCGTTGTGCTCAACTCTGCAATATTTATCTTCAATATCTATCACTATTCATCACCACCCATATGCTATCCCTCACAATTCTCATTTTGACAAACTAAGTGAAATGACCATCACGCAGTGAATTTTTCCGATGTATATTCCATTGCGGCTCTTCTGGAAATAAAGAAGAATGGTGAAAAATCCAGCCGCTAATCGATCAATGATCAAATTGGATTCAATAGAGTAAATGGAATCGATGCTGGTAGTCCAGTGGGTAGTTCAGGGTGAATGTCTAGAATATCAATTCCCAGGCATGCCCCTGGGCACCCTCAGCTTCACCTGAGCTGTTATATTTTTCTGGTACCAGATCTTCCTGAGAAGCAATAGGCGGTACAGGGAAAAGAACTGGCCCCCTTAGCCTGATGTTTGAATTTCAAAATTCGTTGGGTTTAGTATTAGGTTAACTCTACCCTCACCTATCAAACCAACCTTCGGGTGGAAAACTAATTAAAATGGGTTCGGTCACCATCGTGAAAAAAGCATTATTATAAAGAACTTATGGCATGGTACCTATCTGTTTTGAGGAGGCGGGATGTCGTGAGCCAAGCTAATGAAATAAATAATGAGTGTGGCCAGACACTTAAGCGAGAGAAATAAATTGAAAATTTCGTTAATCTGATTCGCAAGCTAACACTGTGGATGGAAAACATGGATAGTGTGTTATGTAAGGGAGACATGATCTTCAATCCTCGCTTTTCAACTTATTTTGTTATTTTTTGTGTCAAGTACAAGATATAAGTCACACGAATTGAATTAGATAATTAACAGATAAAATCAAAATTGCAGACGAAGAAAATAAAGTTATTGAGTAAAGGAATCAGAGTTATTCACGAGTATAAGACATGATGTATCGCAGTGGGAAAATTGTGAAATTGTAATAAATTTGCAGACTGGTTTCAATACATTAGCGTGAGCTCATAACGACCGAAATATGATTCGTAGATTGAACATGTTAACAGGGCCTCTCACCTCTTTTCCTTTGCCTGACAGGGATTTTCACAAAGCTATAAAATCCAGGAAAATCATACCCCTTTGGTTATTAATTCGGGATTTTCCACGTGCATTTCAAAACAATGCATATGATGAAATTTGTTAAAATTATCCAGCGGATTCAAATGGGCGACCGCTCATCGGCGAGTCGTAGCGGAAAATTGATTTCAAACAGCTTACACCGCAGCGGACGCTAGTATTTTACAAATTGAGATAACGTAACGAGGAAAGAGAATTGGCATGAAAATTTAGAAACAAGGAATCACGTTACGTGAACGTTACCGACGGTCTCAGTGCGAGGACAGGGATGCCTAAGATTCTGGATGTCGCCCCACCAACCCATCGAAAAGCACTCAAACCTGGATTCCTTCGCTTACGTTGAACTTCTCCTGGTGAAGAAAGGTGGATATTTTGCCCGGCACTAGCGGAAAGTGTGGCTATTCCATCTCCAAAAGACCCCTCTATAAATATATAAATGCAAATGAGAACTCGGACTATATCCAATTCTCGCCAATAATATTTGCGAAGCTCTTCGAGTGAAAAAAAAATATTTATCTATTTTTTTTACTTAGCATCAAAACGAGAATCCGAAATGACTCCGGACTGTATATTACGACCGTCCCGTGTCGATCCCGAGCCGAAACGGTTGTCCACACTCACGTGTGTTCGCTCGTTCCTTCGTGTTCGTGATTGTGTGCGAGTGAATCGCATCCGTTCCTATCCCTCGCCACCCCCTTCCCGCTCCTCCCCGCAATCGTCGCGATGGGTTGTCGTACCTTTTCATTTCGCTCCCTCGGTTAAAACAACAACCGGCGGTGCCATTTACAAGAGCGTGTATTTATATCACCCAAGGAGATGGGGAGCCAATCGCTTTGGGGATGACCCGAGAGGCGAAAGGAACAAAAAATGTATAAATAATAATAAAAATATCTCGCGCCAAATGGACAGACCCTGCATCATTGCCATCCGCTAACGAGTTACGATATACGACCTCGAAAACACATGTCGAGGGGGGCCTTGGGAGGGAAAAAGAGAAGCGTCGAAAGAAAAAAATTGTAATAATAATAATAAAGAGACCATTCTTCCTCCATTCTCCCCGTCGACCCCCACCCCATTCCGTTTAGCGCTGCGAGAGCTCGAAGAAATTGGTGAAATAAGTTACGAGGCTCTCAGAGAGAGGAAGAAGGGAGGTAGTGGAGGATGAGGCGGGGAGGGGGAGGGGATGGGACGGAAGGGAGCCAGTATTTATTAAAGCCGGGGCATAACTCCGAAGCGGCGGTTTAAGTGATCGCTTCGCTTTTTAGGAACAGACGCAAGGGCACAAGAAGGGGTTTCCAATTTGCGTTTCCTCTCCGGATGATGTGAAAACGAGCATAAAATGATCGAGTAAACGATAATAACGAGCCTACCTTATGAACTGAAGACGATAGCGATTCTGGGACTTTTTTCGCGAAATAAAAAGGGGGGAGGGAGGAACGCAGTGCGAGGAGCATGTGTCCGTCCGTGGTCAAAAAGGAGTTGGCTGATTCCTGAACGGAGAACGCAGCTCGCTTTAATATCTTGCGCTCTGAATACTCCTTCGCGTTCCGCGAGTATCATTTATTTTTTTTCTGAACGCCCCTCCTCCGTTCCCGTTGATGATAATTGAAAAAGAATCCGCGAGATTCCAGGACCCTTCGGGATTAATTAGAATAAAACGTTTTTTTTTTGCCCCGTCAAGTAGGACTGAAGGGGAAAGAAAGTGTCGGTGAGGCAGTCTCCCCTCCACCCCACCCCTTCCCATCTAGCGCCAAGCGATAAAAATTAATTGGAACGTTATATAGGTCGGAATTTATATATTCTTTTTGCACCCGTCCGTTTATTAAACTTGTTCGGTATTACTTTCGCGTTGTTAAGGTGGGGGATGGGAGAGGGGACGTACTTATGGGGCAATGGTTTTCCTCGGATGCATGAAACGAACACGCGCGCTCTTCTCTTCCCTCATGACTTACTCGTTCGCCCGCAACCCCCATCGCGTCGTCGTAGGTCTTCCCTCACCTCCTCCCCAGATTCTCCTACAACTCCCCACCCTACTACAAAACACCCTCGTGGCTTTCTCCGTCCGCGTTTTCAATTTAGGCTCTTCGATATTGCGGAGAAGTAAGTTTTTCACTAGGAAAAATGACGGAAGGGCAATAAAAAAAAAGCTTCATGCAAGACCAAAGGGATTAATGGAATTTTTAAGGCCATTACATAACATCCATTAGCTTCTCAAAGAAAGTCAACTTCCACTTTTTAGGCGAGCGAAACCTATTTTCACATCGAATTTTAATGTGGTTTATGTTATCTCCAATCTTTCAATTACTCTACCGACTTTTTTCTTCGGGTTTCAAGGATAAGAGGCCGTAAAATTGGCGCAAAAGCGAATTTCGAGGTTTTCCCGCGTTCAGAGCATTTTGTGGCTCGCCGTTTTATCTCACGCTGAAGTGAAGAATGTCTTCCAAAGAGCCGAAGTGTTTAGTTCGCCCCCTCGTGGTTTCCTTTGCTCGTGCTTTCAGTTTCGCTCGAGAGAGGAAGTTTTTCAAAGAGAGGAAAGTGACGGCGAAGCAAAATAGACACACAAAAAATTAAGAGAATTAATGGAATGTTAAGGCTCTTGCGTTATATTCATTGGTTTTTCAAAGGAATTCAGCTTCCATTTTCCGAGAGCGAAATTTATTCTATATCGATTTTGAATATGGATAACCTTATCTTAGATCTTCCAATTACCCCCACGGTTTTTTCGGCCAGATTACCGTGAAATAAGGCATTGCAATCAACGCAGACAATGTTGTTGAAGATTTTTTTTTTAATATTGAGAGAGTAGGACGTTTTTTTTGGATTAAAGTTTCTCTCGCATATCATAGAGCCTCTTAACAACATTTAGAATGTGAAAATTGGAATGAGATTTCTTTCGAAAACTAATGAATATATCCAATGTAAGATGTTAATATTCCTATTGGCTCTATTCCTCTGGATTGCGACACATTTCGTTTTGAAATTCCCTTCATCGACCAGACATAGGAATCCGCTGTAGGGTGAAAAAAAAACATCGCTCGTAAGAAGTTCACTGAAATACGGGTGAAACGTTAACTCACAAAATGATTCACAGAAGCTCGGATGTTATGGGCAATACGTTTGTCATCCAAGAGAGTTAAAAGATAGGTTATGTGATTTCGAAGTCTAATCACGTTAGTGTTTCGTGAAAGATCTCAAAACTTAATGTCACATTAGTAGTATTTAGGGGAAGCGACCAACAGCTGAAGTCATCTGCGCCATTAGGGATGGACAGGAAAGGATGATGGGTTGAGAGAAACCCGGCGTCGGCATTAGTCTACTCTTAATGAAAGGCGCCAAGGGGTCCGCAGCTTAACGTCCCATCCGACGGACGGCGTATTCACTCAACGTGCCCTCCACAAAGCACCTCAAGTAGGGATCGAGATACCTCTGGAAAATATTCAACACCGCCAGGATTTGAACCCAGGCCGTCTGGGTGGGAAGCCAGTACGTTATCCCCCGCACCATCTCGATCCCCATTAATGTCATATAGATAAAAAAGAATAAGATGTGGTTAGTGCAAAACTAGCAGAGATTGAAAGGAGAGGGTTTCCTTGAAAGCGGTAAGAAACGCTTATATACTACGTTACTTCAATTAGAATAATGATCAAATATATATGCAACATTTATTGAGAACTAGATTACAATATGTAAGCACTCTATTCTTCGATTTGCGAGATAAATAGTCAAGTTAGAGGAGGTGGTTAGAGCATGGAGGGGGACATCCAGTGTTCAATGAATAGTTCAGTTAGGATACCGAAGAAAGAGCGATTAAGGGCGAATTCACATTTCAGAGTACAATCAACAGTTAGACCACGCAGATAAAATGGGTGAAATACGGTGTGCAGTCCAACGCTTATAGTTTAAAAGAGGGCAAGGAGGAGTTCTGTAAATCGCAAAATTCGACATCGGAACAAAACCAAGGGCAATCCACAATTCTGATTGCTAAGGTTTGTAGTCCGCCCTTGCCTTTTTTGAAAACGGCACGGAACAAATTCATAATTCTGTTCTAATAAAGGGAGGTGAGTCACACAATGGGGCATTCCACGCGCCATCGTGACGCCCCGGCGGATACGATATAGAGATTCAGGCACCGTGGGAAATTATGGCGATTTTCGCTCGCTATCTCTCCTTCCTCCCTAGCCTACCTGAGCATAACCTCGAACTCTCTTCTCCTTCCGGTGTGGCGGAATAATTTAAAATGAGATACAAACAAAATGATCTTCCGTGGTGGTCCTGCAAGAAGTCTGAGAAGTAGGTGAACCAAAACGTTTTTTGAAGAATTTATCCGTCAACCTTATTACGCTAGGAGACAAAAAAAATAGAGTGACTCGTATTAGAAAAATCATTTGGAGCTGGAGGCTAGAGTGGATGAGAACTGAGATCGCAGGGGGTGGGGGAGTGCGACTCCATTTTAAAGAAAGGAAAGGAAAAGAATTGAATACCTATTATAAGTAAAGGTATATTCTTCCAAATGTCCAAAGCAAAATTCACATCAGTGAATTTATAAGGCACGGCGTGTTAAGTATATCACTTTTTGGTATTTTTAAATTTGCAATGATTTGAAAAAATCAAGAGCCGCGTTTCGCCTACTTCCTATAATCCAACAGCATATAATGGCCAACCTAATTCTTATGGGAAAGTGAACTAGCGACTGTACTATTTATGGTTAATGATCGAGAATTAACGATTGAAAAAGATTAAACAGTGCCATTTCATGGCAATTACAAAAAGTATTATTAATATTATAAAAAATACTTATAGATAAATGACAACAATGAATTATTATTTACTTTATCTACATTACTTTTTTATGAGAAATAATTTCATTTTTTATTATAATGAAGTGAATCAATGAAAAAACTCTTGGCTCAAATGTGGAATGCGAAACTATATGAATTGATTGCACAGGATCGGGTATCTTCTTTCAAAACTCCTTTGGCCGCCCAATTGGAAGGAAATGTTAAGAAATTCATTATTATGCAAGTGATCTAGAACTCACTTCCAAATGAGTCTGTTGGGCTAATATTTAGCTTGACAAGTGGCATGCGATTCTATTCCCAAGGCTAGCCCGCTTCTTGCACACAGCGCGAGAGTCGGAAGACTTACGCGAGCGTACACGCACATCTATAGCGATTGCAAGACGCACACCCAGAGAAATCAGAGAAAGAGAGAGAGACAGGGAGAGTTATGATGAGACATAATGGAGATCGAGGGAGAAATACAATAATGAGACTTCCGATCCACTCCAGGGAGGTTTAATCACAGGAAAATAAAGGTCGCATGTACGTCAATAATCGAAGGAAACGACAAAGATCACGAAGATAACCCTTCAATTACAGAAGTCATACTTAATTCTGCCTCATAGGGCACACAAACAACGGCTTACAGAAAACACTCGTGGCTATGAGGAAACGCAATACCCTTATTTATTCACGCTTAATCACCGAAATCAATTTTACGTCGTCACTTCTGTGTTGGCATTAAGTTAACTATTCGCTATCCGACAAATGATAACCTAGGCATTAAAAAAAAACATCTGTTTGATATTACCCTCAAGTCATTTTTATTCAAAAAAGTTTAAGAGTAATGGCAATACTCAGGAAATAACTTTACCTAATCCTGTCAATGACAGATTCCCTTTCCTACTCCTTCCTTCCCATCACAGACATCAGCATTAGAAAATAAAGATGCTCCTGTTTCAGACGTTTTACTTGAAGAAGGCCTCGGAGAATATATATATATATATATATATATATATATATATATATATATATATATATATATATATATATGTATATATACATATATATAACACATTGTTTCTCTGAATGCTATCCCATATTATTCTCACTAAGTCCAATCTTCCAAGCATCTACATCTCCGATTCATAGTACGTATAAAACTCTACAAGAATATGTAATCCCTCCATGTTAATTGATGTGTTCCATACAAAACTAATTTCTCTCCACGTAGGAAAATAACTTCCTTCTGCTTTTACATTCCGCACATTAGTCTATCAATATCCTTTCAAAGATTTTTATATTAGGTGGATAATTGAAATAAGGATAAACCGATTGCATTTTTTTCGTCCAATTATGCTTTTAGTCCTCTTGAATGCTCTTCAATAACAGTAATGTCGTATGTAAGATGGAGGATATTAATTTCTTCCGCATTCACCTTCATTACTTTGATGCCCATAATTAATTGAACTCCTTTAATTGCATCTTCCAAGCATATGAAGTGAACTGATAGGAGGCTGCATCCTTTTATATTTCCTTAACTCTTTTTCACTCTTTTATTAGCATAATATTGACATTCCTATAGAGTGGGGGCACTGTCTTTTGTCGTAGTAATCATTGATAAGGATTTCCAGAAATTCCGATATTCGATCCTTTAAAAAGCATTCCCCATGTCTACAAATGCCGCGAGTAAGCTAGTATCAACATATATTTTTTTCTACTGGCATCATTGGCCTCTCCTTTTTCCTCTTTTTCTTAAACCCCCAATGGTTTCCCTATCTTCATTTTTTCAATATTTAATTCCACTACGTATTATGGAGTCTATTTTAAGAGAATGTAGCACAAATCTCAAGATTTTGCGATCCTCGAATTGCGATCCTGATTACTCATTCCTTTTGGTGGAGAAAAAATATTTTTCAGCATTTTTTTCAATTTCTTTGCAATATTTCGTTTCAGTTACATCTTTTTTCGTAATAAACAAGATTTCTTTATCAAAAATGGTAGGTAAAAGGAGCGTTTTGAAAAGGGCACAAATTCTAAATTTAACTGTGTGCGATTCTAATTTTAATTGTTTGCAATTTTATAATGCGTTCTTTTTACTACCTTTATTTTAACAATTACGTCTACGCAATACTCTGCGAGCCGCCGCAAGGGCATGAGACGGGGACATAATCAGTCATATCTGCACAAATATTAAGCAGTTCAACCAAGTAACGCCTGAGAATGTTAATTTTATAAAGATTTTTTCAGCTTAAACTATGCTTCATAACTATGATTTTTCAGGTTAAATTATTCAGTGATTTACCGGTTCATTTCGTCTACTTCCTGTATCTTGCTTACATGTTATTTATAGTCTTATATAGATTATAGTATTGAAGTGCTCCAGTGAGTTCATCTCTTACTTTTCAGTCGCACGTGTCTTCCAGAGTTTGGTGACGAAATAATTTACTCATGATACATTTATAGATTAACTGCCTTCATCTCTTTCTTATCACTTATTCTTTATCAGCATATTAGCAGAGGCATCTGCAATGTCGTTTCCCTTCTTCATGCCTTCTTCATATCTCGATTCTTCGAAAAGGGATGGAATTTCCAGTCCCCACTATTTTGAACTTCATAGACCCTCTGGTAACCTAAGTTTTTTACTTTGGAAGACGGCTTCATCCCTTATCTTTCTTGGATTTTTGCAACCTTTTATTTCCTCCTTAAAACTCTCTCATTTGGGTCAGCATGCTTGTGTCAAAACCATGATTAATTTCAGCACTCTTGCCAAAAGTTGCTTCCCTGCAACTTCACCAGTTGCCTATTCCAAATCACTTCATATTCAATCCCATCTGTTCTCTTCTCCTTCCACCAATCGTCCTATATACCAGCACTAAATCTGAATTAGGGGCTTTTTTATTGCTTTGGAATTTTTAATTTGTTGTAACACTACAATTTTTGGGAAGACGTTAATGTAGCGTTGACTTACATTGATATGTTTTGCATTGATGAGGACACTTTTATAAACTCTTGGACCCTCATCATAGCCATCCATTCACTATGTTCTTCTGTCCCCTGCTGACGTTCCTGTGACTGGTTGCGCAATCCATTTCAAATTAAGACTGACGTAATGCTCTTCTTGCAATGCATTTCATTCATTCACGGTGACAAACAATGTACTAATATGCGCATTCAACATTTTATTACACTACTTCAATATAACAGGCGTTTTTGCAAGAACGCGATGTCGTTCCACTATAATTACAATGAATATGACCTCATTAAATTGCACTTGCAATGCAATGGTTTGTTTTAACTATTCGCGATAATGGCAGCACAGTGTTGGGACACCATCGGAGGTCACTATGTGCGCATAGTTTTTTAAGTGCTATCAGTTCTATTCATCTAGTATATACATGTGTCATGTTTTAAGCAAAAAATATGTCCCACAAAATCTAATTAAGCTGTAAAGATTAAATGCCAAGTAAGAATGATTGCTAATAGAGAAGGAAAAGCTCTCTTTTTGACCCTCATTGTATCTACCATTGTCATCATTAGGTTCACAAAGTAAAAATGTACTACGTAACTACTGACACCTTCATTACAGCTAAAAACAAAATCCCAAAACTATGTATTTCCATTCTTTTGTTAGGAAACATTTCATGAGAAAATTTCAAATAAAGACTTTTGTCCTAAAAAGCGCCAACATTTATCTAAAACAAAAGCCTAATTCACCTTTTTTTCTCACCTTCTGTCTTACTTTGCCCGACTACTCCTTTATAAAATAATCACGGCCGCGACACACCCAAGGTGGCAGATTTGTACGAAAAATACTCATTTTCCTTGCGCACGCCTAATGTATATATTCTTGGCTCACGAACCTCTTCATGCACGTGTTGAATCATTGTTTTTCCAATCATTAGTTGTTGATAGTGAGATCAGCATCTGAGTAAAGAATGGATTGTGTATAAGCACTTTTATTCGGGTGAGTTAGATTCAGGGTGCTGCGCTCTGATGAAAGACTATTAAGGACTCCTTCATATGTATTTCATCTCTTGCTTACATAAAATTTCGTTGGAATTCTGCGTTGGTGTGATTGACTTCTACCAACGCAGAGGCCATACGAGGGACCTTAATCGTCCGTGTCTCAGAGATCTTTAAATTAACGCTAGGTGCAGAAATGTCATGCCCTCCACCCCTTTCATCTCGTGAATACTATGCCAGAATGATGTAACAGACAAGGTTGATACGCTTTGTAAACAAATATGAACAAAGAACGGGATTATTGATTTAAAATTTGATGCTTCTCTGTGATACATCACGTCTGTTGCCATACACCATTATGGTAAACAACCACTGCCAAGTAAACATTTTTGTAAAAAACCAAAATGCGTGGACATTACTGTGAAGAATTTGCTTATGTTTTAATATTCCTTTTCTTTAAATAAAATTCTTTCCTTACCAGGCAATTTCCTCAGTGAGATCATCCTTCTGAATTCGATTTGAAAATAAATAACCCTTTCCAACTTGGTCGTTACGTTTGGACGATGTTTATTTCGTCCAGCCAAACTTGTTGCACGTTAGAGAGTAATATTATTCCCATAAGATCGTGTCTATCGATGGTCCCATCAACGTGAGAAGTTGGCAAGGAACTAAAAATTTTGAATCTCTCCGAGCCGTGAGTCCAAAACGACCTGCCTTGAATTTTTGTTTATTTTCCGGTCGTCCTTCTATCGCCGAAAGGAACGCGAGCGTAATAGTCTCTGAAATATGTATCCGTCCCAAAAATTGAATCAATTAGCGAACTTGCGTCGAGTAATAAGAAATAGCGATGTAGGCGCGGGCGGAAAGGGGGGAGGGAGCATGAATAATTCACGCGGAACTCACTCCAAACGCCCGCGGCCCCTGCAGGCCTTCCACTTCCGCGCGCCGTGCTCACTTCTTTTTCTTCATTTTTACCAGGGCGAGCGAGAGTAGGCACATGAGCAGACACGTATTTAAAAGTGCCGGGTCATTTTTTCCCCCACGTGCGCGCATAAAAAGAGGTTGCTTATCTAGTATATAACGAGTGACAGTTTAAAACGAAGAGCAAACAAGGTAACGCTTTATGCGCGCCGCCAAACTCCGCTCAAATAGAATTTGTCCGAAATACACTGCATTAGATCGTCAACGAGTTCGTAACTAGGACTCTTTGAGAGGATCTAAGACTGTCGAGATGAATGCACGACCGCTCGAATAATTAGTAGAGCATGCTCTTACGTGATTCCAGTCATTTTTGATGAGTGATAAAAGGGCAATTGCGACTTCCATGCCATTGAGTGAATATTTTATAAAGGGAGACGACGAATTGTTTCTTCTCACTCAATGACGAACGAAGTGTGCAATGCGTATTCGCTTCATCCAAGGTTGTAAAGTGGACTATGGAGTTCAATGAAGAAGGCACAAAACGGTAATTCATCGATAAATGACAGGGTTTTAAACCGTTTTCATGACAGAAGAAATTAATTTTGCTTTCAGTCAAAAAAAGATATTCACCTAGATAGGGTCCACAGCAGCTTTATACGTTATCGTCCAAACGTCAAGGGATAACTGCAAAAAAAAAAGACTTCCATGCACAGGATGTGAATTGTAACCACAACATTTGGAATATGCGAGGAGTGGTTACTCAAAACACTCCTTATGAAACTTTCCTTGAGCAAAAAAAAAACGTACTGAAAGACTTTCTCAACGTTTAAGTAAAAAACACTCCGCAATTGGATACGGTACACTTGAAGCACCTTCAGGCACACTTGAAGCAACAAGTACCTACTCATTACTCCAGATTCTATCTCCCTCTCGTTCTCTCTAGGAAGAAATTTGATTGCTTTGGATCTAAAGCGTAGGTTATGACCGTCGCGGAGAAGTTTATTACTTGCGCGTAAAACATAGGCCGTGATTTTTTTAATTATGTAAATGGAGCGTCTGTGATCATTTCCTTCACAACGGTAAATCCTATTGAAAGAAGGAGAGATCGCCATCGCCCGTGATCACTACCCCAGGGCGTTTTGTTCTCAAGTATTTTTTTTTATATCCTCCACGTATTTAGCCAAGTATTAGATCTGTGCCTCTCAGAAAAGAACTACTGTGTCTAGGTGTTTAAATTTCAGGATAGTTTTATTATGCGCATATTTGATACGCTGCGTAGAAACTCGAGCTACCGGGATGTTGATGATCGGGAACTGAGCGCTCGGATGGGTGGGGTTGGGGAGAGGTGAATTGGGCACTTTGACGACGAAGAGCCTTCGCTTTGGTGTCCGGCGCTCGCCTGTGAGAGGATCCAACCTCAGATTCGTCCCCAGTTAGCGCTGAATGTGGCCATAGGCGAGAAAATTGAGTTATTCCCACTTGCGCGATATATTTAGACCCGCTGATGTACCAGTCTATAATGTGTGGATTGATTTATTTCACTGATGTCACAAACTAAATCACACGATTTGTACGTTGTCACAGTTTTAATACAAAGTTAAATTTTTGCGTCAGCCATCTTGGGATACCCTCATACTGTGATTATGAGTCGTTTTCCATTCTTTCTTAGCAATTTTTTTCAAGGTGTGAAGCTATTCCGTGCATTCTTTCAATTCTTAATTGGATCACACGATTCGTGAGTAATCACGGAGTATTTTCCCTTAAATTTAATACACATGTTACCCGCCTCAAATTATGCTCTAATTTTGGATATGCTATGCTCAATTGTAGCAGTATTTTTTTTTTAAATTGCGCGGCTTTTCCCTGCATTTTTTAAGTTCCCGATTAAGGTATTTCTGTCATAGAGGTCATCCAGATTTCTATAGAATGTAAACTGTGTGTACCATCGATATGTTTTGCCTCTGCATACTTCAGATATATATTTCTGATAAATGCCAAAATCTTTATGTGGACCGCAATCCATGGGTACCTCTTTTTCTTTGAATTAGAGCTGAGTTGATAAAAACAGATAGAGATTTCAATGATCAGCCACGCTGATTTTATACTCCTATTGCGTTTGTTTTTCTTTCATTAAATTTACGAAGCGGTTTATCTTATAACATTGATGTATCATCAGCTAATATCTTTACGCTTTAATTCATTCTGGGCGTCTCTAAGTGCAAAAATCTGCTACAAGGTAAAATATTCTGAGGATGAAATTCATATTCATTTTTTGTACATATTATTTGTTACCACGAAACTCATGCAACATATTACAATGTTTACAAAATTTTTCGGACGAGAAGTTACACCAAATATGCTTGCCCTGTATACAGGTAAGTATATTCCCCATGGAATTCCGGCGGACGAATGTTTTCTGTAGCGGACTACTTAACATTCTTGCGTGCTTCTTCCAAGATCGTGTGACAACTTGGGATTCCTGTTTGAAGATTTTCTTAATAATTGATTACTTTCATCAACCAGGAAGGTTTATTGTGGATAAACTTAAGAATACTTTTTATTCAATTGTAACATTTTTACAATTTAATCTTGAAAGACACTCAGATCGAATTCAAAAATATATAACCAGACCCATTGGAACTGTAATGACTAAAAGAAACTGGCAAAACAAATTATACCATATTATTGAAAGGGTGCACCTAAAATATTAAATAACAAATTATACTGAAAATTTATAACTTGAGTATTCTCGATAATAAGGGAAACGTAAACGTATGTTCTCTTTAATAATACACCAACTATTTATTCTCAGTCTAAGGTATTTGAATTATTTCACAAGCATACACACTGGCACTGTGAATTAAGTTTTAATAGATTCAGTTAGAAAAACAAGAGATGCTATAGTGTTCACTCAAAAAATCAGGAGTCCTCTTAAACAGTTTTCTTATATCTAAAAGACGTTAATGTTGAACTAAATGAATAATTTATATTAAAAAAATAATGAAGTACTTTACAATTATGTGTATAATGTGATAACTTGTGATCATACCTAGTTATGGTTTCATTGATTGGATTACTTATTTCATGGATAGAGAACGAGTAATTCTAAAAATGTATCACTGTAAATGAGTCGTTATCATTTATTTATTCGTATGAGTGGTCTAATATTCCTAAACTATGCGAGGCGCACTTATGATTACCCCTTAGATATCAGACCTTAAAGAGTCATATAACTATTTTGGCCTTAAATAACTTCCTCTCTTCGTTAATATAAAGTCCAAGCATCTCGTACCCTCTTATTAGCCCCTAATCACGGTAGCTTTGTACTTTTGTCAGTACGAATATCATTTACAAGAGAACTTATAAATGGCAAGAGTTATTAGTTTTCATTCAACCGATAGAACTTAACCGAATGACTCTTACCCGATTCCGACTCGGCCGCTAAGAAAACCATTCCGCCCTCTTTTGGTCCACCGGGTGCGCCTCATCCACTCGCCGCTTTTCCCCTTCGATCCTCGGCCCTCCCCCGCGGGCGAGGCGGCGGCGTCTCAGGCGGGAGGAGAGTCCCAAGAGGGCTGCGGAACCAGTTCCACGGCCGACACCCACGCACCACCCCTTCCCCCCCCTCGAAGCCCCTCATCCCCTGCACCCGTCCGCTGCACCGTCCCCGAGATCCGAACAGGAGAGGAGAGAGAGAGAAAGGCAGTGGGACGAGTGTTCTGAGTGAACACGGCCGCCGTAAGAGGGAGTGGAGGGTGGTGGAGGGAATGAAGGAGGGGGAACCGCCCCATTTACACTCGTTAAAGGTAGTCGGTGGTCGGTAGCCGTGAGTCATTCTAGATTTTTTGAGTTTTTCTTATTTTTTTATCACTACTTCGTAAATATGAGGACCTCGTTTTATTTCAGCACTCGCAGCATGATTGTGAGCAAATGCGATATCCTAGAAATTTATGAAAAGTAGATTTTATACCCTTAGACTTCCGCGCTCATTACAGTCTATGCTGATCTTCCGTTGAATATGCGCGATTTCAAAAATATGATAGAAATTTATCCGAAGCGAGCATGTAAGCTGAAAGTCGTTAATGGGAACCGATTTAAAAAATATGATAGTTATGGTTGTGGACCGAAAGGAAAACAAATGAAGAAGTACGAGGGTCATCCGGAAAGTAGTACCCGTTCGTGCCGCATGAAGTGCTGACGACGCGAGTAGCCGCTGAACGAGGTCAGATAGCTTCAGTGGCTTGTCTGCCTTCTCTGAGCCAAGTTGCGTGACGCTAGCATTGCCTGTGTTGTTTCTGTGATTGTTTACAATGTTTAAAAAAATTGAGAACGCCGCCAGTTGTGAAGTGAGGGCAGTGATTAAATTCCTCAATGCAAGAAACGTTCGCCCATGTGATATTCATCGCCAATTAAAGGAGGTGTATGGAGACAATGTAATGGACGAGTCGTCTGTTCGGCGGTGGTGTCGCAACTTCAACATGGGGAGGGGGAACACACACGACGATGAGCGTTCGGGGAGACCGTCTGTCATTACAGACCAACTGGTGAGCTCAGTTGACGAATTCGTGAGGAACGATCGGCGCGTCACAATTGATGACATCTGTGAGCATTTTCCCAATGTTTCTCGAACAATTGTTCATGAAATTGTTAAACACCATCTGCATTATGCAAAAATTTGTGCAAGATGGGTCCCTCGCGTATCTCAATGAGCTGGCGGCGAAGGACTATGCAGCGGGAATACAGAAACTTGTCACACGTTATGACAAATGCCTTAATTTGCTTGGAGATTATGTTGAGAAGTAGTTTAAAGTATCCTCTTTCAAATAAAATTTTTTATGTTTGTTAATATTTACTTTTGTGTCTTTATTTCACGAACGGGTACTACTTTCCGGATGACCCTCGTACTATGGTGGGTGAAGGGAGGGTATTGTTGGGAGAAATCATAAGGAGACGGAAAAATGGATGAAGGGCCTGTTACTTGGCAGTAGAATGTAGGAGACTGTGACAGAGGGGAGAATGTTAGACAAACGAGGAAAGGGTAGGACTAGGATAGGGATTTTGGAGGTGATGAAGGGAGGAAGGAAGTACACCGAGGTGAAGAGGGGCTTTTTGTGGATTTGGATGATGATCTGAACATTTTGTTAGGAGATATTTATTTGTTAGTTGTGTCCATCCAAAATCTACATTAACCGGTAGACTACCTAATAATAATATAGTTATGAGTGCATACCTCTTAACCCTTTCCCAGAGAAAGGTCAAAACAGGTACGGAAGTTAATATGGAACAATTGCATTCGCATTTGGGTCAAATTTGCTAGGTTCTATTTATACGCCGATTCACTGATGAACCGGCTGTGTGCAATGTCCCAACCAAAACGGCGATGTGCATTCGTTTCCTTTTGAACTCACATTTACGATCTACAGAAGTCCATCTGGCAAATTTTGTCGGAATTTATACGCATTCATAAAATCGATCCGGCCACCTTAACCGGAAGATGAGAGAGGACTCGGATCAATCTTCCATCGCTCCGATGACTCGAGCAGATAACGAGATCTGCGCCGGGTGGACGTGTTCTATTTCCACTTCCCTTGGGAAAACGGAAGGTTTGGCAGGGAAGGGGGTGCGAGAGAGAAAGGATTGGACAAGGGGTCTTTTTCTGGATATTGAAATCTCCAGCTCTTTTATCGCGGATAGGAAGCAATTTCAAAACCTTGTCCATGTCGTGATCTTTATTTTTTCGTGTTCGTAAACACGGGAACAGTCTCCTAAAACCAGAAAAATCATTTCAGTAACAAGGGGCGTGATGAGCCCATTGAAGCATAAACGTTAAAATTCAAATTTAAATCATATTTTCACCCGGAGCATAGAAATGCGTTATTATCTAATAACCGATCTCAATAGGTGCTTCTTTATAGCCCACCTTCTTCTTCGTTCGAATTGATTTCCAAACGTCGCCTCCGGTATCAGAAGATCATTATAATATCAAATTTAATGTGAAGAATTGAATCAAACCGAAAGTATCTTGAAAAATGGAAAAATAAGGCTTTCACCATTTCAACGCAATGACGTTCGCCATTTCCCTTGAATGAATATAATAAGCTATGGTGTAATCAGACTCTTGTCAAAGTATACCAAACATATAAAAATCATAGCAAACATATATAAGTGAGATTGTTACAGCCTCGTCGGCTCTTTCACGCATTAGTTTTTCCAAGAGTCTCCGTTTTGCCACTCATCTTATTGCGATTCACTTTTCCCATTAATCACTCCACTTGTTTCATCCTCGCCTTCTCGTAGGTTTACTCTTTGATTTCTCCCTTGTGTTCGCTATTGTTTCTGGGCTGATGCTTTTGTTCCATTCTTCTCATCTGAATATACCAACTTGATCTACATTCTTGAAAATCTTTCTTTTAACTCATCATTCTTCGTATTCCTTCATACAGATGTAGATTACCGTTGCAATTTCTAAGCTTATACTCAGTCAAATTATTAGACTCACTTATTTGATTTTCTGAGCGCTGCTTTGCATGTTTCTCATTCTTACAGTAGCATGCTACCGATGATCAGTCTACATTTCTTTCTTTAATTTTACTTCTGGTTGGTCATAGTATATATATACACACATATATAGATATATGTATATATATATATATATATATATATATATATATATATATATATATATATAAAACAAACTTAGACAGCAACAAACAATATAAGAAGGCATAAAAAGGTCACTCACACGTTATTTCTTGATAATTTCGACGGAGTTCAACTCCGTCTTCATCGGAAGAAATAGAAGTGACTTATATTTCTTCCGATGAAGACGGAGCTGAATTCCGTCGAAGAAATTCCGTCAAGAAATAACGTGTGAGTGATCTTTTTATGTGTTCTTATATTGTTTGTTGCTGTCCAAGTTTGTTATTCAATACTTCCGTGTTACTTCGACGAAATCACATATACATATAGTATATGATTGTGGACATTTTTTTTGTTACCTGACTGTTAAATATCGTTTCATTTATTTTAAATCCAGCCTTTCCAAATGCTTAGAGTAAATTATAACTCTTGTCTGTAATTATAGAGAGACAAGTATTTTGAATTCAATCGAAAGCTACAGCATACTCCAGGTGAATCCTCTGACGAAATGAAATATGAATAAAACATTCAAAATGTTTTTCTAACAATAATTCCTCATTTCTTAATGTAAATCTTAAAACAAAATGAATTTGAAAGTGTATAATGGAGCTTTTTTCCTCGCACTTGTCAGCTTAATCACTTTGGGCCATCATCACTGTTTTCTACAAATTATTCAATACGATCTACATTTGGTTCATGGCCATATTCCTCCCCGTGTGTTATTTACGTTGACACATAACGTGTAAGAAACCTAGAAAACTCTCAATTCATGCGTTCGTGTGGCTTTGTAAGTCCTGCACTTAATTTCTAAGTACTGGCTACAGAAGTTTGTATTTGGTAGGTCTAGTATTTTTCTGTGCCTTAACACATGGCTGTGTTCTTCTCCGTATCTATTCATCAGCTTGTCGCTTCGTCTAATTTTTACCCCTCAGAACTCTAATAATAGCTCTCCTAATTCGCTTGGTTTCCCTCATCTATATCATCGGGTACGTTTTTTCTTCTCAGCCTTATCCGATTATGACATTCCATTTTCCAAGGATTATTAGATTATATTCTCCTTTTTACATTTCTTCATGACATCCGTGATAGTATCATACACATTTTTCACCTCTCCGTCTTCCGTCTGTTTTATTCATATAAAAGTGTACCACCACGCTATCCGCGCGTGTGCTTTTTTATATGCTCACCAAGAATATGCTTTTTCCTCGTCGCAGGAAGCTCTATATTTCCCTTGCGTTGATTTTCTGCTCGGTCATCCCCACTCACGCATTTTTATCTGCACATACTTTGTGAATTATCTCCTTACCACCCCTTAACGATGACTTTTTCTTTTGGAAATTTTATTCCATTTTCCATAAAATGTGTATTCGGTACGTTCTGGTATTAAACGCATTTTTCTCTTCTACCTTCCGAGTACTTATCCGAAGTGGACTGGATTTCAAAACATCGGTCTTAAATTGATTGAAACACTTTACTAATGCACCCCATGGAATAGTTTCAGCCCAGAGATCCGAATGAGATATAATTTTAACAATGAAATATTTTACTTGAGATGACCCCATAACGTGTGTGCTACTAACTTAATGAGGGGAGAAAATATGAGGGTGCAAGATACTGATCCTCAGGACTCTAATATAGTGGTTTTCCACTGCCTTCTTGAACATCTCGGTGCCTCATCCGTTTAAGTAATGTTTACCGTATCGGTAGGTATAAGAGTGCGTCTCTGGCGATTCCTGTGGTCCCCACCTTCGATCATATGGATGGATACTGCCCCACCTCCGGGTAAATGTCGGCGACCACTCGCCAAAGTCACGGAACCTTCGAAGAATAAGCAGGTAAGAAGAACCTTTCGACTCCTAATGGATCTGGCCTTTAGTAAAAAAAATTCCATAATCATAAAAGTGAGCAACCTGGAAGATTATGCATATTAACTGAAATGTGCTGCTTCCATCATCATCCTCTGTGATGGAAAGAGAAAATTAAATTTATTTACAGCACATACTTCGCAACATTTGGTTGAAAAGCACGCGAGAGCGGTAACAAGAAAATGTCTTCTTCCATTATCCAGTCATGAAGAATGGAATGCGTGACGTTAAACGTTATTAATATCTTGATGCTTTCGCATAAAATGGTATTGTGCTATCATATTTCTAGTCGTATCAGACACAAAGAGAAACATAATATTTTAATAATTTTGCATTTTCACACATTTATGCCATAGAATAATTGACAATTTCCTAACGTCATACTCCGTGTCATATTCTGTGACTTTTTCCCCTGTTTAGGCTTCCGTTAAATGTAGTAAGGGAAGTTGATCAGCTCCAATCGTCCACCTTCGGTCGCAGTGGGTCCTAAATGTATAAATCACGAATCAAAGACGTCGTCGTAAATGAATTAGAGCTATAATGATTTGTTGTAATTTCATTTGTCTTTCTTTCATCCCAATCATCATAAAACCGATATTGAGTGGCAAATATCTAGGTAAAACGTGATCACATAGGTAGCACAAAATACAATGGTATGAACTTTCTTCCATTACTTAATGATTATCCTTGAACGAATCCTGTCGCACAGTGTTCATTGAATGGCAGATGTGAAATCAGGACATGCGAAACAAATAAATTTTTATTTAACCATTCCATTGACCTCCCTAATATTTTGTGCGTTTATGTGCTTAGAAGACTTTATTTAACATGGAGAAATTATCATCCCTTGTAGAACATATGAACTGAGAGAAGACAATGAAATTTCGATGACACTAATGCCTATATTTTCATAGAAAACAAGAGACACATGCAAGGTCTGTCTCAAAAGTAGTACCACTTATTTTTCCCGGATAGACGGACCGGCGGCGATTTCTCTGGCTGAGTTTGAAGGAGGGGAGTCTCAGGAAAGGCTGGAGGCCGGTTGGCTCTCAGCCTTTGCGGAGTGCGGATCGTTCGTTTGCGAATCCTCTATAATGTGACCTCGTTACTCTCCATCATGAACCGGGCATTGGAACAGCGCTACATCATAAAATTTTTCGTGAAACTGGGCGAAACGAGGAAATAGACTCATGACATGCTCAAGGCAGCTTGTGGTAATAACGCTGTGGATAGATCGGGTAATTTGAGGGGCACAAGTTGTTTCGGGAAACAAGAGAAGATACAGAAATGTTCGGGACACCCTTTGACCTCAAAAAGTGACAAAAATCTTGCAAGAGTAAAGTCTTTGCTGGACAAGGATAGCAAATTAAGTTTTTCCATGGTTTATGATGAACTTGGCATCCCAAAAAATGATTTGAATCGACTTGTGACCGAAAAATTGAGCATAAGAAAGGTGCGTGAGAAGTTGGTGCTGCAGGAACACAAGGAAACTCGCACTTGGATCTGCCAAAAGGTTCTTGACTATATGAGTGAGAGCTCAAACTGTTTAGGCAATACCTCACGAGACTTCTTCCTCTTCCCCAATTTCAAATTCGTGCTGACAAGACGTCCCCACAGCTTGGTGGGATCGTTACGACAGGCAGTGGCGAGGGAGTTCAACATCATTCCGGGCGCCGCCTTCCGTAAGGCGTACGAGGCATAGAAAACACTCTGGCAGCGGTGTGTGGACGCACAAGGGTGCTACTTCGAAGATTTGTCATTAAAATGTATCAATTTTAGCAGTATTTTTTTATCAACTCAGTCCAACTACTTTTGGGATAGACCTCGTACTCTGTGACCCATTTTATTACATTTTTTATTCATTAATTAACAGTCGCGATCAATATATGATCAATCGTCAGGAACATCACTTGCAGGACATTTTTATATCATCAAGGTGTTGTTCTATGTCTTTTGACTCTTACTAATTTCTGCTAATGCCATTGCTAGCAATATGTTCGTATTTTGAAGACATTTTCTAAAATTGGGACGAATTTGGATCTACTTCGTTCAAAATTGAAGGTCTTTTTGATATTGGTTACCTTTTACGATATTTCATTGCCACTTATAATTCATTGCATGGGATGGAATTATTATTCAGGCTAGATGGTTTAATTCTGAATATGGGAGAATGAGGGATTAATATTCTCAAAATCGACAGAGCGTGGCTGATTGGCGTTCACAATCACAATAACAAACATAAATAAATTATACATGTGCAAGTAAGTATAGCTATCGAAAGAGATATCGAACATTACTTAAAATATTATATGTTATCAATCATTAAGTGGCACATCATTGATCAAAAGTTAGTGTAAATTTGCCCATAATAGCATTATATTGTGACCATGCATCACTAGCAAGGGTCTTGTCATTAATGTAGAGTAGTGACAGTGGAATTAAATCTATTGCGTAACCATTTTAGGGGGATTTTATTCAAGATGAAAATACTTCTTATCTAAATTGGTGATCTATGAGTTAACTATGGCACAAAAATCGGCTTTCATCAATAGACTTTGTAATAAAATATATCACCAAATTGTTAACTTAGCCATTTAAAGGATTCAAGATTCTTTTATATTCAAAATTTAAATTTAAGTGAAAACTCATGCCACTGACAAAATATCATTAAATTCAAAGCGGATTAAAACTATTCCATAGATAATGCATATATCGGGGCAATCCACAAGAGAATATTGCATATCGCAGCTGGTGGAAATATTTTCACGCCTAAAATAGGCCAAGTATACCACATGAATTCTCTAAAAACCATTTATCTCAGATATATTATGATTGCAGTGAAAAAATTACTGAAGCAGCATAGAAAGGAACATCTGGATATTACTAAGGCCACCATGAAGGCATCTTTAAAGGGCGTGATGCATCAAACTATCCAACATCTAACCGCCCTTCTTAGAATCAGAAAGCCGAGTGCCTGGACACCACACCCCCCAACTGAGCATTTGAAGTCGCTCGTCTCTTTCAGTGATCAGTGCAACTACGCTACAAACCTCGGAGCTATCCGTGTGCCTCAAGGGCTGGCGAGAGGGATAGATTAGAGTTACAAATGAGGGGCGACTGTTTCTCTCTTTTGATGGGAAGTGGTGAGGGCCAGTAGTGGGGGTGTGACAGGTCTCAACCCTGGGGCAACTTTCGTTTGCCAGCGCAACCTCCCCCCTCTTTATCTTCCTCCATCTGATGCTGCCTCCCAATGACCCCTTGGAAACGACCCACGCTCCCCTCTCCCGTCGCCATTTCTACCCACTCTACCTCCGGCCTGTAAAATGGACCCATCAATCCAGGAACCAAGAGGATACCGCGAGGGAGAAGACGTATATATCCTCGTCATCCATCTCGCAGGCCGTCTCCCTCGTTGCTGTCTCTCCCACACGCGAATACATACACACACGCAAGCAAGCCAAAGCAAACAAGGCCAGGATTGAGGAAATATTTTTGACCAAATGCGCTGAGGAAGAACTAAAAAAAGGGATCGAATCATTTCATCTTCACAGATTCGAGGATTGGTTTGTTGAATCTTCACCGTGTATCCTGTTTCCTGACAACCTCATCATTCCCTGATTGCTTCCAGCACCGGCATACCACATTATCCACTTCGGATAACATTTTCTGTTTAAAAATACGATATTACCCTTGATTTAAAAATCATTTACCAAATTTAATTAGAAAATTGCTATTTTGATGTAATTACGACTGGATTGCTCATTCTATGCATATAATCTATGCTCAAAATATTTCAAAAAGTTTCCAAAACATATTGCCAAAGTACGTAGGGGAAATAATAGACTATACACATTTAATCGTTTAGTCACAAGCATTTATTCGAAATTTAGGACAGAACTAATGTTGAAAGAACTATGAAAGAAAAAATAGATGAACATTTACTGCATGAGGAACACAAAATGATATTGTTAATTCACCCTCCGCAAAATTGCTAGTGCTTGAAAATGCTTACTTAGGAAAGCGGATGCGAAAAACTTCGCTGTTTAATAGTATCAAGATTCCGGACCGTAATTCATGCAAATGTCTCCAAAAACTAAATTTGATTTAGGGCCTACAACTTCATCGTTATAACGGTCTAACTAGGGGAGTGAACCTCACCGGACGAGTGAAGGAGAGAATATTCAGAGCACGTGTCGCGCAGTTTTCTCAAGCGCGGGACTCGGCGGCGTTGACCGCATCGCGCTGCCGCGGAACCTGTTTCCCTATCAAAACGGTCGAAAGAAACAAATTAAATCACTTTCTCGCCGCATAATATGAATGGAAATTAATTCGATTACTAGATGGAAGGAGAGATAATACAGAAAAACGACTTGAGCGACATGCAAAAAAGTAATTAAGGAAAAGGGACTTCAGAACCAATTTAAAGTCTATAAATACGAAATATTTTCATGTTTATACATATATATATATAATATAAATATATATATATATATATATATATATATATATATATATATATATATATATATATATATATATATATATATGTATATATATATATATATATATATATATATATATATATATATAAACACGTCGGGTTAATTTGGAATTCTGAAAAATAAAATGCCTACACTTAATTGTTTGGTGAAACTTTCATTGGCGAAATATGTGCTTATCGACGATTCATCTGAAAGCGCGTGAAATTCCAATTAACTCGTTCTCATCGGCGTAATGACTGGGAACACCTTGTTTGCTTCGTACATATAATATGCGAGGATGTCTCTCCAGCTGGTTATAGTTGGAAATACCAAAGCCTTAAGTGAGGACCCGAGATGATGGAGGCGTTTTCAGTCTATGAGTAGCGTCGGTCAAATTGGATCGGACTAACATTTCTGAGATCTAATTCAAACGCAGAAGCCATTTTTAAATTGGGTTGTAATTTAGGCTTCGGAGCAATAAATAACAAAATCAGATAAGCGACCCAATTATAGGCTCTGTCCCCACTTTTTTAATTTAAATATTAATGGCGAAGTACTTTGATTATATTTTCTCTAAGATTATCATTCATCAAGCAATTAAAAGATGCACTGATATTTCTAAATTTTATCACACAAGGAAAAAACTGTTTTCTCGTGGAATTTCTTTTTTTTTATACTGGTGAAAGATCATTCGAAGTTATAAGCTAACGAGAATACTTGACAACTTCAACATGGTAACCATGCTGATCTCTTCGTCATATAAACGCTTTGGCATCGACCAACTGTTATGCAAACGAATATAAAATAAAATTCGAGTTCAGTGCGTATCGTTCCTCATAAAGAGCTTACTGAATCACACCTGAATTTCAACCTCTTGGATGAATTATAGTCATGCAAGGAGCTGCTTGATAAAACTTGAACTGGTTTAGCATGAGACCGGTGAAAACACTCAAGTGTACGGATAATTGATCTCGCCTCACAGCGCCTGTGAAAATGACCCTGCTCTCTGCATTACTATACACATAATAAAGGAATTAAAGAGGTAAATTAGCCTTCAATGTTAGTATGTATCAAATGCCTACTGAATATTACATATAATACGTTCTTTGATTTTCCAATTACGAAATTGGTTGATTGCACGTAGCTTTGCGTTCTTCAGCTTCCACTGATAATTATACTATCCCGTATTATCTCTTTACTCATGGACTCCTCCGATCTATCCGATGAATTGGGTAAAATGATCAAAAGTTAAAGCACTCGTTTCCGGCACTCCAGTACTCGCATTGGGATTCTCAGGATTTAGGCTGAACCTGAAATATCACGGATGCAATGCGACGGACGTGAAAATCTCCGCTTTGAAGTTACAACGTGAATGATGAATGAGCACTCTGGCAACCATACTTTGCAACGTAAGGTGGAAAATAGGTAAAAGAGAAATAAATAGACGGATTAATATTTATTTGCTTCTACTTTGATTCTACCGCAGGCTGCCAAATACAATGGCTGTCGTGTCCCTGTGATACTGATATATAATCGCGGAAACCGATTATATCAGTATACACAAGGGACAACTTCCAAATTGTCCTCTTCCCGTCTTCCTCATCATAGCCTGGCTCTGGTTTTGTCAAATATTCTCCTTCTAGTTTGAGCCGACATTAGGAGGAAGGTTTGAAGTCGATTCTCCCGAATTATTATTATTATCTCCTATATTATAAATACATGATTGAATTAGTATTTTTTACCTAAGGGTATGAGGTAATGTAATTAATAGAATCAGGCTTAAGTTTTTTTAGGGTCATCAGAACAAATCGAGTTTTGTTTCTTTAGATCAAAATAACTTTAAAGTTCCTTTTAGAACAACGGCGGTAAGAAAACCCCAATTACTTACTCTATAGTCTAATTATTGCAATTAAAATAATCTTTACATATGTATTTTACGCAAGCTATAGCCCCAGAGCGTTTGTAAATGCTACCCCATTTTATTTTTGGTTATATGTATGAGCAAATAAATAGAAACGAACATAGTTCTCTAAATTACGATAAAGTACATCATATGTCAATTATTTTCAAACTCACTTTCCGTAGCATTCTCAAATTTAATCAAGAGCGCTTCTTTGAATATTATGATCTTTTTTATTCCTATTTCCATTGGTGTAATGTATTGTCCACTGGAAATCATTAGGCCGAAAGACGACATTCAACAGGGCTACGAAGGAGCTCGACGACCCGGCTAGTCGTATAGAAGGGAGAGTCGAAGAAGGGTAGGAAACTGGAAGGAGAGAGCTGCCTCTTAACCCTTACTTTTTTTTTCCTCAGAGGAGCAAAATTGTTGACTTTGAGTGTTACAGACACGACGACGTGCTCGCCCCATGTGGTCCCTAAAGCCCGAAAAGGTGTGGGCGTCGCTTGGGAGAAACAGCAGGAGGCCTAGTCCTAAACCAAATGTCCTGTAACGGAATGGCCACCCGCTGTTCCCCGCGTTTTATGTCCTTTGAGGGGGCAAAGGGAGCGGTCGTCCGAGCGGGCGAGCGGAGGGTCGCTTCGGAAACTTCAACGGGGGATAAGACGGCTGGGGGAGACTTCAATGCTCGGAAGAGGGTGGTCGTGTCAGAGGGTCTAATGTGGAGAAGGGTAGACCTATGATTTGGAGTGGCGGTGGAGATCTGGGTGTTCACTTAAAAAAACTCTGGGATGGGGGAATAATCCGATATAGGAAACAAACGTTGTCGCATGGGTGGCTCTAGCCAGTTGAATCGGGAGCATTCATTTTCACCCAACCGCGGTAACGGCAAATTACCCGAACGGAACCGATTCCCGAGGGAAAGAATAAATTAGGGCCCACGTGATGGCAATTTAACTATGATATAACATGATGTGGCGTCTTTTAAAACATTTCTCGCATTCGAAGGATCTGATTTGGAAATGAATGAAGAAGGCATATTTTAAATTTATTTCCTGAAACATTAACCGGTTTTGGAAGATATATAATAAAGTACGCGGTATTATTAAGTCAGAGCCAAAGATGAGGACTTGGTGATAGGTTTTCACTATTTTACGGTCCTCGTTCAAGTGCCTTCACATTTGTCATGACTGGTTTAGCACGGAACTATTCCCATTGCCTTACACAATTTGGTCCTTATTATCTTTTGCAAGAAAAAATGCCAATTTTGGTGGAGATTGAACAATTGAATTTAATGATACTCTGATTTCGCCAAATGGAATCAGAGATAACCAATGATCGTTTTATTAACAGATCAATAGAAATTATGACCTTGTCTGCTACTACAACTTAAATTTTTTTATTGATAAGAACTAGAGATGGACATTTAAATATGCCTACCTATATTAAAGCTTATTTGACAAAAAGTTTACATTTATAAATCCTGTAAAATTTGATAGGGAGTGGGTAGCAATATTCAAATACTCTTTGCCGAAGATCACACGAAGCGATGTAATAAGTGAAAGAGAATACGAACAAAGAATAGCCTATTTAATAGTATCCATTTGGTGTATCAACTATGATACGGATATATCAAGCCCACATGAAGGATCTGATAAAATTTAATTTTGTTTGTGTAGTCACAATCCCAAGACTCTAATTTTTCAATGCCATCAAGTGAATTGGAGCTCAGAAATATTAGATTCAATAATTAAATAAATATTAAATTCACTACCGGAAAGGTCGCATATTTTGTTTTTAGATGAAAAATAAATTTTGTAATGAACTATGGATCGAAGAGCGCTATAAAATATGAACTAAAGCCTTTTTTCATATTTTTACAATCATTTGCACGATGTATCAGTAGAAAATGAGTCCCCGGTCAATAAAAAAAGGAGCGAATGAACGTCTCTCAACTTTTCATCAAGAAAATAATGACCATTTTAATATTTTCAACACTCTCACTACATAGGTAGCATTGATAACAAGGTTTTTAAGTAAAATGTTACTGTTTGCATACACAGCGTAATTTGTACAAGTCTATTTGAACTAAATGAGAAAGGGAGATGAAGAGAATTGAAGAGAGAGGAAAGAGAGAAAAAGAGGATCAAAGCGCCGTCCGGTATTCATGAAAAAGACCACAACGAGAAAAGAAGTTTCCAGTCGCAAGTAGACATATCCTGTGGGTCAGGATTCAGATTTTTCGTTTTGTGAGCTGTACAAACTCAAGAATTCCTCCAAGAGGAGATTAAATTAATGAACAAATATCTCTAATTTATTCACAAGTAAACAGGTTTGTAATAAAATAATTTAACACACTTCTGATTAATCCAGGTATATAATTCCAATGCAAATTATCCAGGAGGATAATAGCTTGTAGCAAACGTGTATTGCAAATTCTATCAAATTATTTGAACTTCATGCCTTGTTGATTCGTATCATTGTGGAAGTCATGTCTTATGTCGTGCTGTCTCTATGAATTATCGTTATAACATTATTTTTTACTGATCTCACATAACCATTGATTACCTTACTAAATTAACTTTAGACTGACAGTTGAAAACGCATAAAGGTGGCGAGGAAAAGATTGCAACCATTAGTCTTGAGACAAAAGGAATTTGTGAACACGGGATAGGATCTAAACAAAATACAAGGGACAAGTGTAAATGAAAAGTGAGTTTAATAATTGATTTTTTCCTAAATATGAAAAAGAAATTTAAATTTCACCATGAAGGTCGGAGACTTTAAAACAGAATAGAAGGAAAAGTTGTTTTACAAGTATATTTTGAAGTAAAGGGGGAATAGAAGAATAAGAGAATGGGCCAGGAATATATGTATATATATATATGTCTATATATATATATATATATATATATATATATATATATATAAGCTATGTGATTTTTCGGGTGCCAGGTCTTCCTGGGAAACCGTAACCGGAACAGGGAAAGGAACTAGCCCACCTACCCTGATGTGTGAATTTCACACGCCATTGGGCTTAGTACCTGGTGAACTCTACCATCACCTACCAAACCGACCTTCGGGTTGATTACTTTGTCTATGGTTTATATATATATATATATATATATATATATATATATATATATATATATATACATATAATATGTATGTAATGAGGCATGAGGTGGATGGAGGATAGTGGAGTGCAGGGCTGAAGCAGTTATTGAGAAATAGCCAGATGGTGAAGAATGTAGTAGAAAGGAGATTTTTTTGATGGATACTTGGAAGGAGGAAACAGAATTCGGATAGTGTGACGTTAGCTCATCATAAAATTCTCAATTGACTGATCACAAGGATAAATTAGTGGAAATTATAATCACATGAACAATTGATAATATCAGCAGCGTGAAATAATTAAATATACATTAATTCGTGCAGTAATATGGTAAAGAAAAGGATCTCGTGAAATCATCATGCAATGATAATTTTAAGAAATCATTTATATATTAACATGACGTAAGTATATGCGGCGTACACTTTCAAATCCTGAAATACTCTACACAAAATGTACTCATAAACTTATTTCAGTCTTAAGAAACACGCAGTTCGACCCGGAAGAATTCAAAGTGCCGCTAGGACAAACTTCTATGCACGCTTCACTCTGATCGTGAGGGGAGGACGAGGAAGGGTCAGCGGCAAAGAATCCCAGCTATTTCCGATTACACTAGAGGCCCATCATTTATATATATATACTTGTGCGTGTGTGTGTGTGTTTTATATATATATATATATATATATATATATATGCGTGTGTGTATTCACGGGTACATATATACAAATACATTGACGGGTGTGTTTAGGGAAAGTGGGCTGTAGATTGTAGTGGGGGTTTCACGTATTTTCGTTTGGACAGAAAGACTGAAAACGAAACGGCACCCACGGAATCAACGGCAGCGGAGGTTCGTGAGTGGCTCCCAGCTATCACGACACTACGCACGAGGTGCCGGGAGTGTGGGCAGGGAGGGGGGCGTGTGATACAGGGAGGGGGATGGGGAGAGGAGACGAGGGAGAGTGTTTGTTGGAGTGGGTGGGGGGGGGGAGAAGATGGGGGAGCAGCGTGGTGGAGGGTAAGAGCGGAGTGGGAGAGAGTGAGTAGGTTAGAGTCGTGATTGGATGAGAGTGTAATGTGCTTTCGGCGACAGGGCTCTCAGGAACTTCGTCTCCAGCGTTATCACAACTGGACAGGCCACACGTCCCATCCCTCCTTCTCTCCCCACCCACTTCCCCTTTTTGCCCCCTTTCTTCCCACCCCTTGGTGTCCCCTTTTTCCTCGCTGCCCCCCCCCTCCACTAGCTGCCTCCTCGCACCGAGACGTAATTACGGTTTGCATCACGTGAAATGCACAAATACGGGTAGGGCGGAGAGTCAGCGATTCCGTCGCTAATGTTTATTTAATTAGCACGATGCGTCCGTCGGCGTTAAAAACTAATTCGCCGTCCACTTACAGCATATCTTACGGTTAAGCACTCAATATTTTTTTAGTTTATGCCATGGAGTCTTCGTCCATTCCAAAATCCTTTCAAGTTTTGGAGTCACATCACGTTAATTGTGAAAGA
This sequence comes from Hetaerina americana, assembly GCF_022747635.1. Taxonomy (NCBI): domain Eukaryota; kingdom Metazoa; phylum Arthropoda; class Insecta; order Odonata; family Calopterygidae; genus Hetaerina; species Hetaerina americana. Next base: position 2,236,589 of record NW_027287217.1, on the reverse strand, counting down.
AGTTCAGGTGAGTACAGCTTAAGAAAACGACAGGATAATTATTTTTTGCTTTTGCTCTCTTATTTTCTATGCAGTCTCTAATTTAAGGTTGTAAAACTCCATAAGAACGAGCCTTGACGTCCGAATTTTAATTGAATATAGTAAATTCTTCCCATTTGAACGAATTATTCAACATAAGATTTAAAACGTTCAAATTTTGAAGGAAAAAGTTATATGTGTAGTTATTAAGATACAGCGGCAATATTTTCGAATTTCATGTTTGGAAAAAAATCAATGGATTAGGCAACCGCGCGTAGAGAAGTCAACGCCAGCAGATATACGATATACTAATAGTGTGAATTTGTGTATATATATATATATATATATATATATATATATATATATATATATATATATATATACACACACATATATACACATACATATATATACACATATATATATATATGTATATATACAGTAATCAACCCGAAGGTCGGTTTGGTAGGTGATGGTAGAGTTCATCCAGTAATAAGCCCTGTACGGCGTGTGAGATTCACACATCAGGGTAGGGGGGCCAGTTCCTTTCCCTGTGCCGGTTATGGTTTCCCAGGAAGATCTGATACCCAAAAAATCACATAGCTTGGTTGCCCAGAGTGCCTTGCTCGGGAATCGAACCCAGGACCTTCCGGTCAGTAGTCCAACGCGCTACCCCCTGTAATACCGCGACCCGTGTATATATATATATATATATATATATATATATATATGTATTTATTTATTTATATATTTATAAATATGTAATCTTAAACATTTATGTTAAATCTGCACGCAACTAATTTAAACATTAGACCAACATAAATAGGGTTTACTTTAACAATTTACTTTTTTAAATTGCGACGAGAGCCACCCATATTTTTAAAAATTTCATGATTCCGTAAGAACGATGAAATCCATTTCTCTATTCACCACAAAATAAAAATGAGAGCACTGGACGAAAGTAAAAAACGTGTCTACGTTAATATCAAAATATTATGCTCACCATATCATTCCTGGGTGAATAATCAAGGATGCTATACCATTATACCCAAAAGGCTTTGAATTATCCTCTCCGTCTAAAGTTCGGAAAAGGACTACATCTAGATACTTTCCGCGATCGTTGTAGGACTGCAATAGACTGTTCGCGTGGAACCAACACACATCCATCACCCGCCATTCTAAATAGGGGGCTTACCCCACTTAAAATCGTCGCTATCACTACCCGTGTAACCACCATTCCAATTATTTAAAACTTCAGCTAATTACAGGGTTCACATTTAGGAAAAGTGGTTCCCAGATAAGTACATCCGGGGAGGAGATCGAATGGTTGAGAGGAGAAAACGCTTAAATAGCACGGACACGCCTTCCTGCTTGGACACTTGAAAGGAATTATGTTCCATGGCCTCGGTATGAGTTACTTATTAAACAAATAGGTTTCCTCTGCATGCGTCATACTTTTTTACGAGTACTTGACCAAAGAAAACGTTCTCGATTTCGCCATGGAACACTTCATGGCTGACGCTGCTAAACCATAATAATTATAGTGCAGCAATGTACGCCATTAGTGGCAGCTCTAGTGTGTGTATAAATGTGGTTAGCATACGTTATAAATAAATAACTTGGCTTCCCTCAAGCAATCTACTATTTAATAGCTTTGGGTAAAACGCGTCAAGTATTTGATGAGTCAATTAGGATCACCTTTTGTTGGTCGGGCCATAGAGACCCGCTAGTCTGTAAAGTCAAGCCAACTGAACGAAGACTTCACTCCCGTACGGGCCCAAACCTTGACCTCAACGGGCGTCGCGACCATGATAAATTAATTACCCTCGTCGTCATCTCATATTATAACTATTCCCTTGATCGACAGTTTGGCCGTTAACTATACTTAACTTATATATATATATATATATATATATATATATATATATATATATATATATATATATATTCATCTAATTGTAACCGGGTAGAGCGAGGTCTCATTGTAGAATGTGGCCAAAACTTATTTCTGAGTCCATATATTTTTTATAGTATTCAGGCAAAGAAATATGTGAGATTCACCTATTCAATCCATTCCGAATTTTATAATCATGACAAAGATGAATTAAAAATAGTATGGTCTGGCATCAAAATTACATGAGAACAACGTTGAAGCAAACTCATTTAAAAATGAATCTCTTTTCAATGGAGAGGGAAAATTAATTTTTTTAAATGTCTCCATCTTTAAAATATGCTCCACACATGCGTCCAATTCAAGTGTTTTCTTCATCCTAATTTTTAATTTAAATAATTTCTGGCTTATCACTTCAAACTGGCATCTAACCTGCCAAACCTTTATGGTTTACAAATATTCGTAACGTTTCCACCGCTCTGAGAATTCACGGTGAAAACCACGTTGACTGTCGGTCCTTTGATTTCTGATCGTAACCTCCTGTCCCCTCCCTTAGACCCTCCCTTGCCCCATGAATCTTGGCGTTGCCCACTTGCAAGATGCAACGCGATGGTGCGTAACGGACGTACTCCGGGAAACCCAAATCGAAGCCACACTCTACCCCACTTTTCCCAGCTCGCCTTCCCCCTCCTCCGAACTCCCGTCCCCTCCGCAGCCACCTCCGACGGGACGTTCCATTAGGAGCGCGGGACATGACGCGGCCTGCCCGCCCGCTTGCACGGATTTACTAAGTGCGCCTGATAAATTAGCGTCCGGGAAGGGCGTCGGGAGTCGGCTGCTGCCCAAGAATGCTGCCTCGGCCCCCGCCGCGGGTTCCCGGCGGGTGAATGCGGGCGGGCGGGCGGGGCGGGAAAGGGATTCGGCTGGTGAGGGGTTTGCGAGCGGCCCACCCGCCGCCGGTTGCACCGGCCCCTCGTCGGCGAAGAACCTCACCCACATCCACTAGGCACTTTGTTAACCACTGCAGGTATGCACTGCTCAAATTACTAAAGCATTCCTCTATGATTAAAGAAGTACAGATGCCAAGATTGATGATAGTAACTGAGGTTGTAAATAACTGAACATGCCATCTGTATTCAAATTCTAATCAAGTGCTTCTACTAGTACGGTTACAGTATCGATATAGAACTCTCCCCGAGATACAAGTACCCGAGTATCGATACCTAGGAATAGTTCCCCAAGATACTAGTACCAATTAATAAATACTAAATTTCATGGACTTGCTTATGGAACGGCGTCTAGTTTTCACACCGTTGGTACCCGTGTATTAGTTGTATTTACGATAAACAGTACTACATACTTGTACATGCAACGGTAGCATAATAATAAGCATTAGTTTTGCTTAAGAAGTATCTCTTTTTCGTTTATAACCATCCAACGAGAGTAACCAAGTCTCCTTTTCGTAAAGAACCTCCCCTCAGCTGCGAATGTCACTCGGTAACTAAGATGCTTTATGACCATTCAAGAACTTAAAATGCTTTATTTTAAAACACTACCGGAATTAAAATGACATTAAACAAAAACAATTTAAAAAAATTATTGAAGGAGAGGAAATTTGAGAGGAGATGAGAGTGGGACCAAGGGAAAATATCTAATAGCTGCACGATTTTTCCACGACGAATTTTGCTGTGAGCCATTGGAGCTGTCATTTAAATTCGTGGAGCTTATGGTTAAAGACGGAGAGTGTCATTTCATTGTTTCCCTATGGAAGATGACGAAGAAGACAGGAGCAATTTTAGGTAGATATAGTTTTTTTTAATATTCAAGCCACTGTTGAAATTTGTGGAGACAAAGTCAGTCGATGGTTAGATAGGATGTTTAATGCGATCGGTTAGTCCGCAGTTCACCGTCTTAATGAGTCAAGGCCTGCCAGATGGTTCCATCTTAAAGTCGCAGAAAGAGCTCGAGGCACACTAAGTCACGGATATATTCATTTTTCAACCTCGATCTTCCGTTTATAACTTCTAATCACGCATATAGTATATATTGAAGATGCCGATGTTCCCAGCTGATAAGGAATTTACGATTCTACCTTAGGATCCTTGGGGGAGACTGCAGTCACAACTGCGTGGAGAAACATGATCATCAACTTGCGTATCAAAATGTGAAAAATACACGTATGCATCTCTTATATATTATACATTGTTCCAATTGAAAATATAATTATCAGAAATCGTTCTTCTCTGAATTCAGTTATTCAGAGCTATATAAAGAATGGAAAAATAATTCAAAAAAGTATTACCACATTTCAGATTGTCCCTTTGACATATTCTCTCAAACAATACTATACCGTTGAACGGTAGTCGCGAAATCCAGATTAACAAAAGCTGAACATTTGTGATATTATTAAAACTCATAACTGTCTCGTCACTTACTTCCAAATATTGCGTTTAATATGTTATTATGTGTATTTTTATTGTACTCAATGAACTAAGCCAATTAAATAACCTATTTAAACTGATGAGGAGGTGCTTATTTGAATTTTATCAGATAAATGTGACTAGAAACGATGAAACTTTTGTTTTAAGATTTCAAAACTGCTGTTACGTATTTAAAATCTTAATATCATTAATGACCGTTTTCACGACATGTCTGAAAATTCATTTCACCATAATAGTCAATAATTCATAGAATTTCACAAATCGCTGATTTCATGCCTGGAGCAAAAATGTATTGAAATTTCTAACTAAAACTATTAAAGAATGCAGGTGATGTGCTAAGGTAGCCATGGTCCATCTGGTCTAGAGATGAAAATCAGTGTTGGAAGGTATAAGTGAATGACCGAGTTCACACTCTTCAATTAGCCGATCGTAATCACCATTATTATTTGTTCCTTTAGATTGCACATTATCAACTGGAAAAATCCTTGAAAGCAAAACAAAAATTAACCAAAGATATAATCGCATAATACATACGAATGTGAATGATTTTTTTCACGTAAAAGCTTCCATCCATCCAGGAAAAGTGGTCTCTTGATTGGTTGATTTCTGATGCGCTACGATATTAGAAAGGAGCAAAGGGCGCTTATTATTAGACCTTTTTATCCACAGTGCCAACCCATGCATAAACTCCTTGCCACACTTAGACATGCAAACAATTGTGATGGACGCCCATCCAACCTCCGTTTGGGCCGCCCAAGATTGTTTAACTTCAAGTGGGACTTAATTGATTTGCATAAATAATTGGTGAATGTCGATGACATTAGTGTTTCAACCCTTTCAAAAAATAAGTAGTAAATTTTATGCCAGAATTAAAAAAAAATGCTGTTATTAAGTGAGTCGAGAACCATTCTGATAGGAAGCATAATTTGATTCATTACGGAGGCCCGGATTGACAATTTTCTCTTATCATGCTTCAAATATGTTTTCATATGCTTGACGAATATTTTCGTCCAAAGATGAGAGTATCATTAGAGTATCATTAAGAATATACAAGCGGTTATTCAGACTTAAATCTGGTTATCAACAATGTGTTGAAAGAACTTCAGGCGATCAATCAGTTTTTCTTCTTTATTTTAAAGTTCGTACTTAAAACACCATTAAGATTTATTACTGTAAGACCCTTCTACCAACCTCATTGTAATCCATGAATTGCATCGAACTTGATTTTTAACCACGAGGAAAATATAAATAAAACCAATGAAATAATCTGGAAAGCATGAGGATTTGAAGTATTTTTATATTTCTAGGTTATTCTAATTAATCTTTAACAGTAACAAAGTTATAAGTTAGACATAGATTACGCAAATATTAAAAAGTCCCCAAAGTGCGTTGTTATAGCCATATTTTCTCTTAGAAATGAGATAAAGATTTTGAAAACGTCTTAATTCCGAAGGTGGTGTGTAGATAGAATCTTTGATAACAGTTATCACTACTTAAGTTCGAGAGACGAAATGGAGAGTCGGACACTTTGATGATAGATAAATCTTAATCATTTTTGAGTTCGACTAATGGACAATTACTTGAGGTAATTGAGTCACCAAATCAATTTTATTGCGGATCAATTTATTTTAATCAAACTGCTTGAGTTTTCCAAGTGCGCTGAAACTATTTCAATATTTTTCTCAAGTGCACCTCTTGCCGAAAGATTAAGCTCAAAAAAATTCCTCGAAGTATTTCAACTGACGGTAATCAATAAATTCCCAAAGAGAAGACGAGTATAATCCATTTTGTTAAATAAATGGTTTATATATTAACAATAGCCATAAAATATTGTCTCAATATTTTCATCCCATGTTTTTTTATAGTGGCACACGGGTATTTTTATTATGGTATCATCTCAGCATATATAAGCAAGAGACTGAGCTTTTGAATTCATTTCAATGACCCTAATGTTCCTAACTCATGGATTTACTCCAAAATTTCCGTTTAATTGGCAGTTATGACGGCCACTTGTTATTTTCTAAAACACTTCATCTCAATTTATGACGCACTCAGTTAATGCGAATACGGTGGTACTCTTTTTTAATACATCTCTCAATAGATACAAGATAAAACTGTCGTCAATTCACAAGCGCATCTATTCCTTCGCTCTTGTCACATAAGCTCTTTAAAATACTGTTAAAATGGGAACAAACGAAATAAATTTCATCGTGAGCCAATTAATAGTTATTATGGTAGTAAATATTTCATTCATACATACATGGTAACGTTCAAGCCACCGCTAAGGTGTGTGGCGGGAGGTGATTGCACAACAGACTGCTTTCGATCCAAAATTATTTCTTTCCCTAGCTCTGCCGGAGAAATTCATTCTCATCCCTTGTATTTCGTGAAAAAAAATATATATCTGTTGCACACTTAATTTCTTATTTTATTGACACAATTTCTTCTACCCTAATACAATGGGGCTAATAATAAATACATTTTGAACATCATCGCCTAGGAGACCTTCCAAGTTATATCAGTTTATCAAAATAAATAAATTATAAATATTTTTAGGAACGATAAGTCGTATAATTTATCCCATTAATACTGTTCTACTTAAATATTGTAATTAGTTCAGGTATGACTTGGTGACCCATGGATTTTCGCTTTCTAATTTTTTCGATAGCAATGGCTTCAGTTGGTTCTCGCAATCAATATTACCTACATTCTTATGGTTTTCTCTCTGAAGTTTCGTGAGCAATTAACCTGACTCAATCAGCAACGCGTCTTCTTTACTGCATATATCCAGTTTTCCTTATGTCTCTTTTACGCGACGAATAAAGGAGGGCTTGGCAGCTCGTTTAGGTTAACAATAGATATAGCGAGTTATTATCAATGCCATTAAGATAAAAGTTGCTCGAATAATTCAATCTTGACAGAGACATATTTAAGTCTGAAAATAAGTCTTAGTATAATTTATTAACAGTAAAATAATGAAAACAAGCAATTCCAGTATCAAAATCCGATTATTCTAACTCCTTTTTCAGGAATATTATCTACATAGTAGCTCACTCAGCACCAAAATGTGCCTAATACCGAGTTTTTATATAAGCGTGCTACTTGTTTCTGGAAGGTTGACAAAGGCGCCCGCAAAATATCCATCATTCTTCAAAATTAAGTAAAACGATTTACTTCAAATGTTTAGCAAATGAAAAAAATGTTAATGCTTGTTTTATTTACCCGAAATGACAGATGAGACCTCGCCACCTAAATTTCCACACCATCAAGGAAAACGTTTTACTCAGCTACACATGTTAGCACAATTTACAAATAATAGTGAGTACACTTCAAATCCTAAGCTGGCGAATTTGAGTCGTCCTCTATTACACATGTCTCATTTTCACTTGATATTTTTAAGTACAGATAACGGAAACACAATTGTGGTTTCTATTATCAACACAATTTTCCACAATTGTGACATTTATGCGTTACTGTTATCTTTCAAATGGAGACATTCCACCCAGCAACGGCTAAAACAGTGTCATTGATATGGTATTCATAAAAAAGTGGACCAATGTCCTTAGATGAAGTTAAATAAACTATTAAAGACATACATTTCTATAATCTGTATGAATGTGTGACTGTTTAATAGTTCAAGCTAAACTCAGAATAGTTCAATTAGAAAATCATATATATAGATATATATATATATATATATATATATATATAATATCTGTTTCTGTATATATGAGTATTTATTCGCCGTTTGGCGGGATTTCGTGTTTGAATGTGTATATATATATATATATATATATATATATATATATATATATATATATATATATATATATAATTCCCTTTGAAAAGTTTTCATGGCTTAAGACTGCTGATATTCGAAACCCGCCAACCAGAGAAATTGGCATATTCGTTGCAGTTAGTAGTTATTGTAAGCAGATTTATTTCTTCAGCTTAGAAATTTCAAATTAAAAGATCCGGTGCGTAAGAATTCGTTCTTTAAAGAGTAGATACTTTTCATGATAATGATATACTAATTTACTAATTTATTGAAATTCTAATTAAAATTTGTTGCAATATAAACTTGCTCATGACTTTTTATAACAATTCATAGCATTATAGCGATTTTCATTTTTCTTGGTCTTTTAATATGAACCAAGGATTATGCCTCAATCATAAATGGAGGATTCAGGCCAAATCGAAATCAGATTTATATTATGCGGCAATCTGAGCTATTTTTATAGTTGGGAAATTATTATTATTATTATTATTAAAAATACACATGTACTGATAGACATTGTCAGGTGGCACACAAGCCCCAAATAATTGCAAAAGATAATACATAAAACCAGACTTCAAAACACAAATCTCTTTAACAAAACAAGTGAATCCCCATCCCATTTACAACCATTAATCAGCAAGAAAAAAAAAGATAAATTAAAAAAAAAATTAAGCTATTACATATAATACCATACACCACACATCAATCAAATTATTACATATATGCCTTACATCTATTCTTAAAAGTATACACTCTGTTAGGAAAGGGCTCGAATATTTTTGCAGGTAAGGTGTTCCACTCAACAATTGTTCTATTTAGAAAAGAAAATTTTTTTTATTTGTTCTCTGTGCCCGGCATTTTATCTTAAATTTGTGACCATTTCTGCCTATAAAATTTGGGTTCCCCGCCTCTTTCTTTCCGCCCGAAGCTTTCTCCCCCTTAAAAATTCGGAACATTCCACAAAGTCTGCTTACTTTTCTTCTAGATTCTAGAGGTTCCCAGCCCAGCGTTTCTAGCATGTCAGACACACTCTCCATCCTCCTGTGCTTCCCCAGTACATATCGGGCAGCCTTTCTTTGCACCTTTTCCAGTTTTTTAATATGACCTTCTTCATGAGGGTCCCATACAAGAGAAGCGTACTCTAAAATTGGTCTTACTAGGGTCTGATAAGCCTCTCCTTGGTTGCTCTAACGCTCCCTTTGAGGTTTCTCATTACCCAATGAAGAGTTTTGAAAGCTTTCTTATAGATGTACTCCACATTTAGCCCCCACCCTAAGTCCTTAGTTAAATATACACCTAAGTATTTGCAAGTATCACTTCTAGGAATGACATTTTCTGAGAATTTATATTCCCTATTGTTTCCATTTACCTTATTGCTAAAAGTGATGGATTTGCATTTGCTAACATTAATATCCATCCCATGGGGCCATCCCATATCCATCCATCCATATCCATATCCATCCCATATCATCCATATGGGGCTAAACATTCAGAAATTAGAATAAAATTATTGATACACTAAAGCTTGCTGTAAAACATTTATGACAAAATAATAATAAAAATGAATTATATTTTTCACTAAAATGACGGATTCGGTTGGTTAAATGTATAAAGCAAAACCTTAAATGACCTTCAAAACCAAGATTATTAAAAATCTAGAAAATAGCTAATGTCGATTGCTTGTTTCAGATAGCTTGTAAATTATCTTATATTATTATACATGCCATTCATCACGGAGAATAATCAAAGTATTGTTTCTGTCAAAATGAAATTAATATTTTCTTTATAACTTTGTAAATATACTTATTCAATAAAGCGCTTGTCTCAATTTCAAAAAAAACGTCCTACCTAGTGCACCATTAAAAAAAATAAAATTTAGCGAAGCCAACGATTGAATTTTCATTTTTTCACAAATAAATAAAAAAACAATTTTTGATAAATTATTTGCCACGAATATAAATAATTATAAAAAAATGTAATTATATCATGATTTCTTTTCGTAGTTCTGTTGCCACATTAGCATTAGGATTGTTCATTCGCATCTTTACCTTACTAGTAACCGCAATATGTACATTATATAAAAGCGATTACTATTTTAGGAAGCGGAAGTAGATTGTCCACGACAAGGAAAAAACCGACCACTTATTCTATTAATTTGGAGGTGGAAAACAAGGATGCTCCATACATTCCGACATTTTCATGAAAAGAAAAACCGTATACATAGAACTACCATTGACATTTAATCAGTGGGAAGAAAATTATCTGTGGGTTGAGGGAATTTTTCAAAATGACATTAGGACTAATTCTCGTATATGAGAAGAGTTGAGGGAATTATGCCACTAATTTACTGTCTTCTCGTTAACAAGGCAATATGACATGTTCATATCAGTTGGTAGTTTCGCACCATTCATTTTTTAACAAGCTCCTTAAACGAGATATATCACGTAGATGGAGAATTTATTATGCTGCTCAGAAGCAGATTTTAAATATATTGGCAGTCCTGTCACGTATCGCTGAGGTCAGTAGTCATTCTCCCATATTATTTTCGAGGCGGCTTCAGAGAGAAAGGGACGGTAATAAGATTCTTCTCTAGGGACATCACACATAAAAAATATTAGGGTAAAGGGGAAGGCGTGAAAGATAAGGGGTTTGAGATCATTAAAACTATGTCAGATACTACAACATGTCTAGGAATTGCAGGGCTTGAGTACAACGAGTAATGAGTACAACTTAAATTTAATCTAGCACTCTGGAAACCGTTTGAGCCAGGCCGAAAATTGAGTTGACCGCCCAAAATTACATTCTTCAGAATGTGGGATTCGTGCCAACGAATACACCGCCGATGAATTTGGACATAGGCAGTCCTTAATTTCCCATACTATTTATTAAGGGGAAGAAAGAAACGAACGACACAAATTAGGTGCGAAAAATAACCTTCATCAAGCAATGTTTTTCTGCAGTAATTAAAAATATCAGTGCACTAATTATGGAAAAAATCTCCAAGGCCGTAACTAAGCGGAAGCTAGGAAAATGCAGCTGACTTTTATTTCCGAGCTAAATTTTGCTACACACACACACATACATATATACATACATATATACATACATATATATATATATTATATATATATATATATATATAAATATTCATATATATATATATATATATATATATATATTCATATATATGTATATAGATATATATATATATACATACATACATATATATATATATGTATATATATACATATATATAGAGGTATAAATTCGGACATCCATAATTAACACTTAGCTTAAGCGTGATTATTTTTATTTTAGTTAGTGATTGGTTTCTTTGGAACTCGAAATAAATCCCAATTTTGCCCGAAGAGAGTTATAAAGTACATGTATGAGTAAAAAGGAATGAAAAAGGCTAAACCATTGAGTGAAATCATTAATTCTGAGTAGCGGTATGCTTTACGTTAACTCAGGTGCATTAATAACATCGAAACCCTGTGAAATAAGTATTACTAAAGTGATATGCAAAAAAATGAAATCCAAGCAGGCAACTACGCACTAGGAGCCTACTAGCAAAGTATATAGTAGTTCGACGATTAGTAGCAGATAATCTTACATTAAAAAAAAAAAAGATTTAGACACCGAAACCCAAGACAGTTCTCATTTTGCTAAATTTGGGGAAATGAACTAATATCAAACGTAAATCCAATGCATTTCCACAAATGATTTCAAGGTAAATCGGCTTTAAAATTCGTGTGGTCACATGGCTACCACACTACTTTCAGTACACAAGTTAAGTCACTCGATGCCGATAAGTGAGTAACATTCGAGAAACGGGCAAATGTCAATCCTTAAGTGTCACTCTCTCTCACTCCCCTCCCTTCTCCACCGGTATCCTCATTCCCCTCACTCCCCTCCCCGTCCCATCCCAACCCAAGCCCCCAACCCAGACCGCTCCCTAATGCACCTTATCGGCTCCCGCGTCAAGAAGACGCATATCCTACTACACACGAGAGCACTTCCCCTCACTCCCGCCCCTCACGGGCCCCTCTAACCTCCCCTGGAATTCATAAAAGCGTCGACGCCTCCCCTCCCAGTGTCCGACCTCCCTTCCTCAGCCACAATTCAACTGCCGGCATCCACTCCGTCAACTCTGATGAAATTTAAAATCGCGGAACTCGCTCGAAAGACAACTCAATTTTTTTTCCTCACTGATAGTGATTTATAAAAGATTTGAGGCGGAATCGCAAATTATAGCGTACCTTTGTAGATTCCCCCTCAACCTCCCCTCTACCCATAGACTTACAGTTGGAATGAACTTAATCGGACATAATTTAATTTTTATACTTCACTTATCGTATCACCACGGAGGAGGAATCTTGGGTCTCCGAAATACCAGATGGCCATTAAGAAAACTCGAAAAATCGCGATTTTAACCGTACAAGGTCAAAATAATTTCGGTTAAGAGCTGAAAGCAACGATTTGTCGAGGGAAAAACAAAGCAATTATCCCATATATTTCGGTTCACTTGACTATTGCCAATTTAAAAAAGTGATATTCCCACTTCGATTTTTTTGAGTAAGAAAGGGCACACAAGGGCGCAAGTTTCAATATCACCTTTATCCACGGAAGTTATAAAAAGTGATTAAGTCCCTAAATTACGTAAACATTAATTATTTGTCTTCCCGAAAAGTAAATTCGTGGAGGATACTCGTATACATGCAACGTTTCCGCCTATTAGTCGTATGTAGGGGAAGCGCTTAGTGTTTTATTTCAAAATCCATACATTTATCAGGGCGTGGTTGTCTAAGTTAGTAAAGCGCTGAGCTACTCACCGTAGTGCCCAAGTTCGATTCCGGGTGACGCCCTTGGTCACCTTCAGCTTCACTCATGCTGTGTGATTTTCCGGGTACCAGATCTTCCTGAGAGGAAATGGGTGGTACTGGGTAAATTGTGGCAAATTACGAATTTCACATGCCGTTGGTTAGTATTTGGTGAGCCTTACCATCATCTATTAAACCAAGCCTAGGTTTGATAATTGTGGGTTTTTAAAATTTATTTCTTTAAATATAAAAAATAAAATTTGAGGTGAAAATTTCATTTCAATGATAAGATCAAGTCTCTCTTTGAAAACATGAAGATGTGGAAATCGAAGACAAAGATACGATCGCAGATAAAGAGGTATCTAGGCAATCTTTGACGCTATGAATTTCGGAGACGTATGTTCGCGGCTGATACGCAGTTGACCCAAGCGATCAACGAATCTTTTTCACCAAGTCCGGGGGTGATGAATTTTTCTGATTTCTTGCTCGTGTTGGCATCACTCACTTGGCCTCCTACGCATCTCTCCAGTGCATCGATACGGCAATGGAACGCGAGGGGAGAGATGGCGAGAGGGCGCGCGCTCTTGGCGCTGACGGGCGTTGCCGCCGCATCCAGAAGGCAACAAATGCCTTGTTCCAAAGTACGAGTTATTCCGTGTGACATGAAGAACACTCTGTCACCCCATCCTTCACTTTGAAATGAGCACAAGGTCATCACACCATTTTTGGGCACCCATATTCATGCTAAAAAAATTCTAATTTTATAACACCCTTTAATTATCAACAGCGAAACAAATCACATTGCTTATGGCTACCTACTCGGCGATAAATTGCCAAATTTGGCACAAATTATACCTGGGAATGACTAATAAAATCGAGTGCAATATTTTTATGACCAAGCTAATAAATTTGTTGCTTAGTATATGGCTTCCGTACTCCAAAATAGGTCAAGATGAATTTTGAGCTTGGAGGCATTTGAAAAAGATCATATCCATTGAGGAATGTGATACGACTATGTGAAATGAAGAAAATTAAAAGCATATTCCAACGAGGAATGTGCGCTGAGTAATTAAGGGATTCCCGGAAAAAATCCAATTTTGAATTTGTTCAAATTTTTATGATTCATAGGACAGTAATGATTTCAGCCATCCATAGCATCAATCAGTATATTAAAAAAATCTTTAGAATTGTTCTCATGCCTCCGCGCTCGCGAATATAAGGTGACACGTCAGTTTATAAAGCGTGCATATTGCAACTAAACCAAATAGATCAACCTGCGAGGATTAATGTTGCGGATGCATGTTTCGTAACGATAACGATCATTTCGTTAACTAATATGGAATAGGCTCTTAATGTTCAAGCAAAAGTTAATGAAAAAACGTCATGTTATCTCAAAAATGAAGACGTCAAAAGGATTCTAAAACTGTTCAACTTATAAACACGTCAGCAGGCATAAGTTTATTCTTCTCTTAGCACGGTGCTTTAGATGTGCTATCTCGTATTCCTTGCTCTCCGCCATCATTGCAAGCATGCGTTATGCACGCGGTAATAAATTAGTATTATATTGCGCAGGCTAATGCTTCAATTATTGCCATTACGACACCGGGGTTAACACCGGAGAACGAGCGCCGTCGGGTGGCAACAAAAGGGATATCAACCGCACTTCCCAGGTTGGAAGAAAAGGTTCTTCGTGACGTCAGGTCATGGGCGGCGTGGACTCGGGGGAAGGCGGGAAAGGAGGGTGGAGGGGGGGGGTAGTAGATTGGTAAATTGACTCTCTGGGCGGATTAACTGGTCGGGGAGAGGCAAGGATATTTTATGGCGCGCGGAGCGGTTATCTTTAAACCTCTTCGTGGTATGCTACGTTCGCTCTTGTCTCTCCGTGGAAGCTTGAGGGCGCCCTATTCGAAATCCTCTTGGGGAAGCACCGTGACGACTGTCTAGACGGCGTCGTCGGCGCTCTCCCAACGGGGCCGAAAGGTGATAATAGTGACAACGACAAAAACAGTAATAATATTAACGTAAATAGATGGGGTTGAGGTGAACCACCACTTGGGGTTCAGCCGCGAGAGGGGAGAAAGAAGCAAGAGGAGGCGATCAAGAGTCAGCCTGAAGACGAAAGTATTCTTTTATTGAGTGCTTAAGCAGGACTATGCACATACGTGTGGATGTTTAATCTCACCCCATTTACCTAGGGAAAGAATAGGATTGGTACCTTGGGCAAAGTACAGCACCTCACCACCAGCGTCTATGTAATAATTCTCAGTACAGATATCTGGGTAAATACGTCAACAATCTTAGACACTGGTACCTTGGTACCGCTAATGCTGGAAGTGCCACAAAATCAAAGTAAATGATTTAATAGTAGATAAGGATACATCTCAGATAATACTGTTCTCAAGGGCGTGTGAAATATATCAATTAACGGGGTAAGAAGAGGGGGCAGATTCTTTCACTTTGTCTCCTGCCGTATCCCATGGAAGATCTGGTTTCCACTCGACACATAATTTGGCTTTAATACAGCTGAGGACTTCCCGAGGTATTATCTGGAGTCGAAGGCCAATGGCCCAGTGCCCTGCCCACTAGACACCTGATAAAACAAAGACGCCCGTTATCAGGTTAGAATGTACCGACTAAATTTAAAATTTAAAGTTTTAATATTATGGGCATAGAAAATGACCAATTCCGAGAGTTAAATTACTCATTACCGAGACGTAGGAAACAGCATTTAAGGTATTAATCCAAGGTTCGACTACACGCTTCAGTACCTTGACCCATCCATATTTTCAGTTATTGCTACCGAAGTACCGGTACTTGAGGTATTAGCAACAGGTATTTCAATAAATATACCAGTAACTTGAGAAGCTATGCAAAGTATCGGTATCTCAATAACAGCAAATTGTGCAAAATCTACTAATTATTTTCTGGATCCAAGAAAACGACCCCGATGCTGGAAAACAGCACAAATCTACCCTGTTGGGCAGAGAGGTAGGCATGGAAAAAAATAAAACTTGATGAAACGAAATGAAAAGGAATATCGAGGGATAGCGGTAGGGAAGTGGGGGAGTACAAGGGAAGGACGAGACGTTAAAAAAAAGCGAGAGTAGGAGGAGGAGGAGGATGGGTTGGAGATAATACGCTCTTTCGCGAAAGAGACAGAAATGCCATTCCTTTGGTGTAAGTCCACCCAACCGACTACATGAGTAGGTATATAACCCTTCTCTCTACACCCCCTCCTCCCCTTTCTTCCCCGGACTCTCCTCCCCATCCAGGACTTCCCAAAGTGTGGGGAGGTTGGCAGTGGGGCGGAAAGGACTTCCCTCCTCTCTCTCTCTTTCTCTCGTCCTCCCCTGTCCCCCATTTGAGGTGGGGGCGGGGAGCAAGGGGACGGTCACTCTTGCACCCTCCCCCCACTCCCCCGCAAAAGAACCCTATTTCTTCCCCTCCCCCCGCCCTCTCACGGACGATGGCGTGGATGTGGATGGGGGCGGCGGGTTTTGGAGGGAGATAGAAGTCGGAGTATGGGGAGGACACGAAATAAGAAAAATAAAGGTGAAAAAGGCCAACTCCTCGACGCCACCAACTAGATAACGATTCCATTAGCTTCACCTCTGGGGGAGAGGTGGACGAGCGAGGCGGTAGGGGAAGGAGGGGTGGATGGAAGCGTTTGGGGTAGCGGGGGGACGGCGGCGCAGCCGTGGGTAGGAGGGAACGAGATGACGGTAGAGAGGTAGGCGGCGTTGGACCCATCCTACACTTGTTCAACGCTGTTTTCCTCCCAAAAGGTAGACGTTGCCTTCTCGGAGACCCATGGAAGAATTGTTTTGCCAAGGTCCATTCTTCTAATTCCTCCCTTTAAATACGACCCATCAGGTTTGGAGGGGCTGAATCGTCACCGGGTCACGTGGCACACTTAGCAACCTTGACTGCGCTGCGGGATAGGGGCATACTATGCTATGCGTTGGGTGTCGTTGCTTCGTTTATGGTGGGATAAATTGCCCAATATCCGTCCCAATTTCATGTTTTCCCAGTCGTTAACGATGTGATGCCCAAGAGAAAACTGTTGGCTCTTTGTTAGGTTCTTAAGTTTTGATTTTCTATGTGATTACCTATTCATTATTAGAGAAAAAAATTCCTTGCAGATTTGGACATCTGTGTTCCGTTACCGTTTGAAAATTCATCGCAATTGTGTGTTGTTTTAGTTCGCTGATGGAAATGTAGTTTTTTTAACCGAGTTTATTATATTGAACCTCCAATATGAAGTAAAAAGATGGCCTTCTGTATGCATATTATTACATTTTAATGAAATAAACTGCGAGATAGTGTCATAGTATTTGTTGGGTGTCGTCGCTTTGTTTAGTACTTCTGCGATACTAAAGGCACATGAAATGCAATTGATTTCGGCACAAAATCTCTGAAAAAAAATAATTATTATAAATGAAATAACGAAAGTTTTGTTTCAAGAAGACATTAAAAGCTGTCCTGATCACTGGGGTGTCATAAAATCTTTATTTCCTTGGAAAAGATTATTTGTCTGTGAAAAATCAATAAATCTTTTGCTAATAGTTTTCGTAGAATCCACAACAGGAATCACCACTGGCATTGACGATAAAAAAAACACGAAAATCCCAGAGAATATATTCCAATTATAATTCGGGCCGGCACCCAAATGTTCGTATGATTAATTTTGGCATGCAAACATTAATCAAACGAGCATAAAAACAATAGACTACATCGCACCATGATATCTTCGTTAAATTAATTATACTACGCCTAGATTTAAATTAGCTGTTGATCATGAAGCGAGTCAATAAAATCGATTTTGTCAAATTCTGTTAATTAGTTTGCCTGAAGATTGCAGCCTTCCAGGGAAGCACAGTTTTTTTCTGAAGCATACCTCGAAGAGAGACTGAAATCAACCATTTATTAGCCATCGTTAAAAGTACTTGAATATTCAAGGATTTCCTTTCTGCATCTGTTTATGCAGTCATAATCTTAATTTTCAGTATCCTAGCAATCTTATATATCCCCGTTCAGCTGTGTGGCCTTCAGCTTTGGTTACGTTTAAATAAATCCCCGTCACCAGCTCGCTCTCCTTCATCAAGAGTGTTTTCAGCCGTGCCTTCCTTTGCTTGCATTTCGTCAACGTGGCTCGCTCTGTCGGTTTTTGTCCTCTAGCCATTTACATGCACCATCGAAAATGTTTCTGAGACGCTTTCTTTGCAGGAGGAGCTAGCTACAAGCATCTCATTAGGACGCTATTACTCGGTCACTCAACCACACTTGGTCTCGTTCTACCGCACTGCACGTCATACGACCCTCCGACTCTATACCCAGAATGTATCGCCACGTGCTTTCCTTAGAAATCCAATATGACGGGTCACAGCACAGCTCTCATGTGCGTCATAAACATGCTCTAGTAATCACCAAATTGGGTACAAAATGCATTAAGTCAGAGCCTTTTTGAATTGCTAGAGTTTGAGGAAAAACCTCACACAAGGTGCATAAAATGTTGAAATCACTAACCAAGAACGGAAGTGCTTAATTGTAGCAATGAATATTTAGACCGTCATTCACATTTAAATCATCCACCTAATACGAGAGTATTCAACCGAGTTTGGTTTGATAGGTAGGGCTCACCTAATACTAAGTAAAACAGCATGCGAAACCAAAATATCAAGCCAAGGGGTCTTTTTTTCTATAACCTGTGCCACCTGTGATTTCCCAAGAAGATCTAGCACCCAAAAATATCACTCAAATTTGGTTAAGATTTGGGAGTCGAGAGGCAACAACCGAAATCGAACCCGTGCTATCCGGGTAGTGCTCAACCCAAATGACTACCACGCCCCTTTAATACCAATACATCAACATAAATACCCCGCGATACACCCTAAATGTTTGGCGGGGTGGGGGGAGGTGTGAATACATGCTGAAGTAAAGCGCATGCAATTTATTATTACACACGTCTACGCGCACTTCATTGAATGGGGGATCGGTATGGTGCGGTTGCTAACGTCCAGGCTTCCAACCGTGAGGGCCCAGGTTCGAATCCCGGAGGTGGCAGATTCTGTTCAGTGGTATCCCGATCCCTATTTGACGTGCACTGTGGACAGCACTTTGAATGTGTACGTCGTCCCTCTGATGGGACGTTAAACTCCAGACCCCTTGACGTCTTTCGACAAGAGTAGGCTAATGCCGACGCCGGGTTTCTCTCCATCCATCCCTAATGGCAACAATGACCTTAGCCACCGGTCGCATCCCCTAAAAACTGCTACTACTACCAATTCATAAAATGGTGCAATATTTTTCCAAAAAAAACATGCTTGCGAATTTCTGACATTTAATATTTTTTAATTTTCGTGAAACTCACAAAAAGGTCTTTCATTCGCAGGTTTCGCGATTGAAATTGATTTTTTACATTACACCACTATTCGATAGCACCGCATCGAAATTGACTTCCACTTGTTCTCCAGACGACCCGTAATTGAATCTTCAAGAAATTCACCGCAGTGCTCCTGGTGCATGTCGAATTTATTGTAATGATCACCATCATTCCAAATAATTAGGCTAACTACAGGCATTTACTACCTTGATCAAAAAGTTCCCGGAATAACCACCGTGTGGCGCTACCATCGTTCCGATTTGAGTTCTGTTTTTTTTGTTAAATTGGTACATCTGTTGTTGATATTCCCTTTAAATCTTAGTGTCATAACTTGACATTTGCAAAAGTTACGTAGCCAAGAGTACATCTATCTCTGTGTGTGTTGGCGATTTTTTACAATTGCAGAAATGGATTTAAATTTGCAACAACGAACTTGTATTAAATTTTGCGTAAAAAACGGATTTAGTGGCGCACGGACGTTGGAAATGTTGGAAAAGTGTTTCGGCAACGATTCTCTAAAAAAAACGGTCGTTTACCAGTGGCACGAGCGGTTCAGAAGTGGTCGTGAGTCAATCGAAGATGATGAACGCAGTGGCAGACCATCGACATCGAAAGTCGGTGAAAAAATTGATAAAGTAAAAGAAATGTTGGTCATAACCGCAAATTAACCATCAGAGAAATAGCGGAGGACTTGAACATTGCCTATGGATCCGCCCAAGACATTGTGATTAATGATTTGGGTTTCCGTCGTGTAGCAGCAAAGTTGGTGCCAAAAGACCTCAATTTCATGCAAAAAAGAGACCGTGTTGACGTCGCAAAAGACATGATTTGCGAGGCTGAATCCGACCCCACATTCATCAAAAGGATCATTACTGGAGACGAGACGTGGGTTTATGAGTACGACACGCAATCCAGACATCAGGCAAGTGAATGGCGTTCACCAAATGAGCCGAGACCAAAAAAACCACGTCGTTTTCAGTCAAAAAAGAAGGCAATGCTGACGGTTTTCATGGATTACAACGGTGTAGTGCATCATGAATTTTTGCCAGAAGGCCAGACAGTAAACAAAGAGTATTATTTGGGCGTTATGAGACGTTTGCGTGAAGCAATTCGCCGAAAGAGACCAGAAATGTGGGCAGAAAACTCGTGGATTTTGCACCATGATAACGCACCGTCGCACAGTGCTATCATTATTCGTAATTTTTTGACGAAAAATGCAACAAATACCATCCAACAGCCACCGAATTCACCTGATTTGGCTCCCTGTGACTTCTTTCTGTTCAATCGAGTTAAAAAACCATTACGGGGAACGCGTTTTAGCAGCCGAGAGGAAGTAATGGAAAAATCGCAGGAAGCACTGATGGACATACCGAAAACCGAATATAAAAAATGTTTCGAGGATTGGATCAAGCGCTGGCATAAGTGTGTCGCAGTCGATGGGGATTACTTTGAAGGGGACAATATAGATCTACGATACGTAGATGAATAAACTTGTATTTTTAATTTTCTGAATAAATTCCGGGAACTTTTTGATCAAGGTAGTATATCACCCATAGTTCATCATTTCATGAGTTATCAATCCGAGGATTGGTTTGTAGTCATACCTATACTTTTTAGTGTGAGTTTTTCTTGTAATAGACAGCCTTCAAAGTAGCGTTTTATAATAAAAATAACTGATCATCCGGCCTTTTTATATAAACTTTTTGAGTATTATTTCTAAAGATTCCTCAAGCAGATATGCCTCTACCTTCTCCATCACCCCCTTTTTTTCTGATTTTAGCTCTTTTTAATTTCCTCTCCATATTTTTTTATTCGCATTTTTTTTCCTCGCCTCTGCTTTTAGATAAAATGATTTAGTATGAGATAAGATGTTCCCATTTAGGTCGTGCTACCAATAGCCCCACCAAACATTGGTTGCTGCGAAACTTCTATTTCTCTTCAAC
The DNA here is from genome assembly GCF_022747635.1 of Hetaerina americana. Classification (NCBI taxonomy): domain Eukaryota; kingdom Metazoa; phylum Arthropoda; class Insecta; order Odonata; family Calopterygidae; genus Hetaerina; species Hetaerina americana. The sequence continues at coordinate 2,215,316 of NW_027287217.1, read as the reverse complement.
GTCGTTGTCAAAAATTACTCTTCGTGAGGTACAACAAATTAAAAAACCTTTATCATATGAGGGCAAGAGCCACACTCCATTTTTTTCCGCTTTCCTTCCTTTCTGCAAAATAATTCTTGAGAATTTCACCAAACCAATTTGCGCTCTTTTTCTGCTTAATTTATTAAAATTTTTTAAGATAAAAATGGTTTGCTTCAATTTTGTATTTTTTCTTTATTATTCTTGGTGCATCTTCTCCAAGGATTTTCCTCTCATGTTTTCCTCAATATCTAGTGTACTAGGAAGTTTTTTGCATACACAATTCTTTCATAAACAGTACGTGACGACACCTCCTCCCGTGCTCTGCAAGCCTGGGATGTGTTAGCACTCTTGTCGCATAGCCTGCCACTCACGATAAGTTTAGGGGTACCATGTAGATGTAAATTCTACATAAAATCCTAAATTCTTTTGATTGGCCGGATTTTGACTTCATTCCAAAAATTTATGGAACATGTGAATAGCTAAAATCCTACCTTTAATCTTTTTAAATTTCATTTTGTATACATAAATTTACGTAGACGTGGATTGGAGGCTTTTGAAATGTGTTTGTGGAGAAGAATGGAGATAGATAGATAGAGCTCTTTATTTGGGCGAAATTGAGACCAAATGGTCCCTTCTTCCATTTAACCCATTGTCGTATACATATTATATTAGGCATTAAACTTATAGTTACATTCATATGTACACATAAATACATATAGACATACATAAATTCATTTAGCACAGATTTGCACATCGAAAAGAAAAAAGTATATATATATATATATATATATATATATATATATATATATATACACGCACATACACATACACAGACATACATACATATATGCATGCACATACCTACACATATAAATACATATCCACACACACATACATACACACATAAACATACATGCATGCATACACATACGGAGAAGGTGAAATGGACAGAAAAGAATACAAATGAGGAAGTACTTGGTATGGTGGGCGAAGAGAGGGGTTGGGAGAAATCCTATGGAGGCAGGAAAAGTGAATGAAGGGGGTATTGACCGGCAGGGGGATTTTGAAGACTGTGATAGAGGGGAGAATGTTAGGCAAACGAGGATAGGTAAGGAGCAGGATGTTGGACGGGATGAAGGGAGGAAGAAAGTACTCAGAGCTGAAGAGGGACCTGATTTAGAGTAGGATGCTGAATTTTGTGTTTTTTTAGGAGGCACAAAATATTTATTTGGTACTTGTGTCCATCCAAAAACCTACCTTTATCGGTAGATTATCTTAATAATACATAAATTTACTCGCAATCAAACATTTGTTTCGTTAAAATTTGATCACTTACAATAGTTTTAACATGATTCATCAAATAAACAGGTTTCCAAAACACATCAAAGCTTTAAAAATCAATAAAACTAATAGTGCACTTACCGATGGCAAACGTAATTAAAAGCAAAACTCCACCGGTTTAAGAAGTGTGGTGTTTAGAGCTCCTACATTATCTTAGTCCATTTTTTACCTTGCCTTTCAATAGCTGTAAAAATGTTTATATACCTTCACTTAGTTACGAAATGGTATAAGAATTTGATGTCTTGGACATATATATGTTAGTATCATGCAAAATTCTAATATTACCGAGTGAGAACAACAAGAACATCTATTAAGAAGTCTCTTTAGCTTAATTTCAATTACGAGACAAGATTTAGCATTGCCATTTGTCAAAAGATGAGAATTTTAGTTCCGAAAAGGAATCACATAAGCTTGAGCTATTAGAATGGAAGCAATTCAAATATGTCAATGGTTTCGTAATCGCCAGTTTTCACTGTCCAAAGAAAGAAAATCACTCGCGTACTCGTATTTTTTGCTAACAAAAAAGTTAACGACTTTCCATTACAGGGATTTGATCTCCATCAAAGTCGAGTCCACTCACTATCAATAAAATATTCTCAGGTTTTACTCTTTGCGCAGGCTTAATTGTAATTCCAAGAAATATATAAAACCCATTGATGCTGACGGCCGAATGAAGTGAGACCTGACGAATGAGGACGATTGCCAAGATGTCTTCAACTACCATCCCCCGTCACTTACACATCCTAATCGTAATTTCCTCGACTAATGTCAGAATAACTCATTTATCGGCATTGAATCTCACGCACTACCTTGATGTGAGAAGTAGGAATCCCTATTCAGCAAAGCGACAGATCAGCCAAAAAAAAACACTCTGACGTAGTGGGAGAGGTAACAAAGGAACATTTAGTGCTTACAACTTTGACAATATTTATTTCCAAGCGCATTAAAATAGGCAAAGATAAATACTGTTTAAATGTTAATCTACTGAACGTGAAGTGTTTATATTCTGAGTTAAACTTTGCGTTCATTTTGAAAGTTGCTGATGCATTTCATTAGTGAGATCCCGAGTAATAAATATATGCCAAACGGATTCACCCTAATTATGAATTGCAATAGATACATATAGGTAGAAAGTACTAATCATTTGCATTTGTGTCATATCATAGTATACGTTTAAATCCAAAGACTTGAAGTGAAGTAGAAAAAAATGCCATATGCAGAACACGTGAATTTTTCCTCACCAGATCTTTCTTGCCAAACAGCAGGCCACAGAGAAGGAATCCTACCGCACAAACATCTGAACTGCCTTCGCCGAGTGATTTAGCACGAGGTGAAACCCACATATAAAATTGAAACTTGGGGTGATTAACTGTTTTCTTTACTATACCGAACTTAAGCTCAGCAATCGATGCCGATTAATATCAATATTTGATTACTCTACCATGTTATGTCGTATTTTCTTCCATTGAAAGCCTACAGATTAAGAAATAAATTATTATGGGAATGACTACCTACAGCATGCACCTTAAACCAATGATGGTCAAATTTTTCATTCAATCATCAACTTCTAATGGAGGTGCAAATACTTATTGAAATGAAAGAAGTAACTTTGTAATTCCACATAAATTTAATTAAAAACATGACCAAGGTTACGAAGTTAGACGTCACCACCTTATATTGGCGTCCAACTGCAAAACCTAGGTCGTGTTTTAAATAAATTTTGCGTAGAATTACAAGGATACTTCTTTCATTTCAATATGTTGCGTAAATTCCATTAAAGTTACGCCTGAGACGAAAAATTACAGATAATTCTTTTCTAAGTAACGCAAGGAAAGGACTTTTGGGGAAATATCGCCAAATTAAATCGAAACCTATGTTCATTAGTGGTTTCGACTCACTCAAATGAAAAAAAATATGGCCTAGGACGGTATTTGGGTGGAGCTCGTCGGTCCTGAATCGCCGGAACTCGAGAAGACGGCATCCCCCGTTCTGCTGCCCCACTGCCCGCTCTCTCTCTCTCTCTCTCTCTCTCTCTCTCTCTCTCTTATCCCATCCCCCCTCACTTCGACCCCCAGCGTCAACCCCTCCCCTACCGCCGCCTTCCCCTCCCGCCACCTCCTCCACCCACCCCACCTCATCGCCGTGATTTGTGACTTTGCATTAAGGCCGAGATAATAGAACCCAACAGGCCGGCCGCAATATAAATGAGTAATTATTTATTGCCTATTTTTCATTCCGCTCTAACCCCCACTCCCTCTACCCTTAGGGCCCTCATAAGGGAGCCATAGTTTTAAATGCGCATTAATCTGCGGTGGTGATTGTGCGAGATATATCTCGTTGGATACGCCCCGAGGTTTGTCTTTATTTTCTTTTTTATTTATTTTCCCCTTTGGGAGGCGATCCCGTCGCGGAGGGCGCCCGCACTAAAAACAAAAGAGAAACGGCGACCGCGAGTCGGGTCGCCGAAGGAAGGAATGCAACCCCTCTCTTTCTCTCTATCGATGAAAAAAAAGAGAGAGAGAGAGAGTTAAGCAAAATCATTACACCCCAGGCGCGGAAATCGACCGCCCGAGAGGAAGCTGCCTGCCTCCATTGGTGCGGAAGGGAAACATGGATTTCCTACAACACTTGCCGTGATTAATGCTGCTGATGTCTTAGTTTTCTCCGCGGATCCTCGAGTAGTCCGCGACCACCCCTTAACACTTCAGATGGAATATAATAACTACCTATCCGGACTCGGTCACCTCTATATAATTTTCTTCCATCAATTGACATGTCATTATCGTCCATTTACTGGTCACTGAGTGTGTCTTGAAATTAAATTGCATGCCTGTGCGTCAGTTAAAAATATGTAAAAACTTGATACTTGGACAGTTTCGCTTAGTCGTAGTGTTAAGTATCTTAATAAACTTCATTAAGTTCTATGCTACCGTATCAAGTTTAAATCTGATGACATATCTGATGCAGAATGTCGCATACCTACGTTAGAGATGCATATACATGTACTTTAGGTCACGTTATTTGGGCAGTGCTTATTAATTGCTCCAAAATATTTTATGTTTGAGTTGTGACGGCATTTCAATAGGGAAAGGATAGCCCTGCTGTGAGTTTAGTGACTCTTTATGTTTGTATTATCAGCCTCGTTATTTTTTATCATTTTGTTTTGTTTGGTGGAGATTAAAACCCACCTGAGTATCTGAATTTTTACGAAGGTTAAATGTAAAAACGGAAAATAAGGTACATTAGTGGATATCAAGGAAAGAGAATAAGAGTGTTTGGCTGTACGTATCTACATATTTTATCATCGCTATTCATTTCGCTTTGAAATACAAAAATATTATGTTTTAAAATGAATTGAAAAGCTATTTCTTTTAATTAACTGGACGGCTGAATAACTATTCTGTTGGAAGGAGGGGGGTGAAGAGAGGAAGGAATTACACGGAGATAAAGAGGGGCTGGTCGTAACGTCGGTGTTGGGTTGTGTTTTGTTGAGAAACACAAAATATTTATCTGGTAGTTTTGCCCTTCCAAAACTTACCTGGTAGATTACCTAATAATAATATTGATAATAATAATAATAATAATAATAATAATAATAATAATAATAATAATAATAATAATAATAATAATAATAATAATAATAATAATAATAATAATAATAATAATAATAATAATAATAATAATAATAATAATAATAATAATAATGACCCTATATAAATTATCTTGAGTAAATAGTTTAATCAAATGGTCGTGTCATGGCCTAAACTTCATTCTCTACAACATGTGTCAATGTATATAGTACTTCGAGCACCAGCCTAATTGGGCAATTGTTTCCCAGTGCTAAAAAGGCGGTAATGTTTTTATTGCCGAAATTGTGAACACAGAAACTACCATTGTTCCGGTAGGTTGGGCAATTTCAATGAAACTTCATTGCTATTGAATTTAACGTACTTCTCTGGTCGTGTTAAAACTGCATGAAGCCACCATAATTCAAACCTACTATATAACGTTATTCATGGGTTAGCAATGCCTGCGATAAAATATATTTTAATTATTCTACAGTCAAATATCATTCACCTTGAATTTAATTTCAAGCCAATATCTGTACATATCCGTAAGTTCAAACATGAAATACGAAATGTTAGACTCACCTTTGACTATAAACTTTTAAAGTTTAAATGAATTAAAATTTGTGATATCGTCGTTTTTTGTATGTAGTACAAACGCAAACAGTTTCTCTCGAATATGCGACTCCTTAGGCTAGAGAGGTTACCGGCTAAGTCCATTGTTTTGTCATTGGTCGTTGATTTGAGATTACCGTGCAAAAATAATAAGATGCGGTCTTAAATTTACTAAACCGTTCTATTTACTGTTTTTTTTAGGATTTAAATAGCCTCATATAAGTAAGTTCAAGAGATTTACTGCATAAAAGGAAGCCCTGGTAGCTAAATTGGTTAAAGCACACTGACGAAAATCAATGGATCCGGGTTCGAATGCCAGTCCAGGCGAATGAACTAATCACCCTGAAATCACTAAATCTCAACGTACATCAGGGGATGACTCCGTTGAAGTTACCGTCGCGGCATATGCCACAATTCTCTGAATCTCTGAAGTGCTCTGACGTTTAAAGCAGGCATCCCTGTGCAACAATTACAGAGAGTAAAAATTAATTGGCTCGATTGATGTACAATTAGCGAATGATTCCGTTAAAGGTTACTGCTGCTGTATCTTCCGCAGTTTCTTGGAATCAAGTATCCCTATTGATTTTATTGGGCCAATTAAAAATCTCATGATCTTTCCTGATAGTTCTCCAAAGTTTACTTTTTTCATTTAATTGTGTGTATGACCATCAATATGGTAATCAATGGTGTAATTTCTACATTATTATTAAGAGAATGGGGGAAAATTATTGTAACTGTAAATAATTGCGGCAATCGTTTCGTTCAAGATGTGGGGTGGGGATAAAAGGGAGCTTTTAATTCCTTTCACAATCACCCCCCAGCGCTTTCATCGATTACTTACAGCAAACGGCATTTTTCTCAAACCATTTTTAAATGTGAGCAACCGTAAGAGCTCGTAGTTTGTTATGTAACCGTTATTATTGATTTTATTTGCTCATAATTCTAAGGCACTGATACTTTCTTTTTTGGAAAAATGGCTCAATTATTTAAAGCTCCAGGCATTTCCCCCTTAATCTCCTGGATTACGCAAAGGGTAATAACTGTTCGTTAAGAATTTAACCATTGCTATTGATTTTAAATACTAATCAAAAGAAATATTCTCATGCTTTACGCTTGGGGATCACTCGCCCCTGTTGCTCTTCACGATACCAATACATCGCAACACGACCCCAATAACGGTTACGAAATACAATCGTTCCCCTTGGGGTCAAGGAGACCTCGGAACATCGCAGGAGGAGGCGGCAGCCTGGGGGGGAGGGTTAGGTAGACGAGGGGTGGGTGGTTGGGTGTAAGGGGGTGAGGGCCGGGGAAGGGGTGCGGGCGATCGTTAGTGAGAAAAGGGAGAGTACTCGGGAAGGCGGGCAAGACGAGTGGGCCGACTGACTGACTCGCGAAATTAAATTAGCCGCCAAACCCAACTGACAACCCCGCCTCAGCCGTACCTCTAGGCGGATATAAAAATCGATGTGTTTAATGAACAAAAATCGATTGTCAATGAGAGAACGACGCAATAAATATGTATCTTGTTCGATTTCTTTTTTTTTAATTTAATGGAATCAAATGGCTGGCTACGTCGCGCGAAACTCTTAAAAATGACTCACTGGCTTCCGCAAATCAAACTCCCACGTGGACGGTTACTTAAATAACTATTTGTTAGTCGCACGGCCCCGAGGGGAGGGCCATTAGCAGAGCGACCATTCTGATGACGTCATGGGCTATTCTCGGACGATGACAGGTATTGTTGGGCGTCGTCAATCTTGGCTCTCTGTTGGGAGAATGTTGAAAAGGGAATAAATTTCCCGGGAGGGGGAGGGGATTAATATTTTCAATATATGTCATCGTCGTCTGGGAGAGGAATTGGCCGCTGAGCGCCATTCCCTCGACTAACAACGATTCCCTTCATCTTCCCGCAGCGCCCGGTGCTCGTATCTAAGGTGCTCTTGGACGGGAGGCACCATCGATGTACATCATAAATGTTTGTGAATGAATTTCGACGGAAGAAAGTCTAACCACAGCGCGAAGCCGATCCGAGAGCGGATCCAAGTTGGGTTGGTTTTCTTTGTGGAACGTTTTCGGCTTCAATGAAATCTAAAGCATGTGTCTTTTACTCATATGCCCAAAACGAATTTTTTAAATCTACTCCACTTTGAGCTTAAAGTTATCTATTCTATGGTGTCTTGCGGGTTCTAAATTAGTGTAATTAGTTTTTCTAAAACATACCTTACATTAAAAGTTCTATTCAGGAAAATAACTCCTAAAATTATTTTTGTCAAGATGAAAATTCTCCTCTTAAGAGGTTTCCTAGATCAACTACTTTACGGGATCGTCTCTCTCTCACTTCAAGTAAAATGATGAAAACAAATATACGAGTATTTTCTATGGAAACGCAAAATTATGTTGATTCTTCCATGTGCAATACAATGGAATGCCACAAAGTATCGGTCTGAACTTTCTCTCTATAAGGCAATGGACTTTTTTTTAAAGATACGAGGGTGGTCTAAAACGTTTCCGACCTAACAAAGGTACAAGAAATTTTTTCTGAAATTTTCTGAGTCGGAAAATTTTCAGACCATCCATGTATCAAGACCATATAAGGCAAAGAAGAATAAAATTATGAGGCATAGGGTACAATAGCCAAGGAAAAAAAGACCAATCCTGATCACCGGAAAAATTGAAACCCCAATTATTGCTGAGTTGAATATTTGAATCGATTTAAAACACCAAATGACACCCATAGGTTCATTGCCCTCCACACCATTATTACTTGAATAACTATTTAGAACAAGCGGAGTTTTATTATAATTTATTCCTGAATATTTCCAACCAAATGACAGTTATCGGTTATTGTATCACTTATTAGTGCATGAGTTTAATGCAGTTAATGATTTTTTAACCGGTAAATACAAGTAGCGATAGGTTCACAACTTGCCAATGATATATTTTTGAGCGAATTTCGAATAAGGAAGTACATTCGACTTGTTGGCATATAGTATGTATAACTACGCCGCTAGCTTGGGAGAGGTTTTTGACTTGAAGCCATAATGTAACTGTTCATTATGAAGCAATTGGTAACTGTGAAACCATTTTGTTGCCGTATTAATATAAGTAACCTTATCAAAACTTGGCATAGTTTAGAGGAATCATGGAAAAACAGCCGATAATTTAAAAATATTTCTCTGAATATTCATATGTCATATTATTATACACATAAAATGCGATTTATTATTTTTTACCTCGACTCAGAAGCCTACATAAGGTTGCAGTAATTTTTACTGAAAAAGATGCGCCTCTAATAAAAAAAGAATTTGATAATCCGTGATTTTAACAAAAAATCCAACGAATCTCCTTAACCTTTTACCAGCGTCTCACGCTTGAATGACAGGTATCAGACCCGATATCTTCGGGCCAACCGTAGAATACGAAATTTCTCCTGACTCAACCGATTAAATCTAAAAATAATTATTTCCCTTTGTGTAATACACAGAGCATCTATAACCCAACAGTTTCCGGAGAATGTGGCAAAAAACCTTTCCGAGCAAATTGGCGCAAAGATAAATGAATGTCCTGATGAACTTTCCTGACTCCAAGTCGTTCCGTTCTCTTCAAAGCACTCCCTCGACATGATTCGCTAATGCCCTATGTGGTCTCCGGCCAGACCAACAAGCCCGTGTGGCGAGCCACAGACTGCAAATTGGTAGAAGACCAAATTAAGGCGCCAGAGTAATTTGAAGAAGTCGAGAAGATCTTTTTATGGGATGTGGAAAAAAAACGACAGGTCTACCGCGAGAAGTGCAAAATCAAGGCACACACACACGAGAGGCTGCCGTTTATTATGCGAAATATTAATCGCTCTTCACGTGGAAAATGTCTCCCTTTCCTCCCTCTCTCACTCTCTTCTCTCCTTTTATAAACATTACGATAAAGATTAGAGATATATCGGATACAGAAAGAATTCGTTTCAATTGCCATCCTTTCCGCATGCAATAAGAAACCAGAACAAAGGCCAAAGGAGCAATTACATTAGACTGATCAATTTTTGGCCAATTTATTTTCTATTAAAACTATCATTGATGACAGCACATATACAGTGAAGTTTTGTTCACACTTGCAAAAAAGTCGACAAGCCACAGCCTTGGGACGTGATCAGGAGTGTTATCATGCATATGATTAATATAATTTAAAAATGAAATTCGTTAACTTCTTAGATCGATCAAAGCCATTTGTTATCCCAGTTAGTTTCATATCTTTGATTTCATCATTTATTTCCGTGTCGATACGATAGCATCTTCTGATGAAGATTCTGTATGCTTAGTGAGGAATTATTCCTTGATATGAATGTAAATTATAGCGGCGGCTTTAAGGAGACCATGCAGATTAACACCATAATCGATACACCATGATCACGAGACAGTGCCAAAGTTTGTAGATAGCGAGAGGCAGACATTCGCTCCCCTTCCCACACCCCATATCTTGTCCCCATCCCTATGCTCCATCCCCCAACCCCTCTCGCCAAAGTCGAAGTCCTCTCTCATTCCACATGAATTTGCAAAAGCGCTGCTCCCCCTCCCTCAAATGGGTGAGTGAACGAATTATCAGACCGTCTCGATTCGACGCTAATCGATAATTTCGCGTGCACTCCGTGAGTGTTGCCCCTTCTGCCAATTCTCCCACCCCGGCCCCAATCCCTCCCACCGCTATACTATATACACATCCAACCCTTCGCATCTCCCCCACTCCCACCCACTCACCCCCTGCATCCCTCCCGTTCTCTCTCGCTCGACCAATCGCAGCGGAAGACGGCATTATTGGGATCCACCCCTCACCTTCCCACCCACCCTCACTCTCCCACAAGCCGCCTCCACCTCGACTCCTCCCGGCGGAAATTAATGACTTCGATCGGCAACAAATACACCCAAGGGATTTCGATCCCACTGTCTGGAGCGACCACAACGCCCGGCCACTCAAACACATCTCGTATTGCTGTTCAATTTTCATGACACTATGAAACAAGAAAGTGAACGTTGTTCCCACAGTCATCTTCATATGTTCAACTTTACAGGGTTAGCAGGGAGCACGTTTGTTGCGCGAAGTTGAGACCAGAACTAACATTTTTCTGTCGGGAAGATTAAAGAGCCCACTAACTTGACATCGCATTACGGGCAATATTTGGGTCACTTCTTTGAGATCCATTCATCCAGTTGCTTCCATGAATCTAATTCTTTGCCCCTTATTCTCAAGAATACCTTCCATAATTCGTCCCAGCGTACATAGTTACGTGGGTAGTTCAATAAAGATTCAATAAAGAAATTTGAGTCCATTTGTGGCACGATTTGGTTTGAAAAATTCTGCTGGTCAAAAGGAGTTACTGGACATACACGAAAAAACTATTACATAGTGCGTAGTACTATTGTCCAAAGAAAAACTAATATGGTAAACTACTGGTGTTATTTAATATCGTACGTGTATTTGAAGTTTCCCTTTTAAAAAGTTTCAATAGTTATGAAAAACAATGGCATGGCAACTTTGAGCGCAGCAAACTACAACATTTTCAAGTGATTGCAGGAATGTTTTCCCCGGGTTTATCACAATGAGAACTGGACAGATTATTTCTTTAAGTATTCATTGAAATTAGGAGTATAAATACTTATGTGACCATAAGAATAATTAAATAATAAAGTGGTTTATGTAAATTCGGAAAATTTGAGGGTAAATAATGAAATATTGATGCTATGACACAAATAATTGCAACTTTTAGCTCGTGGAGATGTAGAAAAATGTATTTGAAATAAAATAAAGTTGAAACCCGATCGCACAATCGGCGTAAAATATGTGCCAAACTATGAACCTTCCGTGCCAATCAATTTTACAGAAACCTTCCTCTAGATGGCGTTTCAAGGTAAACTTCACGCTCACAACTCAAGCACCCCATATCACGATATTTAATCACAATACACATCAATCACGACACGTAACGTGTTCTGATTAATAACTCGCAGTCACGAAGATATGAGTTTCTCAGAGTAACTCTATAAACGCAACGACATCAAAACAACTTATGAAGGAAACAATACGTCGTCAGTAAATTTGTAGTACTCCATTCTAGCCAATTATTTCTAATTAATAACATTTTTGACTTCTCTGGTGATAGCATAATACATTAATGCCTCTCTCTTTCGCAGTATTACACATCAAATTTGCACATAGCCTTTTAGCTGTTAAATCAACAAGGTAAATATACATTGAGTAGGCATGAAATAATCGTTTTGCATATTGCGGTTACTGCCATTGTAATACCTACATTTTCCGACAAATTTTTGCTGCCTGGTAGCTATTCCTTTCTTTGTTAATAATGAATCACATATAGCGCACGTCAAATTCTATTAAGTGTATAATGTTTTACTTTTAAAAACTTTTTTTGGGACGAATTAATTTCAAAAAAAGGTAATTTCTCTTAATTTATCAGGCAAATTGTTTCAACCCCTATTTCTGAGGACCTTAAAACTGTCTCTGGTGTGTTTGCGATTCACAGTAGCCATTATTTTCTTGTAATGAGATTTACCAGGCAAACAACATCCAAAGGATCATTTTGCCCGAGGCGCGACTAGGATTATCAGCCTAACCCATTGGGAAACTTCAGTTGGGCAACATGGAAATAAATATACTTGTTCCCATGCTACGCTATCAATTGGTGAGCAAATACTTTACCAATATTTTACTCAAGGGAAACAATTTAACAAAATGGAATAGGAGAATCCATTATCAGCTGCATCCCTACTTTATAAAAACTCTGATATTGTTTGAAAGATGAAAAAGTAACCACTTAATTTCCTTATAAGTAGTCTAAGAGCATTTTCTTATTTTGTAAGCATAAGTAAAAGCAGTGAGCAGCTATATCTCTTTATAATCCATTTTCATGATAGAATCCATTCTCACCATCCGATAAAGGACATTATTTCTTAATTTGCACAATGCGATACAGAAGTATGCAGTGTCGAAAAATTAATAAGATCTACTCACAAATCTAGAAAATCCGAAAGGGCTGATAGTGGGGCTCGCACACAAATTTTCAAATAGGGACAGCATTGCTCGAAATTTCAGTACTTTTTTTGCATAATTCAATGCAAGAGTTGGTGGAATACACATGATGGGAATTTCATTCAAGACTAAGAAAGGTGGTTTTGATGTGTGACGCGAATTAGGGCCGGATTTCGTGACTTGTGCGACGGAAATTTAAAATATCTGTCATCGAACGTAGCGTAGCGCATTTGAGTTGCGAGAGTGTGGAGGTCAAAAGGAGAGGGGAAATTAAGAGAGGCGGAACTGCCTTTCAAATGTGATCGGCTGAAATAGAAAGCTGAAGAGAGGATTAATAATATCAACCCGTCAATAATGTGATATTAAAAACTGAAAGCAAAGAGGTTATCGAGATTCGATGAGCAAAATCTTTCGAATGAGTTACGATTGGCATCACTATCGATCACTAAGAGATGTTGATATTCTATCCAATCACATTACATTAAATGTGATTGGATAGAATATCAACATCTCTTCGTCTCAATTTCTGCCCGATTATAAATTCCTATTTTATTTGAAAATTTATCATTATCTCTGTCCTCCTGTACTAAGGAAAGAGCCTGTTCGTTTACACATAAAATAGGTAAAGATAGAGACAATTGGTTGCTCAAAAAGACTTAGGGAAAGCATGCTGGTAAAATGAAGCAGAGAGAGTAGAAAAATTGGCATTTGGGTGCGAATTTATAGAGATAGAAATTACGTCTAATCAAGAGCTAAATACTCGTATCGAGTGATCTAAACTGTAGCATGGTATTTTGGAATATTTTTCGTTGTGCTGGTATGAGGTCACTAGAAGCGCAGCAGTGTTTAGTAATTGGGTTCATCCAAAGGCTGACATGAAACGGGCGAACACTGCTAATAATAAATATGGACGAATACGTGAATGAATGTGGGGAAAAAATATATAATTTTTAATGCTTGATATCCGAAAAAAACGGAATCATGGATTCATTTTTCGGGACTACGGGGGTGGTAACCGGGAAGTATCCCGTGTTAGTGGGACTCATGGACACCTCCAAGCGAATGAGGCCAACACGATAATGTCAAGCGCATTAAGAAATGGGCGGGTTCCCCTCTCCGTCTCGCAAGATACCCCCGCCCTGGGGGTTTCGTCGGCGACGGACGGAAATGCAACAAACGGGTTTCCACGCGCCGGGAGATAACCGCGAGCAAATAAAACAAAAGGAGACGGCCCCCCTTTCTCCACGCAAATACCCACCCCCCTCCTCCTCGCCCCTAACTGTCTCACTCAGGACCCATTTACGCTCGGGCGGAGGGCATATACAACCAACTTACCGACTATAGGGCTTCAACCCCCGCCACCACTTGAGGCTCCCGCTGTGCCCCCTTCCTTAAAAGCATTTCATTGTTGACGTTCTTCGCTCGGACGCCCCCTCTCAACCCTTTGCTTTCCTCACCCCCATTTAACCATTGCCTCAATCCTAAAACCCACCTGACTGACCGACTGACGAGAACTTCGGAAGTCGATGAAATCGTTTGGGAGTCCAAACGCGGAACTAATTCCTTGTCGGCGTCCGTAGGAGCGTGCTGCTTAAGGATTTACCATTCCCCTCCTCCCTCCCTCTGTCTTTCTCACTTCCATCAATTTGAAGGCCCTGTCCAAATAGACTGTCCACCGCACGCGACCTTACGTACGCTTCAACGAAAAGTGCGCAAGTAACTTTGCGGGGAGGTTCACGGGACACCGTCAAACGTGGTCGGCGTGAGATTCACTAGAGCCTGTTAGTCTGTTGACCTTAATCTGGCCGATTACGTCACGTGAGAGGAGAAATAAGTCTGGGATAGCGGGGTGGGTGCATAACCAGACGTCTTGCATAGTGACTCACTGATAGTGGGTCCGGGCAAGTTTAGGATGCAGCCTGTCGAGGAGAGTCGATTTCGCGAGCACATAATCAGAAGTAAAACAAGCTCGCCTGTTCGGGTCGAGTGAAGGAAACCCACCTCGACTCCTCTGCCCTTCACTCTTCCCCATATCAATAGCTGGTAACACACAGCCATACCATCCCCGGTACTCATGGCGACCCATCTCATCTGGCAAACTAGGGCTAGGCTACCAAGCGTTTCGTTTTCCTTTTCTAGTTTCTAACAGCTTCTATTATGCTTGATGTTTCTTTGAAATTAAGAAAATTCTCATAACAAACAACGATTACAATTTGTTTGTTGAAAGCTTAAAAGGAAAGACAAATTATTGGTTTCAGGCTTAACTTGGTTTAATCTAATCTTGAATTTGAAATAACAACTGTGGGAATGGCGAAACATTGAATACAATAACTACGACCGGTTTTACCCAATACTCGACATTTTCAGGTCCCTATACGCGTAGATTTCACCAAAGTGATTAAGTCCGTCTTGCCGTTTTAACCGTCTCGTGAAGTTTCCACAGATTTTCTTTTTTTGCATGAAGAAAAAGTAAAGTCCGTGTAAAAATCTCAGAGAGTTTGTACTTGAAGGAGACGAGCGACAGAATCCCTCAGGTTACCCCGACTCTTGTTGGGAATCCTACCCTTAATCATGAAATATTTTCTCTACCTCACGAAAGTGTCCTTTTTGTATAAATTTGAATAAATCTGAAAGAGAAAAATAATTATGAAAATATACCTTTCAAAATATTCATTTCCGAGGATTTCTTTACTAATAAAACCTTATCATCATACTGCTTGTATGTGCCACGTCATCAGCCCTTTAAGGAAATAAGAGGTGATCAATACTTCAATTTAATATGATCATGAAAACTTCAAGAGATATAGTAAATTGGTTTCAACTTATTTGATCAATTTAAACTAATTCAAAGAAAACAATTTTATCTTTGGAAATTAATTCCTTTCAGATCTTTGCAAAATTTTATCACTTATATTAACATGATAGTTGAAAGAATACTTATATTGTTTAAACAAACATATAAACACAAGGGAAAACCTACCCTTGATTCATTACCTTACCATTTTGCTGATGAAGTTGGCTCGCGGCACCGAACATTAAAAGCAACGAATGAATCGTGTTTTTTTATTAAATTTCACGCTTCCGACTCCACATTTACAATATTAATAATTCACGTTCACGCATGGAGGGAGTAGTTCCGATTTTTTCGCGAGAAAGGTACCAAATTGCCAAACTTGCATTACCGCGATAAATCGAGCCATATTAATATGTTCACCCCCAAAGTATAAGAACCACCACTTCTCGCCATTATCGCGGATTGCGGAACAACCTGCATGTGCGCTTGGCATTTTAATGCACCGCCGAGTTGCACTCGACGCGCTCCGATTGAACGCTCTTTGCCTTCTGGGGGGCCGCAATGTGTGGGCCGGATCGCATTTTTGTCCTACCTCCGTATTTCCATTCGAAATTCATGACACGGAAGTAGGAGGAGAAGAAGAATGGTTGGTTACATTTGGATTTAATCTGCGGAAGGAACGGAAGTCTAGGGAACGCGCAGGAACAAAGGCTACCAAATCGAAATTATCGATACACCTGCATCGATTCATCAAAATAATATCCATGTAATTATTTCTTGTTTCTTTTAAATATTTTCAATAAAATACTTTACAAAATCACGTTCCGATATAAAATAAGTCGTTTTCTTTCCTGATATAGATAACATGATATAAAGTATATTTCAAGAGATTATTAGAAGAATAATGTGTTGAATAATTATTTCCGCATAAAGTGTAGATGCATATTGCACCCGAAATGTTGTAATGATGAATTCTAACTTTCAAACACGAAAACCCACCGTATGGCGAACATATACTCATTCACATGGAAATAGATATAAGAAAAAGGAATAGGGGCACAATTTTTGCATTTGTGATCTGTTCGATTTCGCCTTTTCCACCTCTGTTTTTTTCTCTTTTATGTTTCCCTGTCCCTTTTCCTAGTATATATTTCCATGGTAATGAGGGTTCGTCCGGAAAATAAGTGTACTGACTCCTGGGCTGGGCGCGCCGCTCCAGGCGCGCCCAGCACCGCTCTGACGGGCTGCGATTGGAGGGGGGTATGTTGGCAAGCGACGCTGAAAAAGGCAGTCGGCTCTGAGTCGGTGTAGTGAGGAGCTCTGTTAACGCGAACCTCCACGCTCGACCCACGTCACGGAACGCGATGCCGAAGTTTTTGGAGCAGCGTCATTCCATCAAATTTGCGGTAAAGCTTGGGAAATCGTCTACCGAAACTGTCGGTATGATTAACCAGGCTTACGGGGAGTCAGCCATGTCCAGAATCATGATCTTTCGGTGGCACAAGATGTTCGTGGAGGGCAGAGAAGAGGTCGACGACGAGTCTTCGAGAGGTTCCCGATGATGCCTTCGCGGGAGCGTTCCAGGAATGGGAACGCCGCTGGAACAAGTGTATCGTCTCACAAGGGTCCTATTTTGAGGAATGTTAGCTTAAGATATGTAAAAGTGTAATAAATTTTTTTTCCTGAGCTCAGTACACTTATTTTCCGGACGAACCCTATATATATATATACTCATATATACAGAAACAGATATAAGGAAAAGGGATAGGAACACATATAAAGGACGAACACAATAGAGGTGGGGAAGGCGGAATCGAACGGATCACAAGATAGCCCCCTGACGCCATCTCTTGGCTGAAAGAATCGGGGCGCTTGGCGACATATTAGACCCACGGATCTCAGGGTAAATTGACTATCGTCGATAGCTCAAGTGGTTAAGAGCATCCGCCCGGCAAGTGGAAAGATCCGGTGTTCGAGTCCCGGTTGAGGAAATATTTTTACTCTTGTGATCCGTTCGATTCCGCCTTCCCCACCTCTATTGTGTTCGTCCTTTATATGTGTTCCTATCCCTTTTCCTTATATCTGTTTCTGTATATATGAGTATTTATTCGCCGTTTGGCGGGATTTCGTGTATATATATATATATAATATATATATATATATATATATATATATATATATATATATATATATATATATATATATATATATAATTCGTTGAAATGTTAATGCAATATATCATACGGCTAGTGGCCTGAGTAAGTCAAGAAGATGTAACCTGAAAAACCTCTATCGCCCTCAAATCTACTCCCAGCGACAGTGATCCGTGAATATCTACTTAGAAGGATATTTTAAATTTGCAGTTTAACCGCCAGTTAACATCGTAGTTGGGATGAGCAAAAGAATTAAATACGAAAATCAAATCAAGCATGGAAAATTAATATTTTATATAAAACTATGAAAAAAATGATCGAGTGAAAATTATCGATATGGAATTGTATCAATACAAGGAGCTCATCCCCAAATTCAGTCGTCGTAGCCCGAGCCGTCGGAACAAGGCAACCGGTTCTCGGGCTTCCTGCAGTCAACTTCCTCCCACTCTGTGCACGGGCATGTGGGTCCGTTGCTCGCCCGCCCAGACAGTCTAATCTCGCCTGTATATCTCTCGTATATGTGAAAAGGGCGATTAGATACGGGTCACATCACCAGCGGACGCTTTTCTTTAGGCGGATGCCTGCAACTCGTTCCGGGAGAACGTTTTGTTTACCGAAGGCGTTGAGGTGCCTTCGAGGTAAGCCTTAAGAGAAATCACTACCGCAGCCGAAGAAATCTACTGGCAATAATGTCATCGCAATGCCTAAGGCTGTCGCACGCCTTATCAGTCATTCTATCAATAGATGCCGATAACTGGGGAGAAACTATCGTCTGGAATGGATCAATCGCCGGTATCAGACTTTGGGCAAAACATACCAACACTGAAGGACAGCGAGCCAAGGAATCAGTCCTTATCAAACGCTGATATCTCAAATTGAAAATCACAGAAAAAAATTATATATATATATATATATATATATATATATATATATATATATATATATATATATATATACACACCATATCAACCACAGTAATCAACCCGAAGGTCGGTTTAGTAGGTGATGGTAGAGATCACCCTATACGGCTTGTGAAAATTCACACATCAGGGTAGGGGGGCCAGTTCCTTTCCCTGTGCCGGTTATGGTTTCCCAGGAAGATCTGGTACCCGAAAAATGACTTTAGCTCGGGTGGAGCTGCAGGTGCCCAGAGTGCCTTGCCCGGGAATCGAACCCGGGACCCTCCGGTCAGCAGTCCAACGCTCTACCCACCTGACTACCGCGACCCACTATATATATATATATATATATATATACATATATATATATATATATATGTATGTATATAAATATATATATATATTTTTTTAATGAATTTTTCTAGCCCACATGTGTGTGTGTGTCTATATATATATATATATATATATATATATATATATATATATATATATATATATATATATATATATACATACACACACACATGTGGGCTAGAAAAATTCATGGTGGTTCATTTATCGCCGATAATAAGACGCATAAGAATCGAATTGAGCACACGATTTCGAATGTCGTTATTGGTCACGTTCGGGGGACATTGAATTCAGTCTGAAATCGCAGTATCTAAGTTGAAAAGCATCCGCCTAAACATTTTATGCCGTATGCCGCGTGAAACAGCGATCACAAAGCATATCTAACGTAGCAAATACAGGTCTGTGCTCGTGAAACGTGAGACCATCGCATTTTCGCACCAGGGTGAAATCCTAAGATGGTCATCATATGTTATAATTAGGAGAGCATTAATGTGACAGCAAGATATTTAACATCGCTCAATTGGGCTAAGTCGCCGAGATAGCCCACCTCGAAAACGCTAGGTGCAAATTCCATTAACCGGAACGTCTCTTTATCATTCTTTTCAAAGGAGATAATCACATATGATTCAGTATGCTACGAAAACGGCTCTTGATATATTTTCGCTAATGGGTATGTGCCTCGAGGTTGAATCAATATCTTCAAATTCAGCACATAAGTTGAGTCAACATAATACCTGTGACATGCACCACAACGTTCTCCTTTGGGGAAAATGTAACCCCTGTAGTAAACATTTTAAGAGCTTATGAATACTAAAAATGCTGGGTGATTAGACGATTCAAACGTGGGTAATTTCTCGAAGTGTATTACGAACGACAGAGCAGCAGAGTTTACGTAAAGATTCTCGTCGAGACATTAAATAATTTTAAATATTAAAATATCCAGGAACCGTAAAACGAAGCAATCCCCCAATGTAAATGCCTGTGAGTGTCATTTACGAGCACTGAATACCTGAGCTTGCGCTTGCTTACACGTAGTCCTTGTATTCCCGTCTATTTAATTCGCCTCGGACGGAATGAAGTGAAATGAATAATTCATGGTTAGGTACTGAGTTGCTCCCATCTCCCTCTCATTCGCCGCCAGAGGTGAAGAAGATCCGGGAGAGGTAATTGTGGAAGACATTTTATATTTTTTTGCACTTCCTGGCGGTACGGAAAAAAAACACAGCGGAGGACTTGTCCAGAATTTCGTAATCGACTTTCTACCGTGAAAAAGAACTTGGTGATCTATTGTTAAAAATCTTCTTTCTATTTCGAATCAGCCAAACATGTATGGAGATTTATTCATTAAGTTTAACCGTTGGTGCCGACCAATTTATATTTTTTTATCAATTTAAGAGCTTTGAAAAAAATGCTGAAACATCTTAAGTGGAAGGCGTTTTTAAGTTTCACGAAATCAAATTGCATTTGAAATATTAATTAAAGTTTAATTATATAGGATAGAAGACGAGGTCGGTTCAATTGTATCCGTCCTTTATAATTTCAATTGATAATGTTTCCTCCTTATCAACAGCAATGTTGTTAAGCTCTTTTTAAGAGGCCAAGGTATGAAGTACTCCCCAATGTTTTTCCGTTTCGCGCGATTCGACGAACTTTATTATCAATTAAGTTGATAACTTTTTCCATAAATTTATATTATTTTGCATACTGACTGGGAAATATTAATGCCGGCAAAAAAAAAGGAAAATCCATGGTGAAACTCCGTGCTCCCACCTCTCACCAGCTAGATTTTAGTCCCTACAGCAATGCACGCTAATCATGTTCTAGCGAACATAACTTCAAAATTCTGGTCTGGTTATTTCCGGAAAATCTTTCCCTTAAAATGATATCTATCTTTCCTTTTGGCCCACGCATTCCTCTTTCGTATCTGTCACATTCACATATTTTGTCTCGCATGCTATTCTAATCGTAGATCTCGTAACGTAGAAATATTTATTGTCTGAAGAGTTTTTGAGAACAAATTTACGGTGAATGCGCTCTTAACCCGAAATACTCACCTCTCATATCTTCGTTTGCGATCCGACCCCTATCCATTCCCTTAAAACGATCAAAATAGACAGCGCGTATGCATTTGATACTCGTCTCCAATAACCCATTAATGCAATCAGTCTGCATTATTGCGTACCCACCCATTCCTCACACTGTTTCTTCCATACTCCAAATCTGAGGATGTCTGTGTATTGAAATCCGAGTTAAGTATAATTATTTTATCTGTGGCACCTTCGCAAACGTTCATTTAAATCGTCGTATTCTTCTATTGGTACCACAAACGCTAATTAAGTATTTATTTCGCACCTCATTTAGTCGATGCTGAGGTCTATTCTCGAAAACCAAGTCAGTTAAGTCTAAAGTGTATTTGGGAGCGAATAAAAAGAACTAAGAAATATGTTATTTGCGGTTACCTGCGACCATCATTCCGTTCCATTAGAAACCCTAGGGATAACAAAATCTCACCGATTGAATTTTGGCGCGGTTGTCCAAAGGCATCACCAGGTTCTGAGTGCGTGACTTTTCGGTTAGTAGATTGCTCATGATGCTATGACACCCACGGATATAAAGAGAACAACAGTTTTCAGCAAAAATATTTTTGAGCAGAAACTGGAAGCGTGCTTCTTCTTATTGGTGGTCTAGTTTATTGAGGTAAAGAGGTAATAGCATGTCAGCCACGTGTCCGTAGCGTAAATTAAGACCGATGAAGATCCTGATGAGCTCACTGGTTCTCGGTGCCCATGACGATTGGCGAGCATTTGTTGCACTGAATGATGGTGTATGGTTCATGGACCAGAAGGCAATCCATCCCACTTTGACTGCCACACCGCTCTCTATTCCAGACGCCCACCCAGTCTCCGGGGCGTCGTACCGTTCCTCCTCCTGATGAGTGCATTTCACTGTTTCTCCCGACTCGTGAATAAAAACCGTGAAAGTGCTTCGCGGGAAGCCGCCGTCGATAGAGATATCAAGAAGAGGTTGCTTAAGCCGACGCGGCGGGGGGATTATTTCGCCGGGAGAGAAAGGGAGAGTCCCTCGAAGGGCGTGTGGAGTGGGGCAAGGTGTGGGAGGGTGGGGAGAGAGGAGAGCCCACAAACGACTCCCCAGCCCCATGGCACTACCGCTTCGATACCCGACCGCGTGGGCGGGGTCGCGGGGCGGCTTGTCACACGATGCAAATAGAGGGGAGGGAGAGGTTGAGGAGAGGGGATGGACAAAGTGTTGGTGGGGGGTGGGGATGAGGGTGGTTTCGCAAGGGCGGACGAGACAAGAAGATCATAGACGAAGGTCGGGGAAGAACCCCGGTCACCCTTGACTTTAAATTTAGTGCGGGTAACCTTAACTTGGCAAATTTCTATTTCAAATAGGGAAAATATTTTCAAATTCACTCCGAAAAATAATTTCACGGCGTTTTTGGAACAGAACAACAAGTGTGTCTAAGTTTGAACGTCATCTAGTAGTGCATTTATATTTCAAACACAATCAATATATACAAAAATGGAGGTGAAGAGTGGGAAGGGGGTATTCAGAGGTGAACCACTCAAGAAATATGGATATATTTAGCGTGGCTACATTTTCTCTCTTTCGGTGAGAATATTCCTGTTGCCTATTCCTGATTATTTAGTAAATACACAGAATTATAGTTTTATGAAATGTAATGATTCAACACTCCGACCTATCTTTTACCTTGATTGACTCGCCGTGTAGAGCCCGTGTAAGTACGTATTGCGTTCACCATCACATCAGTTTTAGAATGCAGCGTCACTCGGAAACCACTTTCGTGCAGAGGGTATTAAAGTCAAAGTCCTTGATCGGTGGAACCGTCTCCATTCTATACAGAAAAATAAAAGTGCAACTGTAGAGTCATAACGCCACAAATTCCGGACGCAATCTATAAAGGGATCTTCTCCTTATATTCATCAAAATAAACACCTCATTGGCCCAGAAACTCTTCTCTCTTTCTAGTGCAACATTGGGAGTTAACATAATTTTCAAACCATCATGAAAACCATACTTCAACTTTTCGCTCTTTTTGAATGTATCCAATGCTACGAAATACGGATGTAAATTCATAACCAGGACAGCGTAAGAACATTTTATTCATGATTAGCGCTTATGTTCAGTTTATCAACTTTTACGGGAGTAACGGCTTGCGAAGACAAAAAGCTTTTGGTCAGAAGAACCAATTAAGTGCAGAGTTAAGTACTTCCCGTCTTTTCTCGGGCTAAACTCATGACTTTAATTTAGGAATCGCCACCACCTTATGCGGTGGTGGGATTGACATGGGAGAACTCCCGGATCTGGAAATTAAATTTACCCCTAAGTTTGTTCTTCTACTACTTATACATTCAGTGTAAGAATTGAGCTAGGAAAATAGGCTTTCACAAGGAGAGAGTTGATGACAGCGTCGTTTAATAGGATATTAAGAAAAGACTCGCCCAAACTTTGATATGCAATATAGCTATGCACGAAACGTGGTTATTTAAGCAGGAGAATAGACGTAGATTGGAAGCTTTTAAAATGTGGGTGTGGAGACAAATGGAGAAGGTGTAATGGACCGAGAAAAAAACAAATTAGGAAGTATTTGGTATTCTGGGCGAAGAGAGGGGTTTGTTGGGAGAAATCCTATGGCGGCAGGAAAAATGGATGAGAGCCGTATTGATCGGTAGTGGGATGTTGAAGACTGTAATAGAGGAGAGAATGTTAGGCAAACGAGGAAAGGGATGTTGGACGGGATGAAGGGAGGAAGGAAAGTGCATGGGGTAGAAGGAAAGTTTATCGTAGAGCTGAATGTTGGGTTTTGTTCTGTTGGGTGAGACAAGAGAATTAACTGTTTGGTAGTTCGTGTCCATCCAAAACCTACCTTAACCGGTATTTACCTATGTAATAATAATAATGTATGTTTTTCCTTGCAAAAATTCCGTGAATGAAAATATCTAATTGAGGGAAAAGAAGTAAGTGGGGCATATGCGGAAGTTCTCCAAGCATCCACAGGGAAATTAGAACGTTAGCAAAGACCAAAAATGAAAATGGCAAACTGGACTACGAAAATGCTTTTGCGGCGTCTCGGTGCATTCGTTTCAACTTTCGAGCTTTTCGAACTTTCGAACTTCTCTGCGAGTCGGAATCTGACTCTGTAGTTCCCGGCAGCAGTCGAGAACTCATAGTAAACGAATTTGAGCATAAATGTTCATTTATATTAAGGAAACTACGGAAGTGATTCAGGGCAGAAGAATGTGTACCGTATCAACTCTCTATTTACAAAAATTTCAACTCAAAAACTTGCTTTCAAAATATGATACGACGTAAATATGACCGGTGACCCAGAAAAATCATTTAATACAGTGAAATTTCATCCCTGAAAGCCTATTGCCATGCTGAGATCTCTATCCTATATCCATGACATTTAAAATGGGTTGACATAGGGACGAGTACTTTTGAGGGTGGTACATTCCTCATGATATCTCTCCGGAGGAGGGTTAGGCAGAATATGCTCGATGGAAAATATTTGAATATGGTTAAAAAATTAACAAGCAGTCGGTTTTTAGTATTTTACTGGGCATCAAATAAGACGAGCCCAATAACTACTTCCGCCTCGCCTGATCACAATTATTCGCACCAAATAAACGCATCCTAAATCAGAGCTTAGGTCGAATAAAAACAAGTACGCAGTGGCCCTGCATTCACAAATGATATATTACAAAGTGCTGCTCGTTCTAGTACCCGGGCACCATTCCGCCATTGCGTAGAGAGAGATTAATGACCAAGTGCAGATTTTCTGCATCTCATCGTTCAATTGAATTGTGATTTCCTTGAATAACTAATTGCGTTTGATGGGGAATACGAGGTAATTCAGGGACAAAGCGACCTTTTCAATGTATTCACGCTGTGAACCGTTACCTACTTATTACTATGGATAAATTACTGCCCACTTTCCGGATCAGGGAACATTAAAGCAATTTGAAGCAAATATTTAAGCAAATTGATTCAATTTGTGGCACAATTTGGTTAACAATTCTATTGATCAAAGGGAGTTACTGAATATACATGGAAATGATATATTATACATTGCGTAATGCCGTTGTCAAACAAAAGCCTAAGCCGGTAGACTACTGCTTTAATTTAAAATCAGAAATACGAGCTCTTTCACGAAGAAAACCAACTTTTCCTTATCGTTTCATCTTACATTCTACCCTCGGTCAATCAAATTTTTATACCAAATTTAATCCCTCACCCATTATCTCGACTGAGCCACGACCTTCAATTATTCCCCTCAACTTTTCAATATTTCCTCCCTGAGCCTCTCTAATTTTCTGACTAATTCGAATATCCCACAACATATAGCGTTTCCATAGCATATTTCACCCTTCCTTAATTGTCTTCCTCCCTTCCTATCGTATTCCTTTTATTCTTATCAATACGATCAACTGGAAAGTTTGAATTTTTTCCGCACACTTTCCCGAAAGAACAAAGTGAGAGCACAGATTTTTATAAAGCAAAAGAACTATCGGTATTAAAATTGATCATTATCAAAGGAAATTGTTGTTACAAGTCGGCAGTTTTCCAGCCGGTGACATACATTCAATTTACGTTAACGCATAAAAGGTCACACATAAATGTACAATTTTCCTTAAAAATATTTGCATATTTTCTTAAATATAAATCAATATCCGGGGACGCCTCTGGATACCCTCAGCTTCACCCAAGTTTTGTGACTTTTCGAATAATTAATTTTCCTGGGAAATAATAGGCGACACAGGGAATAAGAAACTGCCCTCCGAACCCTGATCTGTGAATGACACCCGCCGTTTTGTTTAGTACCCTTACCTATCAACCCGGCCTTTGGATTTAGAACTATGATGGGAGTGATATGAAAGTAAATGAAATCGTGTGTTTATTCAAAATAGTGGTAATCAATGCAGCATACTCATTCTAAAATTAACACGGTCAGGTATGACTTTATGGAAGTTCCTGTGTAACATGAACTTTCCGCGCAAACATATAGTATTTCGTTGCGGCACGATCCATTTAGCCTGTTTGTTATTTCATGTTACACATGAGGACGTTACAATTAAGCAAAACACGTCCAGCCGTGTCAAAATAAATATGTTGAAAAAGGTGAAGTTATTTTATTTTACGGGCATTTATTCTTATCGATTTATTTTATTACTTTTTTGATGGATTATTGTAATTACTCCATGACAATGTTTTAAAAACCGCAGAGCCTTTTTATCTTTCTATTATTCTGTTGATGTTCATTTTATAGTTATGTGAATGATATTTTGAATTTTACATTATAATTACTGTCGTGGAGTAAATGTTTAAAGAAACTTGAATTTTGATATTCAATTTAATTAGCAATATGGTTATGAACTACTTAATTCATGATTATTCAAATAAAATACTTTATATCCACGAAGAAATTTCTATGTTCACTTCTAATTTCTGACTTTGGCCAGCAGGATTGGAAAATATCTGTTCTGAGGTTGATTGAAAAACCAAGATATGTATACAGATAGGATAACATAGGTTGGGAGGATATGTAAGAAAGATTTCATAGGTCACATAATATATTAAAAGAAAATGCAGATCAGTCGCATATAACGCTAGAACGCAGAAAATGATCCTAAGGTTGCATTGCTTTAGTAGGATGGATTACAATGAGAAGTTAAGGGACTTTGACTGCCGAACTTAGCGATAGGAGTAATATTTTTTCTCGCGCAATTCCAATCATTCACAGTACGAAACATAAAGTAGGGTACGCTGAACTTCCTGGATACCATTGATGCATATCAATCATTATTTACTCTACTGGCAGGTAACCGAACACCCTCTGCTACTCGCCCTTATGTCACAATTTGTGGTATACTGTAGATGTACTCGTGTTATGATGCACACATTTCGCCGTTGAATTGAATGTAATGTCTCCCAAAGCAAGGTTTTATTTATCAACCCGATATCTCTCCTTTCTCTCGCCCGCAGACTACTCTGGAGTGACGTCATCCGCTCGGCTGGACACCCACGCCGGCTCCCTCGCCCCCCCTCGGCCATCGCCGCCCCCGCTCCACCCGCAGCGGCCTCCGGCCCCCGTCCCCGATCACCAGCCCCCGAAGAGGGCTGCCCCGTCCCCGCCCCCGCACCGCCCCCACTCCGCCGCATCGTCCCCTGGCAGCAGCTCCTCGCCCCCGCCGCAGCCACCCGCCGCAACCTTGCGTCCTCCCCCGGCTGCCATGGGCGTGTCCGAGGCTGCCGTGGTGGACCTCCCCGAAGTGGACACCGCGGCCAAGGAGACCTCCTCGCTGGACGGGGAGCTGGACGAGGAGGGGGGCAAGGGGCGAGGGGGGGCGGTCGGGGGACCGCTGGAGCCGGGGAACGGAGGCCCGTCCCCCGGGGACCCCGCCTCCACTACCCCCGGAGGCAGCGCATCCCCCACCGACGACGACTTCCCACCCAAGAGGAAGCAGCGCCGGTACCGCACCACGTTTACGTCGTTCCAGCTGGAGGAGTTGGAGAAGGCGTTCGCTCGCACGCACTACCCGGATGTATTCACCAGGTGGGTTCACCCCTTCTCCTCTTCCACCCCTCTTACCCCACCCCCGTGGCGCCGAAAGTAACGTCCGGGCTGCACGCTCCGATAATAACGGCGGGGACACTTGCGCGACCCGTTTGGGCAAGTCTGAATTAAATGGTCTCGCCTCTAATGGCGCTCGTGCCATTGTCTTCCGAATGGTAATTTTAACGCTCGAAGTGTTCAGGTTGATTTTTATGATTGCGTATTGATTGGACCAACAGTTATTTGGCACGTACATTCGGGAGGATAGGCGTGGTAGCCTAACCTAGGGGCGGTCGTCCGGAAGCATCCAAGATCAACTCAATTAATTTAAGTTAAAAAAGTGCGTAGCAATAAATTTTTGGAAAAAGAGTAATTCCCTCCCGTACGCCTACTGCATTGGGAACACCAAAATGGAATGTGTAAACTTAATTAAAGACCTAAGCGTTACACTCACTCACAATCACTCCCGGGTGAAAAACATACGGGGAACATGTGGAAAAGCCAACAATTAAGCCAACAGAATTAAAAATTACCCGAACATGACCGCAGTAGGGTCATGTTCGCGTAAACCTTATTCTGGTGTGTATTCACCCTCTGCCACTCACCCTAGCGGTGGCTAACAGGGTACATTCATAAATAATAAAATAAAGATGAAATCCTTGAGACACTTCTGGACACTCGACCTAGCTGGGTTTTCTTCGGATTTCAGGTATTCCTAGTCAACATACGCGGCACCAGGAAAGGAACTTACCCCTACCTATAGAATGCCTGGAACTGCCCCCTACCAACGTCCAATTGAATGCATGAATTTTTGGGTGTGGTAAACCGGTGTGTAATATACTGGGCTGGGCTAAGTGCTGGGTTAAATTCCTGATAATACCACTGAGCACCCTCAGCCATACCCAAGTTGTGGGTAATTTTTCGAATATTAAATATCCCTAGGAAACTAGAGGCATGAAGGAGAACATGGAAAAAAACTGGACCTCCAGGTGAAAATCCTTCTGCATTGATTTTAAACACCGTTTAAATGCATATAGATTGTTAATGAATATAATACGTAATAAATCATGCATTAATAATATCTTTTCCTTTTAATCGGTTCCGATTTTATCGTTCAAATTTTATATTTAAACACTCGTTTCTCACCTTTATCGTCCTAAGCGTGTCAGCTAATATATGTAGGTTAATAACTAATAAATAATTGATATGATTTGAACAATTATTTTTCAATAATTGAGTTACATGTATCCTGCATTTAAAGAAGTTTTTGTATTTTGTGAAAAAAATCTTCCAAGTAAATCACTTAAAGTGATTGGAGTTCAATTCCTTTCCCATTCCTGCACATAGTATTCCTGATAAGGATTCTTATACCGAAATACAGGGTTAAAGATTAAGCGCCTTTGATATTTATACCGCGCTGAGTATTACCTTTTATTCACACCCAAGGTTCCTTTTACAAGGATGTAAGGAAAAGGCCTGTAAAAACTTTGGTATGGAGCGTAGTTATGTACGGCACGGAAACGTGGTAACTGAAGCCGGATGATTGAAGTAGATTGGAGGCTTTCGAAATATTAGAGTGGAGACGAATGGAGAAGGTAAACTGGGCCTGAAGGAAAACAAATGGGGAAGTACTTGGTATGGTAGGCGAAGAGAGGGGTTTGTTGGGAGAAATCCTATGGAGGCAGGAAAAATGGATGAAGGGCGTATTGATCGGTAGTGGGATGTTGAAGACTGTAATAGAGGGGAGACTGTTAGGCAAACGAGAAAAGGGAAGGAACAGAATAGGAATGTTGGTCGGGATGAAGGGAGGAAGAAAGTACTCAGAGATGAAGAGGGACCTGATGTAGAGTAGGATGATGAATTTTGTGTTTTGTTAGGAGTCACAAAATATTTATTTCGTAGTGGTGTCCATCCAAAATCTTCCTTAACCGGAAGAACACTTAATAATAACTATAAGTTTTGGTGGCTGCGATACAAGTATGAGTTCTAATTACGCATTAAAATGGCGACCAAGTATAACCAACTTATTATGATAGTCAACATGTTTACCCTAACATCAAATATCTTTTTTTGTGGCTTTTGTTGGTTCCATTTTGAAATAACTGATCCAGAATGTCATTTTTAAAGTACGAGGTCAAGTTATAACCTCCCAGTTTTGCATTTTTGATATTTATATCAATTAGGTCAAAAATGGCGTAACATGCAATTATGACCGTACATTATAAATGCAGTAAAGCTTTAGAGGTGGCAAGATTGAAGAGCCTCTAGCGTTCGATCTCGGAAGTTCGAAGTAAGAGATGCGGGTGGAGTCGTCAAAGGTTTCCAAGACGAGGCGTCTCCATAGGCGTTACCTCCATATCAAGAAAACGAGCACCTCTTTAAATAAAAGCCGATTTAGCTAAACACATCGAGGCGTCTGTTCACGCCCTACTACGAGGTTGTCTATTTCCGCGTCATTTAAGAGGGCATCGCGTCCTTCATACCCATGCCAAGGCTTGTTCTCAGATAGGCGTATCCTATAGTTTAAACACTAAAACGGTCACCCGATTTGCTTAAATGATTGGAGAGGGATGAGTCACTGAACTAAATAAGTAAAACTTTAATTATAATTTTTAGAGCTTGTGAACGGAGATGTATGTAATAAAGAAAACAATATAACCCGATGTAAGTATGAGAATGTCGCCAGTTCGAAATGAGTTTTACCCGTAAATGTTCATGAATGATTTATTTGCTGTAAACTGAGAACAAAGATGAACACATCCATTAAAGTCCCATTCGAATAGTCGTTTTTCGTATAAGATTTCAGTTATACCGAAAGGTACATTTCAAACGAGACTTTTTTTAAACGATCATATTACGCGATAATTTTCATTGATTTCAAATGAGACGGGAAATGGTTGTTTGACTTCCATATAGATCTCTCGTTTCGATGATAAGATATTCAATTCAATCCATTAGCGCAAACGTCACCTTGCCTCAGTTAAAATAGCGATATAATTGTCGCGAGTGGAACTTAATCAAACTAATGCGTCACAGAAAATGGAAAAGATTATATTTTTTATCATTTACTCGACATTCTTGTTTTCCTTTTGCAGGAAAAGGCATTATCGTGGTCTAATACTTTCGCTCGACCGGAAACGATATTAGTGGCATGGTTGGATTTCGAAATCTACGAACTTGCCGGACGAATGTCGATCTGACGTCAGTCATTGCGACGCACAAGCCCGAATAGAGGAAAACAGCAAACTGTATCATATCTCGACGAGCTGGTGATAATTGTTTAGTGAATCATTCATAATTAAAATACTTTCTTCCAATCTTATACCCACTATTGTTTCGTACTCTAGGTACCAACCGTTCCCAAACGGTGGAAGGGAAATGGTATGGGCAAGTTACTATCGGAAAAATTATCGCGTCAACGAAGAATAATGACTCCGGAAACTATTACTTATCCCTGCACTTAATGACCCCTCCCAAAGTTCTGGCGTTCCGTGAACCTGCTTTGAATAAGTGCTGTCTGATAAGGACTTAAAATTTATTATTATTTTGTTGGTTCT
This sequence comes from Hetaerina americana, assembly GCF_022747635.1. Classification (NCBI taxonomy): domain Eukaryota; kingdom Metazoa; phylum Arthropoda; class Insecta; order Odonata; family Calopterygidae; genus Hetaerina; species Hetaerina americana. The sequence goes on along the minus strand of NW_027287217.1, from coordinate 2,184,385 downwards.
ATTATGTCTAAAGAATTCTTAAAGGAATGCGCTGCACCAGGGTAGCACAAGCTAAATTATTCTTAACAACCTGCAAGAAATATTAAGCTCAAAAGGAAGCAATAAAATCACAAGGCAAGATGTATTTTTGTGCAGAATTTTATTATTTTTAATGAATCCCCTTGCCGTCCAACCTTTTCTATAGCCGGAAAGTCCCGGTGTAATGGTAAATATTTTCGTGCGGAATGTTATAACCCCATCGTGTTCACTTGAAGTCATCAAGCCTTTAATTATATACATTTAATTAAGACAAAAGGAAACTAACTGAAAAACGCCATTTATTTCCTGCCTATTGAATCGAAAACCAATCCCCAAGAATTAGGTGTAATTTACATGCATGCCGTATTAATATTGGGACGAGATGTGAACCAGTTGGTTACCTACTAACCAGAGATTAATAAAGTAAATCCAAAGGATGAAAGGCGACGCGCAAATAATTTTCTTAACTTGGGACCATATAACTGTGAAGTTAACTATCGGAAGCAGTTGTACTGATTCTCAGAAAAATTTCTACTCCCAAGAGCTTTGCATAAGATTAATGCACACATGGTCAAGTTTGTCGGTAAAACGTCACATTTTTCAAGCAACAAGAAAAAGGAACCGATTCTGAAAGGTAAAATTCTATCTGCACGTCTTTTAAAATATTTTTTAAAAATACTTCCTCATCAGCAATCAATGGAGAGATTTCTCAATACTAGAGCATAAATGTCTTCATCCCTTTATTATTCTTTGCGTTAATGTCTTCCAGTAGCTGTTTCACATAGTTAATAATTTCAATTCCTCTTTTAATCTCCTCCTCTTTGCTTTCTTATTCAAATAAAATTCCTTAAAACCCATACATTACACAATACCCCGAAATCCATCTCAAAGGTGGGTAGCGGTGGTTGTTAGGCCACCATCCGTAAATCAGCAACATTAGCACATATATTCACCAGAATACACGGGTACATCAGCTCACTCGTGCCTAAATAAGCAGAAATTAAGGATTAATTGTTTTGAACGAATTCATCAGCAATTAGTTTTATAACTAACTTACGTTTTGGGACTATTGGGAACAATTTTGCTATTAGCACGTATTGTGCAAGGGAAGAACGAGCACTTAAATCTGTCTGTGACGGTTTCTATATCTCTTCTTTTTCCTGTCGGTCTAATCTACCGATATGATTTGGCACCATATTAATTCCCTCTATCTCAAGGAAACTCTGGTGTCTGGTACCTCTCCAAAGGTCTTAGTTCTTTCCTGCTCTCGTCAAAAATAAAAAGGCTCCAAAACTGATTCTTCCATCACACACCATTCGCGCTTACTCTATTCTCGTAACAACTTTTGACAAGCCTGGAGAATTTTCTCTGAACTTGATGGAATTCTTGAATTTTTGTCATCTCCTGTAAATCCCAGTTAATGGATGTCCATTCTTATTAAAGAAAGTAACTTCTCCGTCTCAATTTTTCATTAGATTTTCCTATAACCCATCTAATGAAATCAAGGTTCTTAAAATCTAAACTGCAAATTCTTTTAATGTGCTTACCACATGAATGGTAATTATGTCAGTGTTACGCCCATGTATTTAAACTGTTCTGGATTGATTAAATCGATTATATTGTATTTTTTATGACTGGTTTCATATTTCTTTTATTCCAACCTTTAAAAGAATCGTAAAAATGATACAAAACTTTTTGAAATCACACCTTTTGTAATGTACACCGTTGAGGAAATATAGTATACTAGAATTATTGTTTTCAAGTTTCTCTTCATGAGTGACCTGCAAATACATTTGAACAAACTTGTAATTTTTGAGAAAGGGGTTGCTAATTGGATGCTAATGATTTGATCAGAGGTCATCAACATCAGTATTTCAATCCTAGGATTCGTTTACTGCAGCCGTCCTCTACTCCATTTAATGTCAATGCCCTCAACCCCTGATACCTTCTCTGTTTTACGTCCTTCTTAATTTGTCCTACCGGTACATGTACAGGTGTATGCACATGTCTCTTGGTCTTCCTCGTTGAAGGTTCCCTTCAATTTTTCCTTCTATTATATTCCTAATCAATGCATTGTTCATTAATGTGTGTCCAATCCATCTATTTATCCCTTGCCGTAGAGTTCTCCACATGGTCCCATCCTCTTCTTCTCTTCTGTATACTTCCTCGTTCCTTACTTTGTCTGTCCATTTAATCTTCAGCATTCTCCTCCAGCACCATGTTTCAAAGATAAAAATCAGAAATAAGAACTTAAAATATCATGTAGAGTCCCGTTCCCAGTTCCCGCTAAAAAAATGCTAAATACGTAAATTCGCGAAATCCGATACCGGCCTTTCCCAAAATGTCGCCCAAACAGAGAATAATTAAATGTATGAAATCAGTTAACCTCGACTGGGCACGAGATGTCGAGGGAAATGCGAATTAAAACAGAATACCCCTTGCCGTGTCCCTGTGGGTCGCACGCGATCGGTGGAGGAGGCGCCATTTGCGCACCTGACTCATTCCGCAGTACATCACGTGTCACAGTTTAATGTTTTTGGAATAAGGGGTGACGGGGAGGGAGGGGGTGCATTTCGCGAGGTGCCCTTCTTTTTTTTCTTGATCGCCGTCATGTCAGAGTTGAAAGTCGAGTGGGAGAGGGAGACGGAAGAGGGGGGGGGGGAACGCCACACCCGTCCCGAAGGGGGGCCACACGCATCTGGGCAGTGCCTGGGCACTTGGATACGACAACGATTCGTTGGCAAAGGAAACCAACGGCTTAGTGAAGCTCTTTTTTACCCTACTCTGTGCAGCTCGTAACAAGTTTAATGAGGTGAAGTAACACTTTACGATTTCACATTGAAATCTATTCATCATTCGACCACGATTCGTCTAGGAGATGTTACTCTACAATGCTATTCTCTAAACTAGTAATGTTGCATAATTCATTGATGGGTGAATCCAAACTGCAGTTTTTACCTCGTTAGATGTTTGACTCAGGTGTATACGTTTTCGAATGCATTATGTACAATTTCGTCTCATTCAAAAAGTCAAAGTTTATATTATACATATGTGTGTGTGTATATATATATATATATATATATATATATATATATATATATATATATATATATTTGTGTGTCGCCGAAGAGCGTTCCATTTCGAAGATATTTTATATATATATATATATATATATATATAATGTATATAAATATATATGTATATATATGTATATATATATGTATATATATGTATATATATATGTATATATATGTATATATATATATATATATATATATATATATATATATATATATGTATATATATATATACATGTTTATTGGAAAAGCGTATTTATTTATCAGTAATGTTTTCTTCATGAAGTGAAATGTACATTTTCTGCATGGTGTCGTAGCACCCTACCACCGATATGCCCTTATGATGAATTGAGGAATATTGTGTAGTTGTAGCTGCAAGTATTTGATATCTATGTTGTATCATTTACTTATCTTTTCTTTACGTATTTCCTCATGAATAGTTAAGGTAATAAGTTCCCTCTCTACTGTAAATGCTTCCACTGCTTATTCAATTGTTCTCATAATGACCTTACTGATAAGGCCTTTTTTAATCCAAATCAAAATTTCTCATATACTTTCATCTTTCCGCTTGCTTAGATTTCCATGGTCTCATTTTTATTTTTTACTTATCTTTCATAATACGGAAAATCTTATTACTCATGTTTTCCTATGAAATATCTTAATCTTATATATTTCACATTGTTCCTGTCATGCACTTAAACAAACGAGTGCATTCCCTTGACTGAATGGCTTATCATCCGGAAATCTAAGTGGCTTAATAAGTTCCCGCCTTCTTTTATTCATGCCTCCAACTTTTCCCAAGCTTCTCCGACCATTTCCGTAGGATGTTATAAAGCTTACGATAGCGAAAAAGCCTTTCTTACTCCTTAGCCTATCCCTGCCCATTCAGACGTTCATCCAACACCTATACTTGTGCAAACCGCATTATTTATGTGTTCTTTAACGCTCGTATACTTATATTTTTGCACAACCCTATAAAAATACCTCGACTGAGCATACTTATACAAGAATAAACTTGGTCATCATATGCTTCCACCATTACTAGGTGAAAAATTTCCATTTTATAGACAATAGAAACACAGCATTTCCAAAATTAATTGATATGTATTCCTTTGTGCATTGTAAAAATTAATTTAATTGTAATTCTTTAATTAATCGTGGAATTGGTGTGTTTCTTTATTTTCTGTTCAACCTTGGAGAGCGTCGAAAGATCACTTTTGGAGCACCATTACGTGAATATCTATTAGATGAGATCGTAACTCTGGCATGGCAATTTAATTAAATCCTCTTCTACGGCAACGGACCCCGTGGCGTGATTTTCATTCAAATGAAATTACTTCTGAAATCAGCCGTAGTTTCCAAAGCATAAAATAAAATAGTTTAAAATCGCCCTTCCCTTGACTCTGAGATGCCCGTTGCTTCTGCAGGGATATCAGAGACCTCTGTTGACGGAGTCTCTCTTGAAGGCCTCTGAGAGGGCCGAAAGCTCGAACAATTTACCGTGTGAGTGTCCTTTTAATGTTGCTATTCTATTCTATTTGTGTTATATTGTGTCAGCCCATTATATATATATATATATATATATATATATATATATATATATATCAAATTCACTGTGGTTGACACACAATGGTTATTGGCATCCATTAGATAAATGATAAAACTCTGAAGTCTGCAGAAAGAATAACGACTTTCATGATAAAGATGTTTCGGCATCATATTTTGAGACTTAAGGCGTGGATTTCTGCATTTTAAAAGCAGAAAAACCACCCTAGTCATGAACGGTAGGGAGTCGCAGTTCTGTATTTGATGGTTTCTGGCTAAACTTTGTGGAAGTTCATGAAGTTTAGCGAGAAACCGTCAAATATAGTATTACGACTCCCTACCGTTCACGACTAGGGTGGTTTTTCTGCATTTAAAAGGCAGAAATCCACGCCTTTAGTCTCAAAATATGATGCCGAAACATCTTTATATCAAACAAAATTCCAATTTTGTAGTCCCACGGCCAAAACCAGCACAAGAAAATTGTGGAAATTGAATCCATTTTTGATTAACGGAATTTAATTGAGCTGCCGAAAAATCTGGGGGAGGAAATGTGAAAGGCCAGGATTTGGTGGGGATTGGGAGAGGAAGGGGAAATTCCGTCAAAACATTCTCCATTGAATTTCCATTTTAAATGGAATTACACGATTCGTCGGTCAAATTAATGCCGGACGTTCAATAACGAAATTAAACAGATAAATGCTAATAGGCCGTCGCGGTCGAACGGACAGAAAATATACCCAACAGGTGAAAATGGTCCGGAAATAACTGATTTGCGTAGCTTGTAATGATCAGTCCGTAATGGGTTACCTATCCCATCGGAAGAGATATTTTTTTACTGAGAAAACTCCAAAATTTCCAGGTAACACGGAAGCCTCAGATTTTCAAGAGTTCTTTCCCCCGGGGAACGCTTTCCCACCATGGCTTCCCCCCCTCCTCTTCCCACCTCCTTCGGTGCGGTAATACCATGCGGTGAAGAGAGACCGATTCGGGGGGAAGGAGTGGGATCGGAGAAGAGAGGGAGGGCGTGGCACACAAAGATGGGGACTGGTGTTATGGAAATCACCGTTTATGGAAAGAAGCCCAAATTCACGCTGAATATCGATAAGGAGCATCTTCATCCCTGTAGTTTGGGGTTAAGAAGGAATTGGTGCGTGTATCCTCTGAAATTTCAGCATTATACTAGACTCTCACAGCCAATAAATTTTGTTGTACCAACTTTATCGAGTTTAATATGTAACATGTTGGTGGGGCGTATTCTTTCCTCCTTCTTCTTCCAATCGGGTTGAGATGTACGTTTTCAAAAAAGTCATTAATATTTTCACCTTGAAGAACGGAGAAAAAAATCGTATTCCTCTGTAGATTTTGTTGTGAGTCACGCTTGTACTTACTTGATTTCAGCATGACGTACATTTTCAAGTCACGTTGAAGGCCATTGCTGGGTTCACAACATACTGAAATTGTGGGAGCCTTATCAGAAATACACTGCAGTTACTCCGGATACCACAAAAAAATGACGCATCAAAGGTGGAAATGTACAGGATTAAAAATAGCCTTAAGCGAACTTTATCTTACATGGGTGTCCAAAAACTAATACTAAAAGAAAATGAACACATATTCTACCGTTCACGTTTATTTTAATATAAATAACAATTATTTTATTAGATAACTGTGCTAAAAAACTTGTAATTATGGAAATTCTTGAAAACTAAAATAAAACTCTCGTCTGTGGTAAAGTTATAGGAGGATACCTAGTAGCTACATGTATGCATAGAATCCACGATAAACATTTAGATATCTGACAATAATATTCTGAGTAAGTGTTTGAAATATTCAAATGAATGCTCTCGCAGCTTCTTACATCTATCACAGTACACATTTTAGAGACTAAATCCATCTACTAGGGTGTTTTCAATTGTCTATTGTTATATTATTGTTAAAATTCTGATTTAAATTCGAAGTGCTGCTCTCAATTTGATGTGAAATAAATAAATAAATCCATCAAATAGTACGAGAATTTTTGCTCTTTTCTCTTGGAACGTCCACATTTGGAAAACCTATCATTTATTGAAATTTCCTAATAACAAAAATAGGAAGAGTCTAATAAAATACTACATACCTATTTTATGGGTTAATAGTAGCTTCTAGCCCATGCATGGGTAAATTAGATGTTCATTCAGGTCTCAGCATGAAGGAAGGACTAAGTCATAGCTACTTTTGCTAGTCTCAGGGAATGCATTGAACTGAAATATTTCTTGGGGTCTTTAACTCCTCATTAGGCCTGTCGTGATGGCGGTTGGGTACCGCCAATCAAAAGGTCGTGGGTTTGACTACCATCTATGCGAGTTTTCCTCCACCTCGGGCTTGAGTGGTTTGGATTGCCTTCTATCTTGTGGTTATGTTAAGGTGGTATTAGGGACTAAATAGCCTCAATCTCGCCCCAGTAAAAGACGTTAAATAAATTAATTAACTAACCACCTCAAGTTGGACAGTCATTTTATATTAACTTCTTCATGAAATTCTCATCAAGAAGGGCAAATATTCCAGTGTCTTAATTCATTCGGAGATAATACGGAAACGTGTCATGTAATAGGATTACATAAGTTTGCATGATTTTTCGCTCTGTTCATTGTCATTATTCCTCCGAAGAGTAGTTGACTGCATATCCTCATCTTCCCTATCCAATGCTTCTTCCCCACGGAATTGGAATTCCCCGTGAGTCGTCATACAAAACACCCTTTCCTTTTGATTCAAGAGATATTTTCCCATTTAAATTTCCTGGTAAAAGCAAAATAATCATCCCATTTTACGTGCCCGCTAGTTTTCCTCCAAAGCTCAATACCTTTCGAAACTCAACTCTCTCCTATTCATCCGCTGCCCATTGAGAGGTCCTCTTTTCATCGCGAATCCATTACTCACCACTTCAACCCAATGAATTTCCCCAAATCAAACTAGGTGAGTATTGGCTCAATCTAGAAAGGGTACAACAAAATACATTAATATCTGATAAAATATTAATACCCCAACATTATTATTTGCCTAAAGAAAAATCGTCTTTTTTAAAAACTATTTTGCTTTTGATGGATGAAGCGATATTTAATATTCCACGAGAATAGTAGTAGGTATCCAATATACAGGAGACATATGGGGGCGGCTGAAAAAGCAGAGGAGAGAAATAGGTTTTATATATAGAAATAGGAGGCAAAAGCTGTTTTTGGATTAAGATGGTACGAAAAAATTTGAAGAATCAAAGAGAAAAATTGAGGAGTACTTAAGATGAAGCAAAATGTAAAGAGCGAGAATTATAAGGAACTTAAAATCAATTTGCGTCGGGTGCACCTTGAGATTTAATGGATTTGTTGGGAGGGAAATGCAAGAGAAAATGATGGGAAGATAGGAAAACCGACAGATTAATTCATACCTAAATTGAAATAAAACTGCAATAAAGCAAACTCATTTGGTTGTAAGCAAATTAGCATTGAATAAGGAAGTATAACAGCTGCAGTCATTCATTGTTTGAATTGAAAAACTAACGATGAAAATATGATTGTCACGTAAGCAGCAAAAAGTGAATGTTTCTCACCATGACTGCTTTTCTGCTGACTTGTGAAATTGTAAGCATGAGATTATATTTTCTGTGGCACCAGCAGGCCACCGTGAAATGGCAAAAAAGAGTCGTGAAGAAATTACGATGGTAATATTACCAACTGCTGCGAAGCGTGAAGCGCAGTCTTAAGAAATATCGAAATTGAAGTAATCAGTGTCATATTTCGAAATGTTAATCGCAAAGCAATAGATACTTACATTTTACTTGTTAGCTATACCGATGTTAAATATATTATTACATTCTCAATCAATCTCAAATCTAGCGCCCATTTCGCAAATAGACAAAAGAGTAAGTGGTAAATATTTTTTGATAGGGAATTTTTGTAAGGAAAAATATACATACGAAACAGTTACAGAAACACTAAAAGACACACTGTCAATTTCCACACCTCACCCTGATCTCTGGGATTCGTACTAACAAGGAGCATTATGGGATTTATTTATTTATTTGAAAACATTGTTCACATACAGCAGTGGCGCCAATTTACAGTGAAAAATATAACAAACATAAAAGAGGACAAAAGACAATAACAGTATAACAATAACAACGAGAACCGAGCATGGACCGGGGAAAATTTTAATTTACTGAAAGTTGTGATAAAGCTTGGGTAGTGAAGTTGTTGCACGATAAGTTAAAGGGGTCGACAGTGTGAGGGAGTGAATTTTTTGAAAGGGAGGAGAGGCAAAATAACAGTGAACGCTTGGTGAGTGTGGAGTGATTTATTTTATTTGGAGTGATTTATTTTATTTGGAGTGATTTATTGCTCCGCCTTTCACAAAAGTCATTCGTCACATGTTTCTGCGACATAATACAATCGAAGTACTTTCAAAAGAAAATTAAAATCAAAAAAATCAATTGAATTACAATCAAAATTAAATTTAAATTACATTAAAATCCAAATTGGGGTTAATGTTGACGTTCAACATCATGAATGATAAATCCAAGTAAAAATGTTCAGGTGACAAGCGGTTTGTCAAGAGTCGTTTTCAGGAGGAAAAAAAAACATTTCGCCAATAGTTCTACGACGAATGAAAAAATGCACTTTCTTGGTACAGATCTTGAAGGTGGGTACCTCTTCCTCCGTCACCCGCAAAATCCCAGAAAGTTCCGAGGTACTCGTCTGAGAACTTTTCGATTTCTTCGTTCAGATTGTTACGACATGCCCTATTGTCGACATCTCCTATAAAAAATAATAAAGTACAAAAAATAATGTTTGCGAGGTCTAATTACCCCCGAAATTGGCTTACGCTCTCTTTACTCATTCATTGCAAACATGTTTACTGCACTGAATGAATCACGAGGCCGGCGCGATTACTTGATACAGTTGATTCCCTTATCGACATACTACCTTGATCAAAAAGTTCCCGGAATAACCACCGTGTGGCGCTCCCATCGTTCCGATTTGAGTTCTGTTTTTTTTGTTAAATTGGTACATCTGTTGTTGATATTCCCTTTAAATCTTAGTGTCATAACTTGACATTTGCAAAAGTTACGTAGCCAAGAGTACATCTATCTCTGTGTGTGTTGGCGATTTTTTACAATTTCAGAAATGGATTTAAATTTGCAACAACGAACTTGTATTAAATTTTGCGTAAAAAACGGATTTAGTGGCGCACGGACGTTGGCAATGTTGGAAAAGTGTTTCGGCAACGATTCTCTAAAAAAAACGGTCGTTTACCAGTGGCACGAGCGGTTCAGAAGTGGTCGTGAGTCAATCGAAGATGATGAACGCAGTGGCAGACCATCGACATCGAAAGTCGGTGAAAAAATTGATAAAGTAAAAGAAATGTTGGTCAATAACCGCAAATTAACCATCAGAGAAATAGCGGAGGACTTGAACATTGCCTATGGATCCGCCCAAGACATTGTGGTTAATGATTTGGGTTTCCGTCGTGTAGCAGCAAAGTTGGTGCCAAAAGACCTCAATTTCATGCAAAAAAGAGACCGTGTTGACGTCGCAAAAGACATGATTTGCGAGGCTGAATCCGACCCCACATTCATCAAAAGGATCATTACTGGAGACGAGACGTGGGTTTATGAGTACGACACGCAATCCAGACATCAGGCAAGTGAATGGCGTTCACCAAATGAGCCGAGACCAAAAAAACCACGTCGTTTTCAGTCAAAAAAGAAGGCAATGCTGACGGTTTTCATGGATTACAACGGTGTAGTGCATCATGAATTTTTGCCAGAAGGCCAGACAGTAAACAAAGAGTATTATTTGGGCGTTATGAGACGTTTGCGTGAAGCAATTCGCCGAAAGAGACCAGAAATGTGGGCAGAAAACTCGTGGATTTTGCACCATGATAACGCACCGTCGCACAGTGCTATCATTATTCGTAATTTTTTGACGAAAAATGCAACAAATACCATCCAACAGCCACCGAATTCACCTGATTTGGCTCCCTGTGACTTCTTTCTGTTCAATCGAGTTAAAAAACCATTACGGGGAACGCGTTTTAGCAGCCGAGAGGAAGTAATGGAAAAATCGCAGGAAGCACTGATGGACATACCGAAAACCGAATATAAAAAATGTTTCGAGGATTGGATCAAGCGCTGGCATAAGTGTGTCGCAGTCGATGGGGATTACTTTGAAGGGGACAATATAGATCTACGATACGTAGATGAATAAACTTGTATTTTTAATTTTCTGAATAAATTCCGGGAAATTTTTGATCAAGGTAGTATATTAGAAGACTATCGAAACGAAAAGTTTAAATATTATCGATAAAATTCTTTATTAAATCAAATGTTATCTCGAATCATAACCTGTATCAATTCAAGTTAAATACGAAATACTACGACTTTTTTTTTATCAACATCCCGTTGAATTTATATTTGCTATATTTGAAGAATAGATGCTAAAAGCAATAAAAATCCTTAGTCCCTACGATGGTGGTAGAGAAGGAGGAGGAATTACTGTTTCCTCGCCTTCGGGCACACCCTCCGTTTTCCTCCCCAATATCTGCGAGGGAAAGGGGGGCCTCACGGACGGGGCACGCCCCACCTCTTCCGCCCCTAAAAGCGCGCTCGGTGGTGTTGGTATTAAGCACCTGTCACTATTCCTGCCCGGGGCGGCCCACCCCGTCATTTCGAAGACGCCTAACTCTCCCTGCCTTCTTCCCTCGCGATTACGCGAAGGGCAGCGCAGAGGGCGGCGACACGGGGTGGGCGTGGAGAGGGAAGTGGGCGGGAGGCTAAAACGGAGGCGGGGACATTCGATTGCCCAAATAAGAGATGCTCCATCGGAAAGAATTCCTGATTCCTCCTTTTTTTACTCACCGGAGGCTTTAACGCGTATTTTTCCTCCCGTCCGTTTAGCGCGTAGCCGTCGAAGAGGAAGGAATTGGCCCGACCATTCCGATGACCACCGCCTTTTGGAATATTTGGTTTATTATTTTCGTTCGGAAAGTTTGGTTCAAGGATATCCAACTTGATCCAAGTTACGACACCGTCGTAACGGAATATTGGAAAATAGTCGATATGATAATTTTTTTGATTAATTCAAAGTTATCGCAGTAATGCCGTGTCATATTGAGTAGCAATACAAAATACGCCAATTTTTCCCCATTAACCTTCCGCTCCTTTTGTGCATGACGAGAATTACAGATTTTAATAGTGTTAATAATACTTGCTCATATCTCTTTTAGTTGTAAAACGCCATGCCTACTTGCATCTAATAACGATAACAGCTCATGGGGTTGCAAAAACATAACTATGATTGATGAAATGCTTACGGGAACAGTGTGTCGAACTGTGTGTAGGCCGCCTAATTAAACATGAGGAGGAGTGCATAAAGTTTTCTTTCTAACATGGACGATTGATCCAATCAGGGTATTATCCGATATATTGGAAAGAGGGCAGAAAGTTTGAAGAATCGCTTCAAACCGATTCTCGGATTGCTGGACATTGAATGATGCTGATGCGTATCAATTCAATTATCGAAACTAAATATATCGAGGGTATCGATAGTAGTAACACCTATTATGGAATTTATCAAATAATAAATTCCATGATGAAAATGATCGATCGAAATTTATCATAGAGTGATTTATCGAATGAAAATGATCGATATGGAATCGTATCGATACGTTATGTCAATTCTAGTTTGGCATGCTAGTGAAGGGGGAGGGGTTGGAAGTAGGGAGAGGGGGGATCGCTCCTCTTTTTCTTCCTTTCCCCCAACCCCCGAGCAACGACGGGCGGGTGGGAGGGATGGATGTGGGGAAGAGGCAAGACTGGGAGCCGTTAAGTGCCGGGAGCGTCTTGGTTCTTCGACTCCAGGCGCGCGCACACGTAATAAATATGCTCAGAGGAAACTTCCTGATTATACATACGATGAGGGAGTGGATTTTTATGCTTTCACCACTCCTGACCGTAAGTATACGCTTATGGGTGAATAATGATTATTGATTGATTACTCCCGGAGCGGGGTAAAGTTAAGGGAAGGAAAAAGGATCGGGAATTGAGGAGACGAATACCCTTTCCGCCGCCACCGTGGTGGTAATTCGACGACATTTTCGTCGAGACTTGGAGCACTTCTATTTGGGGGTGAAAGGAAGAGGGGATACGGAGGGAGATGGAACGTGTGTGAAGGAGGGATGGAGTCGACTTCGACGAAATACAACCCGCTCTCTCGTCGGAAGATCTGAAATTGTGATTAATGGTCGAAATTTTCGGAGTCATTTAATCGACTTGGGAGTCGAAACGGGCTACCGAATTCCGGAATTTGTCGGATGCAGAGAAATGTTCTTATAAAGTATGGTCCGGACGTAACAGGGTTATATTTAAGGGAGATTAGGATAGGCGAAAAAACGATCGTGAATTTTTTCTTGGGAATGAATAAATTAATAATATTTGCATGAACCTGAGCAAAATATCTTGCCCTTTAAAAACCTCTTAGACTTTAATGTGCATTTCTTCGTAGCGAGTGTTTACGGTGCAGGAAATTCCCTCGGGCTGTGAGCGGTATCCATGGGGTAATGATAATTGATAACCATCACTGCTCAGCATCTCCATAGCAACATAATGTGATCATCCTGAGCTACAAATCCATAAAAATTATATATTTATGAATGAATTCTTCACTTCTCTCCTCCATTTCCGATTACCCCCTCGGCGAAAGCAATTATCTTGACGTAATTCGATAAAATGTTGCTACGCTTACACTTAACAAAGTGCGTGAAGCCGTGGTTTTAAATAAATTCAACCAAGAAGGAAGTTTTTTTCAAGAGTACCAATCCTTCTCTCAAAAATGCCCTCCATTCAAAACTCTGAAAAAAGTCAAATTTTATATTGTTGTAGAAAGAAGACTTGACTGCGATGTTTGAACAAATTCACGCCTTTGAAAATGCTTCATTGAGATCACTTTACATTCGAATTTTCCAATATTTTAGCTAAAGTATCGCTACCCAGATCGGATTTGGTTTCTGTGGTGAATGAAAATCTCAAGCAAAATACTATTTCATTGAATGTTCATACAAATGAGAAAGTGCCTCATCCGGTTAGCTATTTCTTATCGTAAACAAAAATACATCGAAGGGTTGAGTTCAAAAGAGGCAGATGTGCATTCGGAAGTGCCACAGGGAAGAGTTGTATGGGCACTACTCTTCTTTAAACGTATTAATGGCCTAAGTTCCACCGTTAGTAGTAACCTTAGAATATTTGTAAACGACACACTGATATCAACATATAAGTTAGGCAATCGGCAAATTGCCGGAAAATCTCGATCGATTTAAACCAGATATCGGAGTGGTATAAGAAATGGATGAATAACTGATCGTAGTACTTTTCCACTTGATATTTTTTTTATTTTACGACCGGGTTTCGATGTATTACATCATCATCAGCTGATGATGTAATACATTGAAACCCGGTCGTAAAAATAAAAATGTTATCAAGTGGAAAAGTGTTATGATCATTTATCCATTATGTTCGACTTCCACCACATCACGCCTGAAGCTACTCAATTAGTTAAGAAATGAATGTTCAAAGAAAATAGAATAAATATATAATAATGGGTAGCACTGAAGTTTTGGAATGAAAGAAAAGAGGAAGCGTTAAGTATATATTAGAAAAGGTTGAATTAAGCTATTCAGAACAGATGAGAAGCACTGTGAGTTACAGTGGCATGAAACTCGGATAAAGAGGGGTCAGTCTTAAAGAAATTAGGCTTCATTAGGTGTAGTTCTCGGAATACGCAATGAAAAGCTAACAGAGGGGTATTTTATTTCGCTTTGGATAAGCGCAAATGGAGAAACTATTCGGAGTCCACGGGAGGGAAAAATAATTAAGGAATTCTAAAAGGTACAGAAAACATCCGCTAGACTAATAAAACCCTGCTGCGAGAAGAGAGTAGGAGTGATTGGTCTGTTGGAGGATTTAGGTTGTTTAGGTTACCTTAATTCAAGAGGAGAGAAGGGAAGATTTTAGACTTTATACAAAGGCACATGATACCTGAGGTTTCATACGACATCTTGGGAATAATTATGATAAATACTGTCGTTCGCCGACGGATGCGAGCCCTCGTTCTTTCATCGGACGTCGCGCATTCATCATAAAATCAAAACCAAACACCCGAATATTTTTATTGAAAAACCAAAATTTAATGATTCATTCTAAAACTTCAATTTTAGCATGATTTTTATAGGCACAAATTAAGATGTGAGTACGTTTTCCAGCGTATGTGAGAAAATATACATCAATATGCATTAATATGTATTGACACAAATTTTCTCATGTATGGCTAATGGCCTAACACCTCTGCGTAGACTTGCTGGGTATTAGAGATGTAGATGAAGCCTTCAAAGCCTTTGATTGTATTCAATCGCATTCATTATCTTAAGGACATTTTTATCCACGTATGCTTTGATCATAATTGGATTTTTTTTAAGTAGGAAAAATCGTGTTCGCTAAAAAATTTTCTAAAGCAATGATGCGATTAGAAAATACAATTTTCATTATTTTTCCTGTGCTACGTACTTATGAAATATTCCGTTGTAGTTCCCATTTTTAGTTTATTATTCCAGTAATATTTCATATAATTAGATTATACCATGAGTTTTTCCATTTCCATTAATTTTATAGCATTGTTTTCATTAATTGGCTTGGTTCTCTGATTAGACCGTGTTCAAATTCCCCAATCATCACTGCGTTTTTGTAGATACGTCCTTTTTTTCACTTCGAATTCCAGCCGATTGAAATAATTAATATTTAAAGTCTACTCAAACGTCATTCTTTCTACTCATATGTCATGTTTCAACAGAATCCGAAACAATTACCTGTTTAAAATGCACTGCACGCTATCTTCCGAAGGAAGATAATTATTTCCAAAGTGTTTATGTAATTTAAATTATAATTGACACACCGGAAATGCTGAACGCGCCATCACGCGAAAATTGTGCAAGCAATTATCTCATCGTCACAAGGCATCACGATTAACCAAAATTCCGCCTTTGGCAACAGAATAAAAAGTTACAAACAAATTTTTATCCGCCCGAGGAGGGCTGCAAGCGAACGGTGAAGAGTATTTGAGCTGGATAAAGACGAGGCGATGGGACAATGACGATAACATCAACCGACGGCGAGAAATATCCGGGTAATCTCTCCGAATAATTATTTCTTCCCCGTGTTCCCTGTTCCCGCTTAATGAATGGCTTCCACCACGACACTTCCTGCCATCAGCCATCATTAGAAACGCTCATCTCCTTTGAAATTCGAGTTAGGCTTGTACATCTCA
Source organism: Hetaerina americana (assembly GCF_022747635.1). Lineage (NCBI taxonomy): Eukaryota > Metazoa > Arthropoda > Insecta > Odonata > Calopterygidae > Hetaerina > Hetaerina americana. The sequence continues at coordinate 2,168,403 of NW_027287217.1, read as the reverse complement.
TCACCTGTATCGCTACACGGCAGACGAAAGAAATTTCATGAAAGAAGTCCTGAAGCATAGAATAAGCTTGTGAGACGCAGTAAACATTTCTCGGACTTCATAATTTTAAAGAAATCCATCTATTTTGGGAAGATGGATGTTTAGCGTGAGAAAGCAAGAAGGTGTCGGGATTTTTTCAAATAATTTATGTCGGCCTAAGCGTTTAGAGAAGTTCGGTGACTCACCTAACGGGTATTTGAGATTCAATTAGAAAAGCTTGGCCAAATAATTCCCAGGAAAAAGCAAATCAAAGAATTAGCTTAAAAGTTTAGGAGCAAGCATCGTCCGTGTGCGTCCTTTTTTGCGAGATATGTAGTTTATTTCCCCGGTGACAAACATGCCTGCGGTCTTTCCCGCATATCCCTCCATCCATTCTCCCTAAAACTCATTCCCTTACAATCCCCTTACCCTGCTGCGCAGTTCAGCACCTCGAAGCCGTGTTACAGACATTAATATGTACCTAACACTATATGACCATGAGGCCGCGGAGGTTCGCTAGGCTCCTTACTGGAGATAGGGAGGATTCGGAAAAAGCCAAATCCCTTCCAGGAATTTGACCTTTTGTGAGACAAGCAGGGTCACTCAATCATTGCATCGCGTGACACTGCAACATGGCTTAACAAAGAGAGAAAATTCTGAAAGGTGTAATTATTCTTTCTCGATTTTCAAGATTCGTTTCCGCATATAGTCGTTGCTCGCTCATGGGTGATTACCTTCCAACAAACTGTAATCTTATCCAATGGACTCCCAAATCTTGGCCTAATGGCCATATTATCTCGCAAGATGTTCTTTTAATTTATTCGTAATTTTCTCTAATAATTTCTTAACAGCCATCATAGTACGTTATTGGCTAAATTTATTTGTATGTATATATATATATATATATATATATATATATATATATATATATATATCACGATTGTACGGAAAAACTCATACGAGCGGCACAATAATGGGCTGACACAACATAACACAAATAGAAAAGAATAGACACATATAAAAGAACACTTACACGGTAAATTGTTCGAGCTTTCGGCCCTCTCAGGGGCCTTCTTCAAGAGAGACTGAAGAAGTCTCTCTTGAAGAAGGCCCCTGAGAGGGCCGAAAGCTCGAACAATTTACCGTGTAAGTGTTCTTTTATATGTGTCTATTCTTTTCTATTTGTGTTATGTTGTGTCAACCCATTATATATATATATATATATATATATATATATATATATATATATATATATATATATATATATATATAATTACTTCTATATCTTCAGAGGAAGACGGATTGTTTCCGTCGAAATATCAAGAAATAACGTGTGAGTGTTCTTCTTTTTTTGTGTTTCTATATTGTGTGTTACTGTGTATTGTACTATTCGGCACTTCCGTGTTACGTCTACGAAAGCATATATATATATATATATATATATATATATATATATATATATATATATATATATATATATATATATGCACATACATACATATCCGGCGCGGGGTATTTCTGACGCCGGGTATCTCTCCACCCTTCATCCTTTCCTGCCCATCCCTGATGGCGCAAATAACTTCACCATTCTGTCGCCTTCCCTAAAGCTACTACTAATGCAAATCCATGCGCAGTAATGATGCCAGAAGTGCTGCAGCGGACTGGGAAGAATGGAACTTCCAACTGGAGAATTTAACAGAATTAAATAAGGGGCTCAAAGAGCAAAAGACACTATTATTGCGACTTTACCTCGTGTGAAACGCTCTCGCGTTACATTTCACGATCATTCGGAGGAGAATCGAAAAACATTACGAAAAGACACGGGAGGAATTAGGATGGCATATAAAGCCTAAAGAAGCGAGTGAAAGGGAAAAGGTTTGAGTCTACCAAAGGATGCGGACTCCGAGGGAAAACGTCGCAAACTTTGCGACGGTCCGCCGGTTCCTCGCTCGGCGGATATAACCATCATGGTCTGATGACGCGAGGAATGTCTACGCTCTTTCTCTATGGGAATAGAAGAGAGGTCAAAATGGTGGTAATCCCCACGGCCGGTGACGATAAAGAAAGGGGTATAACGAAGAGCATTCATGCGTTCTTCGGTGGACGACGATGTTTGGCGAATGTAGAGCAGACATAACGAATTCTCGAGATGGGCAAAAGTGATGCTTTGTATCGGTAAGGAAGATTTTTCGCATGAAGTGCTCCTTGTCTTAAATATAACCAAGGGATATCACTTGGGAGCAGAATTCCCGAGGTCACAAGTGAGTTTGTTCCACAATTGCAGGGATCGGGATGGTCTGGTGGCTAACATACAGGCTTCCAACCGTGAGGACCCAGGTTCGAATCCCGGTGGCGGCAGATTTTGTTCAGTGGTATCCCGATCCCTACTTGAGGTGCACTGCGGAGAGCACTTGAATGAGTACGTCGTCCGTCGGATGGGACGTTAAACTTTCGCGGACCCCTTGGCGCCTTTCGACAAGAGTAGACTAATTTCGACACCGGGTTTCTCTCCATCCTTCCCTTCCCGTCCATCCCTAATGGCTCAAATGACCTTAGCTGTCGGTCGCCTCCCCTAAATACTACTACTACTACCAGAATTGTGTTCCACTCCTTGGAAAGGTTGTGTTCTTCTTGCCAGGTGATAAAATAGTGATTTATGTTGTTCTTTTATGTGTTACATGGAAAGAATACGTTTTTCTTCCTCCTAATTAGGAAATATTGGTGGTTCAAAGAGTGCGGTTACCATGCTTCAAGTAAAATTAGAGATGATTTAGCCGAATTTGAAACTTTTAAAGCTGTGGAGCATGTTTTCTGATTAAATTCTCCAAAAATTGAAGCTTTTCGCAGTGCCTACGCTTTCCAAAAATCCATCTGCAGGCACTGTGTGACTCTATGGAGACAAAAAAGTGGGCGTACTTGCTGAGTGTGATTCGGAAAAAGTGGAGGAATGCACAACGCGGTTTTTAGAGTAGAGAGTGTTCCCTTAAACCCTGCTTCCTCACTCTTTGATTTGGACGGTGCCGCCGTAAGTGATCATGAAAAGAAGGAACTCAAAATGATGTTGGTCTAATGTTCCAATGCATTTTCGTGCAGGCCTTGCGACCTAAGACTCACGAATATTCTAAAGTATCAAATAGTGACGAGAGGGGAAAAGTAATTAGGGCCAACAGTAGTCAGGTGTTGAATCACCCCCTGCCACACACACTAGCGGTGGCTTGCAGGGTACAATATTAATAAAATTTGAATAAATATTCCACAAAAGTGATAGGCGGCCCTATGTGAGTACAATAGAGCAATACCGAACTGTAGACATAAGTACTGCAGCATCTTTACTGTCTCTAAAATATTCTACATAGGCAGGTTACAAGGACTTGTAAATCGACTATCAGATTTTATAAAGGGTGTTGTCTACAGATGAAATTGAATCTGGAAAGACATTACATTGGCGCTGCACCTCTAATGTGTAAAAAAACATCCAGCGAAATCAGCTTTGAACGTAAGCACAGGTTTACTTCTCGAAGTTTAATGTCACGAGCGGCAAAATTTGGCAACAGCGGACTCCTTTTCATTCGAAAGGAATGGTTCGAAAATGTCCGTAACGGACGCGATAGAGAAGCGCAACGAGCGACGATCGACTGCGATTCGGCAGCATGCGTAAAATGGGTGAGGAGTGTGATGGGGAAGGCTCTTTGGGGAGGGCAGGAGGAGGAGGAGGGGTTTCGGGGCGAGAAAGGGGTTTTGTATACCCCCGAGGGGAGCGAGGAGGGAGGCAGGGATCGTCCAATTAATTAGCTGGGAGCAGTAACAGTCTAATAGAAGTCAATTTATCTGTGAGGAAAAAAAAGGCGGGATTTTTGTGTGGAGGGAGGAGGAGGAAAGGAAGGGAAGGGGGGGCCACTTAAGGTAATTTGGAGCGACGTTCGGAGGCGGCGGCTATGGGGAAGGGGGCAGTGGAATGGGAGGGGTCAAGGGGGGGAACGGAGGCGGGAAAAACGGTCGTGTTGGGCAAAAGAGGCGGAGGGGGAGGGTTAGAGGGTGGCGAGGTTGTAATTAAGTATAACGGCCCACGGGAGGGGAGGGATGGTGGAGGGAGGGAAGAGGGAGGCAGGCGTTGGACGAGGGGAGGGAGGAAACCCTAGGGGTGGGGGGGAAGGGTCGTCGTGGCGGTGGTGGTGGGAAAAGGCGTGGCGGCCGTGAAGGTGGAGGTTTGAAGGGCGTGGAGGCCGGCGGCTCACCTCGCCACTACTAGGAACCGCCACGCCGTGGGGGGAACGGTCCCGGTGGGGATGAGTGTGGAGGAGGGTTGGAGAGTCAAGACCTGTGATTATCCCTCCCTCCACTCCACCCGAGGAAGCATCCTCCAATTAAGGCCATTAGGAAATGAAAGTGGCGGGATCGCCATTCTTAGGTCGACCTGCTTCCACTACAGGGATAGAGCGGGTGGACGGCTAGTCGCAATCGCTGATTAGAAAACTTTCACGGGGGATTCCTCCTTTCCCCGGTTTGCGTCGCTTTTTTTTAAGAAATTAAAAAAATATAATTTTCCACTCCCCTTCCCCATTCGTCGGACCCCTCTCCCTTCGCTCTCCGCATCGTCCGTCGCCGGAAAAATATATTCCACCAAAACAAGATAACACAATGCAACCCAAGGAAATACAGGTAATTGTTTGATGAAAACAAATGAATTTTTCCCATACTTGAATTGAACTGAATTTTTAAAAGGAAGGAATCTACGCCAAACAATCCTTCCCAAGACCAACACTCGTTAATTAAGAGATTGATTGATCTCATGGTTTTCAGATGTGGTCAATTTTTATTAGTAGCATCTCAACTGACTTCACTCCGTCAAGCTACACTGTTGAAACTGAATAGAAGTAACAACATTAATATCTCAACACCAGTTAATCAGCATTTTTGTCGTTCTAAATAAATACAAATCCAATATTTACATATATAGATATATTTTCCCCCTCATTACCATTACACGAAGAAGATTGAAATGTTCAAGCTATAGGAAGGTACATTCTTGATGTTAACTTCAAAAGGTATTCTATCTATTAAGATAGATTATGTTAAGATATGTGATGGTCTCTTACAACTTTTTTGCTTTACATTGTAGAAAGTGTAAGGGGCTAGGTGATGTGTGATTCGCTAGGTAACTAAGCTCCGATCCCGGGTTCGATTTCTGGGGTCCATACGCCTCTGGGCACCATCAGCGTCACCAAGGTGTTTAATTTTTTGAGTACCAGATTTTCATGTCACACGGAGCAAGGAAAGAAAGAAATTGGACAGCCCTTATTACCCTGATGTGTGAATTTAACATGCCGTATGGGGATTAATACGAGGTTACCACCACCCTCACCAGTCCTCAAGTTGATCAGCCATTTTTGTGTTGGTGTCGCGTGGACTTCCTCTTCTTCGTCCCACATTATTCATTTCCCTCCTCCGTTCTTCGTATCTCTTATCTACCGTCCATAAAGCCTTAATAATTTCCTTCCCCTTGTCTACTCACCAAAATTCTCCCTTCTATTACTGTCAACAATATCTCACTATCTCTCATTATCTACGCCACCCACTTTCTTACCTTCTTCAGATTTCTACTCTTATCCCACCCCATTAAGGACTTAGTTGTTTGTCTTCCTCTTCTCCTTTATCTCATTTTATCAATTCTTCTCCCTAAACATATCGCAGCAGCTACGCTCATCCTTTTATACCAAAGCATTTCTCCTATCCTGAATTTCACACAGTTAAATAGCAAATAATTGCTTTGATGTACGTTTATGTAAGTACGGACTGAACAACGGAATATGTATACGCGAGCGACGAAGTCTTTTACGTTTTAAATGAATTATTAACATTTTTTTACAGTTAATTTATTTCTTCATCATGAAATGATTCCTGGCGATGGAACCGTCTCTTGTGCTTAAGTGATCCAGGCATATTTTTATTGAAAAATTTACGTTATTTCCCGAATCCGAATTAAACTCCAATTAATAAGGAGAGAGACCCTCCCACTAGCCGCTCCCACCTCGCCCTGAACAGCGGCCAGAGCGTCAAAGTCTCTCCTTTTCAATCAATTCCCCCTCCCCGCGGGATCACTCCGGATCCCCTCGCCCCCCCCCCCCCCCCCGCGGGTCCCAAAGCCCTTTTTTCCTTCCTAATAACACGCGAGCGAAGCGGTTATTTCACATGCCTTTCCTTTCCTTCTCTAACGCCCGGCAGAGAGAGAGGGAGAGAGAGAGTAGGGGAAAATTACATGGGAGGCGGCTGTAACATGTCGTCAGATTGTTATCAAAAATTGGATTCTGGAAGTATTTCTAAGGAGAGAGAGAGAGAGAGAGAGAGAAAGGGGTGGTGCCCTGATGGTCGTGGTAGGGGACGAGATTTTCGAAAAAAAATATACATATTCCTGCCATAGTTCTGGAGGGGAGCTGAGAGGAAAAGGAGAAAATTACTTCAGCAGTAACCTCCCTTCAATTAAGAGAACATCTGATGCTTTAAAATTGATACCTACGGTTCGAATTTTACTGCTACCTCACAGACTGGATCCATTACCAATATCCAGTTCGTGTGTAAGAGAATCTCCTGGAGAAGGAGTTTTTTTTTTAACTCGGCACAAATCGACATTTGTCAGTGAAGCACAATAATAATAATAATCCCTTTGGCAGCCGTGGTAGCAACGCCATGGTTAACCGTAAGCCGCCGAAAACCTATATCCGGTTACCAATTGACATACGTCGCTCCGACCCACCAACGGAGGAAGTCAATTGGTGGCGGAGTCTTTGCTTACAGTACAGCTATATTAAATTTATAATGGACGACGTGCAGAGACAGTCGAACTGGTCGCCTTTAAGGAATCTTTGGCATTGCGTAATTTTTTTTCTCAGGAATTATTTCCGTAAGAACATCTTGCTTTGAGAAAAACTATTTTACTCAAAGAAAACAATTTTTTTTATTGTTACCAGCGGAAAATTCCTACTCTCAGCAAAGAATGTATTAAATAAATCTCTTACCCCAAGCAAAAATGATTTCAGTTAGGTTTTCATGGGAGCAGTGTCAGTGTATGAGTTTGCAAATATGTACAATGTCGAATTATGACCTGCTTCCAGCTATTTCCACAACGAGAAAGAAACAAAATAATAAATACCTAGATGGATACAATATTCAGTTACAGCACTATTAAAATATAAAAGAATGAAGTAAACACATGTCAAAAGCTCAAATGAACTTCTTGAAACGTGAAAAAATTTCTGAAGTATTTTATTTTTGTTCCTATCAAAATTTCCACATCCTGCGGATAATCGATTTCGATGGTCGAATCGTGAAGAAAATAATGCGATCTGATATAAAAGCGGGCACGACGTGAACTTAGGAACTAATGGGTTTAGTTCATGGGATGAGACACATGCAACCCATCCCCGTTGTCATCTACGGATATACTGAAATACTAGAATCACGTAATTTAATACTTTGGGTCAAAGACCACAAGAAGTCACCTACATGTGGCTAGTGATTGTTTTCAAATTAGGTAGACCATGAAATGAGAAAAAATAATGAAATTCATACACCCTTTATAATGCTGCTCTATCCACGGCCGATACTTTGACTTAAACTACTCCCTATATACTTTTAATTTAATGAAATCCATACCTTTGTAGATTTTTCTGGACAACCACACGAGTACTTTATTAAATTGATAATTGTTTATTATGCTATTTCATCTTCGCTTGAGATATTCTTTTAACAATACCCCTCCGGCTTCATCTAACGCTAATGATCCAATTTCGTAGGCTAAGATATAGATTAGGATCTTCCCCGCATGAATCAGAGGCAATTTAAATTATCACGGCCTACTGCGGCCTCCATGACTGCGTCTGGCGTAATAGCAGGGGTAATTACCTAATAGATTAATATTTTCTCCGATATTAGAGTAGTGCTTTCCACAGTTTTCCCTAGGCATTCTCAAATTCAGTCACACAAAATACCAGTCAAAATTATGGTTGAGAAGATGGTGTAATTTGAATGAAATGTAAATTACTCATGCCGTTATGAGAATAAATTATGGTTAAGGAAATTTTATTTTCGTTTTAGTACGGTTATATCAAAACTCTCTCGGGATGATGCGATCTCGGGCATTTGCGGCTTTCAGAGTACAAGAGCCTTCAGGTACTTCACAGTACGGAAATTCATTTCTGTGACTGTATTCGGATGTTGTTAGATGTTGTTAAATGTCTTCGGTGACAGAGGTTAACTTGAGTGTTCTCTGCCCTTTTATTCGTTCTATTTCTCGTATTTATTTCCCCAGAAATAACTGAAAATACGTACTTCTATATATGGCGAGAGAAGAGTGGAATTAACTTGAAGATATCCAAAAGGGGAGAAGAAATGGGCGGAGAAGATACTTAGAGGTAAAAGGATATTGAACGCCATTTCTTTTTCATTCTATTTTGCATAGTACCCTGCAAGCTACAGCTAGGGTGTGTGGCAGGTGGTAAATACATACCAGATTACTTTTAGCTCAAAATATCCCCCCCCACTAGCGCGGTAGGAGAACATTATTCTGATCCCTCCTATTTCGTGGGAAAAATTTAAATCTATATATTCTTCCCTTAGCCTCTCTAATTTTCTCGACATGATCTCTTCTACCAAAGCACCATGGGGCTAATAATACATTTTCAACATCATTTCTGTAGAGACATCCTTCCAATTATGCAAGAGACTTAATCTGCAAGTTAACCTTGGCCCCGTGAGTGATTGCCAACCTAGGTGCTCTAATAATGTTTGATACGCTGTTCAGTTTATCATAATAACGTATGAAATAAAGGAGAACTTTAGGTAATCGGAGTAGAGGAAATAAAGCAATATTTCTTTTTTTATTGCATTGGAGAATTTGGAGGGTACTAAGGAATATAGATGGAAATATTTTATGGTGAGTACGAGAACGTTCGCGCGATAGGCAGAAAATAGTAGTGGCTATTGAACGTCAAAAAATCAACCTTTTATTGATAGGTTATCTTTGTCTGAACTCTCAAGCTACAATGCTGTCTGCTGACATGAGTTGCTATGGCCAAACTATAACAAAAAATTGACCAGGACTTTTTGTCATTAATGACATCCAGCGAACTTTAACTCTACCCAGGGACATCAATTGCGGTGGGTTAGCCGTCGGCCTTTAGACATCGCGGGAGTTCTTAACTGTCACTCTTTTGTCATCATACCGGCTGCCGTAAGGGCTGCCAACTTTCCCAGATACGCTGGGAGGCAATTAAAACTTGGCAACTCTCGTTATGAGGCAATTTTCTCCCACCTTTTAGATCTATTGATATTTTCTTACAGGATAACTATTATCAGACGAAGAGCGAGCTAAACAGAGATTTTTGAAATCCACGGAAACCGCTAGAGGAGGTATCCAGAAAGGAGCCGAACATTAATCAGTGGGTCCATTTTTCACGTCGGAATCTCGATTCTAGTTAAATAAACACTATTGAAACTTACGATGGAGGATCTAATTTTAGATTAATTTAGTTTAAGCGATTTAGTTCACATTCGCTATGTTCAATCTACGTGATAGTGTGCCTTTTACTGTTGTCAGAGTTTTCCATTTTCGGAGGCTCATTTTTGGGATTTAACATCATTCCGCATTGATAACACGAGGTGGGTAGTATGCAGTCTCCAAAAATCCTGCTTGAAAAAAAATAATGTGGTTCAAACCATCTTGTGGAATAATTATTCGGTCAAATGAAGAAATGTTATCTTGTTGCATTCCTACATACAAGTAGTAGAATATTATTACTTGGTAATCTGTCGCATAATGTTGACATTGAATGGACACAGATTGAACAAATCTCTGTCCCTTAGCCTCACTTGGCAAGACTAACCTCTCTCCACCCTTTTCACCATGCCAAGTACCTCTTTCGCTAGTATTGCAATTCACAAAGTTAGCCTGTTCGTAAAATATGCTGATGATGTACAGTTCACGTTTTTGCATTTGTGGATATTATCCAATATCCTTCAGAATTTTTACCTACCTAGTCTGAGGAAACCAACTAGAATTATTTATTTAGTTCTTTTATCCGTTGCTTACGATTGAATTTAGCTGTGACCCAAGTTTAGGTTGTCATTTTCTACCTTAAAGACATGTAAAAACTGTACTTTTATACATTAATGTTTATTTTCTTCCTCCTCGGCGATGGTTTCAAGACTGTGTGGTATGTTAACCTATTGATGCCACCTGTTGATGCCACACCGCGGAGAGCCATGGCCATGGAAGGAGAAAATATCTATTGATCTGTGGAATTGCAGAGTTTTTATTTGTCTGTAAGATTGCAAAATCCCATTAAGTGACAGACGAAGCAGTTGTATCGTCCAGCTTAGTGGCGGTTAAAAGCTCTCTCTCTCTCTGCACCCTGCGGTTAGCAACCTGGAGTTTTTCACGCCGTCATTCGGGGAGAGAGTCTACTAGTAAACCTAAGTCCTCTACAAAGAATGGATTTTTATTTTTGTATCAGGAAGACAGGAGACACCCAAGTTGGGTGGTGAGACGCTAGATAAGAAGTTGGGGGAGACTTGGGGTACCGTGAAGGCCGGCGTCGCGCATAATCGACGGAGATAATTCCAGGAGCATTAAAATATGCCTCCTCCTGGGCATCATTTCCAAAACATTTAATTGTACATTTAGGATTTTATTGAGTGACAAATACAACAATGGCAATAATAGCTCCCCCACCCTATCCAACAGGACCACATTTGTTTTATGGCCTCTATAAACATCATTTCCGGGCATTCCCAATGTGAATCGAAATTATTAGTTAATCAAATAAGCAGAAACAAACCATTAAAGCATTTAATTTCCTCTCCCAAGCGTCCATTTCCCACTAATAAGTCCACCCCATCACATTCATACATTTCATTATTCCCAGTGTTGATGTCGTAAACTTAATTATGAGGACACAAAAGAGAAATAACTTACGGTCCTTCCCCTGCTCACCCTCCTCTTCTCAACCCCCCCCCGTAATATCCCCTCTCCCAATGCCGCCACTGTGGGGCCGACGGGGGGAGCGCCGCCGTCCCGGGCAGCGGCGGCGCCTTGTTTGTCTGTGGATCGGCAGCCGCACACGTGGAGGAGAGGGACCCCAAACCCTTCCCCGCTACTCTTCCACCCATTGGTAGAACGGAGGAGAGAGACTCGCGTTCCCTTCGCCAAACATGGCCACTTCGAGCAGGCGTGTTTGCACGTGGCGTGAATCTTTCGCGAATCGTAATGTGTAAGAGGAGGAGGAATTAATCTCTCAAACAATCGGACGTAATCTATCAATTAAATATATGCTTTTTTGAGGTTCATGAGAACTTTTACGCTCTAAGAAATGTCGTGGACTTCACCATGTTTGACCTAAATTATTCTCTTCTGCTTTGTTCTTTTTAACTTCTACCAGCCTTCATGCTAACTAAAGATCGAAGAATTCTCTTCCTTTCTCTAGCCCGCTCAACCAACATTCTCACCTCTATCACGCTTTCAAACAACTTTCTTCCCCTCAGGATCGCGTGCAGCGTTGAGGAGCTAGAGTAAAACGTCATGATAAACTTAGTAGCGTATCCAAAAAATTAGAGCAGCTAGGTCGGGAATCACTTTCGGAGCGAAGGTTAAATTATATATTGAAGCTCTTGAATAAATTAGGAGGAGGTCTCTTCAGCAGTGATGTTGAAAATGTATTATTACCCCCATCGTACTACGGTAGGGGATATCAAATCAATAAAATTAGAGAGATTAAGAGTAGAAGAGATAGATTTAAGATATCATTTTTTCTACGAACGATAATGAAACTGAAAAGTGACCTGATAAAAGGGAACTCATTTGCCTCGTGGCAAATGATTTACTCTACTGATTTATTTTTATTTCAGTAAACTATAGTATTTTTCCTTCTGTCGGAGGAATCTAAAATCGATAAAAGCAGTAAAAGTCTTATTAGAGCAATTCTAATTAGGGACATCTGGCGTACATGAGAATGCCAAATTGACGCTTGCATTTACCTGTAATAAAACTTTTCTATCTTACCTGATGGTGAACTGTAAAACCAAGGTGAAATTGTATTTGAGGTTGGAAATAATTTTCCTTCATTTAATGAAAAAAGTTAAATTTGTGTTTGTATTAATAGTAGTATTTGGGTTTGTAAATTAAAATTATTTAATACGAGATATGGATATAAAATACATCTGGCTAATCCGTCTCTTCATAAATTTTCTCCTTTATTTACCATTACATTTTAAATCCTATTTTTCAAACTCTTAACCACAAATTTATCAAAACGAAGACGCAATAATTGTTTTTAATGATATTGTGGTATCCAAATGTTTACAGATTCGTTCGGATTTCAATTCTACCTGCACAAAATCTCCATGTGGGTGAAATACCATAGATAAACCCGTGTGATTTAATTCCAATTATATTTTTTTCTTCAAAAATGGCACTGGAACAACTCATTAAGCTTTTTGAAAGTTTCCTAAGATAGTACATAGATAGCTCTTCGAGTCGCTCTATAATCCTTGATTAGCCATATTTTCGCTACCTATTCGATAATTCTGTTTGCTTACATACGTTTTTTTGAGAAATCAAAATGACATTTTTTACCACGAAACCACTGAAAGCATTTATACACATCGTCAAAAACATACGCGACTTATTTTTAAGCATCCTAAAATTCAGGATTGCCTATTCCCGCATTTACCACGATATTGTCCTTGATTTTTTGTGAGGTGGATGAAATTTATTTAAAAAAAGCCCATGATTTTCACCAAAAAAAAATGTGTAACTTTGATGCCGATTCGGCATATTACCGTCACTTAGGATATAGAATTTACGGCATGTTTATTATTGGCAAAAATATTCCTTTCTATTTTTTTAATAAAATTATTAATGCCTACAAACATACTTTTTAAGAAAATATGTATTTCATAATCCCTCTGGACATCCGTTTTATAATTTAAAAAATTCTACAAAAAATGCTATGAAAAAGCTTCACAATTTTGAATAAAATTAAGTCTACATCCAATTCACAGTTCCTTCTCTCAACGAGTAAAAGACTGCAAACCTACCCCATAGCAATTTTTAGAAAGAAAACAACATTATGTGATAGTTAACAAACCTGGAAGAGCGAAATTGAAAGCAATCAACAAAGGGAACCTGGCAGCATGGAATACTTCTCAGCAGAAAATTATGGGGACGGTGTTAATAGGCAACAATACAACACTTACTTACCACTACGCCCGATGGCCTTCGAGATTCAGGCATATCGGAAATTGTGGCAATCTGAATCCTTTTTCATGTAACTTTAATGTTTATAACTCCAAAGTTGGGTGTTTCCAAAAAAGATATTACAGTATGGACTATCATCCAAGGGTGTCCAAAGACAACATAGATGCGAAGTCAGGACCTTCTGAGAAATAACCGGACCCTCTACCCACTAAGCTACCGAGCCGTCCAAGCATCAACGTTTATGGTTGTGAATTAAGGAGTTAGAAGGCATTTCTTTAATAACTGAGTGAAAGGGACAAGGAGGATACGAGCACATCACAGCGTGTGGTAATTACAGCCTCGCTTTGGGAAAGCCAGGCCCTAAAACAGTTTTCTGTCCAGGCAGCAGCAATAAACGCCACTTTTCAAATAAAACGATTAGTCCCAGATTTCGTGTCCAAGAAGCGTCCATCAGGATGAGAACTCGTCTTATTATATAAATATATATTTTTTCCCCACCCCTCCACCTTCCTCTTTATTTTTTTAGGTAAAAATACGCACCCATCCGGGGAAGGATTGCACAACAACGCGAACGGAACATTTTCAGTTTTCTTCGAAGCGTACAATTGGCGGAGGAAAAATTGCAAGACTCGGTTGCAGAATCGTCTGCTCTTGAAATTGAGGGATTGTAGGGGGGAGGAGAACATGACTGCCGTGTTCCCGTTACCAGCTGGTGACCGTGTCTTCTCCATTTTGTCAGCCGCGGCTGTTCCACCGACGACGTCGGGTCGTCGAGGAGGTTTTTCGTAGTAGGGACATCATCGCCATTTGCAGGGAGTGGCGAAAGCAATCGGCCGATTGAAACTAACCGAGATAAAATTCTCGGGGGAGCACGGGAAAGGGTTTGAACGAAAGGAACATCGTCCTTCAGTGGGTGAAATCCTCGATTATTCACTTAAATTCTGGTCCTTTCCCTTCTGGAAAGAGCGTTTTTTTAATGACCCGAGGCATATCGATTGTGGGTGATAAAGCGATTATACAAAATTAAATGTGACGCGAGTTATAATTGGTGTGCAATCAAAAATAGCTGTTCATACATTAAGAGAAACTAATTGAAGGGTGGGAAAAAAAGGTGAGTTGGATCGGGAGGGAGGAACACTTGGAAGGGTGGGATGGAGAGGGAGATGAAGGGAAGGACGGAGGGAGGGAGGGGTGGAATAAATTCCAGGAAGACAAAAAAAGTGGAGTGGCGCTGAAGATGTGAAAGAAATGGAGAATGTTGTGTAATCGGGGCTCAGTGAAGAAAATAATTGCCGTCTTATACAGCAAACCATTCCCTCTACTCTTCCGTAACTTTGCGTACATGGACGAAAGGTGATTCGTAAAAACTCAGAAGTACTGCATTGGTGCCGAAGGATGTGATTTAGTTCTCAAAAACTGCCTAAAATAGATGCAGCACGCCATGATGGAGGATCTATCCAGGCAAATGACATTCGTCTTTAAGGTAAACAATGAGCTGAGAAAACAGGATCAAATATTGAGTATCAAATGTGCATTTAATACTTCACTCGGCAATGGTGCACCTTGCAAATTAATTAAATCAATTTTCTGGAGTTAGAAAAAAGGTCTTTGAACATAGTAACCAAAGAAAAAGCCAGAAAACTCAAAAATGATTACAGATAAGAAGAGTTTTCTATAAGTTTTACGGTAATTATTCCAATATCACTTTCAACGCATTCCTCGAATTCTGTCTGTATAACATATATACAACCCAGCCATCTAATTTTTTTCTTTTCATTTCTTTCAAATCTGTCGTTATATAATTCACAGATTAGCAATTATATGCATTTCAATGTGTATCAAATCATAATATAGTATGTATATCAATATGCATCAAATCAAATGAATTTCAAATGCGTCAATAAAATTTATGTTTTGCTCAAAGTATTAAGTTAAGTTGAAAATATATCTCAAAGTTTACAAAACACATTGAAATAGTATTTTAAATTTCACATTATAAATATAATAAAATAATTTTAAACGTTTTACCAATGGTTAAAATTCCCCAATCTTCTCTGCCTGGTCCGACTAGTTTACCTCGTTATTCCCCTACGTCAAAACCGGTGTGAAACGGGAGTGAGTTTATGAAATATTCCAGGGAAACAGAGTAAAGACGAGAGGAAGCTATGATTTGAAAGGATGCCGGGAGGGTGGTGTATTCTAGTATATTCGAGGGAGGGGGTGGTATAAGGCTGCCAAGTGACAAAAGGCAAAGTGAAGGGGCTGACGCGATCGAACTACGAAAGCAATCAATCCTTAGCTTGCCATTTTAGTAAAACGGTCCACTTTCCGACACTAATATTATCCTTTAAATGGACGAGATACTTTCAGTTTAATTACTAAGGCTCAGAATCATTCAGGTGAGGAAAGACTTTAATACGAACGTTGTAAAAACAAAGATCTTGCTGAAACTTCTTATACCTGTACAACCTGACTCCTTAGTTGCCTAATAGGGATTACTTGAATTGGTTTCCTGGTATATCTCCCCCAAGGCTCAGTATAATTTCACCACAGTACCGTTGTATCGGAAAATATACGTATCTGAGGTAATAATTAGTTACGAAATGCGTCATTGAGAACTTAATGGAGGCTCTTCTACAACATGTTGGAATGGAGCACTATTAATAAATTACGCCTCGTGTGGATTGTTATGAGGCCTTTTAAAATGCAAACTCTACGTGCTGATCTTAGAGAAAATTCCACGCGATGGAATGATTCCAAGCGAGTCATCGGCCATGAAATGCAAAACCTCGACAGAGGCGGGCACAATACGTAGCAATCAGAACAGAGAGATTGAGATTATGGACTGGCGATGATTTGAAAATGTCTTACATATGTCTGTCCAGTACTTAGTACATGTTACCATTACACAACCAGAACTATTGCGGAAAAAAACACTAGTACACAGGTTCATTATCTTTTCAACAATGAATACATTTATATTACAAATTTGAGTTTTTAACTATCATAAACATATAGAAGTAATTTACATTAGTAATATTAATGAAACCAAAGCTGCACTATAAATCTTAAATCAGCAGTTTACAATATACATTTTTATCTAAAATCGGATGAACTCTGAAGAGCTATTTTTTTTCAAGTGGACATTTATTCAAGAAGTGAGATAAATTATGTTCATTTCTTAGTTTGCATTATACCACCATGATATGGGAGAGTATGTAGCGCAGTGGATAGAACGCTGGGCTACAGACTATTGAGCTCTGGTTCGATTCTGGGTGACGCCTCTGAGCACCTCCAGCTTCAACCAAGCTGAATGATTTTTTGCGTACCAGAACTTATTGGGACACCACAGGTGGAACAGGAAATGGCCCTGGTCCCTTTATGGCCACACTGTGTGAATTTCACACGCCGTTTAGGCCTTAGTGCTAGGTGAGATCGAAACTCACCAATGAAACCAACCCTCCGGTTGATAACTGGTATTATGATATATCATACTGATAGCTTAAACATCAATGATGATAGAATGTAGTGCATTTCAACTATTTTTATAATATCAATAGGCTATAATATATATAATACTATCCAATTATTTACCATAAAATTAATTTAATAGACGGTACTTTTGTTCCTCTGACCGGGACAAAAGACGCTTCGTACAATGGAATAAAGAATCAATTCGGATAGTACCTGTGCAATTACGTTACTATCTTAAATTAATATGGAATTATAAATCCTGGCAAACATCGTCAGGTTTAGAATAACTGTGGTAATAAGTGGATTGAAGTTAACGCAATAATTAATCGCGCGAATTATTAAAAGAGGGAAGAGACTTTAAAAGTAGACAAATTTTAAATAAAAAACCCCTACGCCTAAACCAAAAATATATTCTTTATTACTATACTTTGACTTGTGGAAACAACTATGAAAAATCTATAGTGTACTGGTATTATTTCGAACGATGAAAAAAATAATTAATGTCAAAAGAAAATTGGTTTCGATTGATTATGCGATTGCAGGGTTAGTTTAGATCTTGAATAAAAAGGCTAGAATGTTGTCAAAAATCTGGTGTTTTGGGCGCAAAGTCGAGGACTACTAAAAGGCGGCGCAAACAATTTCGTACGATAACGAACTTTTAAGTGGAAACCGTGGTCGTGACCCAATAAAATTTTTCTGGAATAAACAAGTGTTTTTACCTCAATTATATTATCCCAGAATCAGTCAATAAGATACTACAATACAGCAGTGTCGAATACACGCGTTTGTTTGCTATTCTTAGCGGGAATAAATAATCATTCCGCTGTGAAACAGTTTTAATATCGCGGTAAAATTGGTTTTTGTTCATATTTTTTCGCGCTAATAGACAAGTTTACAATTCCAATAATATAGAGTTGAATTGGATGAAACCCCGACGTGAAATATAAACAGAAGCTGATAGTGATGTATTACGGTGTTTTTAGCCATCTATAATTGGGATGAAATACCCTCCCGATGGCAAAAAATGTTTTGATATCGCAGGAAAATTGGTTCTTTTCATTTTTTTACGGGGTGGTGGACAATCCATATCTCGAATAAGAAGGAGATGAATGCAGGCCAGGTGTAAAATATAAACAGAACCCGGTAGTGACGAATGCTGGTGTTTTTTACCCATCCTTAATGGGGATCAATAATACTCCCCAACTAAATCGTCCGTCTCCAGCGGATCTGCTTCGATTCATCCCCGACTTCCTAAACGTCCGCCTCATCTCCTTTCTTGTGGGCGTTCAAGGAGAGAGCCAAAGCGTTAACTCCCTCTTGTTTTTTCTCCTGGTCCTATTTCTCCTCGCTTGACATAAATCCCCGTCGCATCACGCGCGGGAGGTGTTCAACGTCGCCCGAAGCGAGCGGATGCACACCCGGACGAGTAGAGATAACCACCGATCCATGAGGGAGGGAGGGCCGCACCCAACGGAAGAGGGCCGCACCCGGAGTGGGACTTGAGTACTTGCCCAACAAGTGCCGATTGAAAACAATTGAGGAAGTAACGACTCACGGGGTGTGGATGTCACGCTCGGAGCCTTAGTAGATTTTTTTTTGTTCGCTTTGGATTTTTTGGGAAGGATTCCTTCGTGGTTGGAAATAAGCAGGCCCCCCTTTTTTTTGGGGATAGAAGGGGAGGATGGAGGGTGGCGACGAATTTCAGAGAGGAGGAAAGAAGAAATTTCGAATTTTGGAAAGAGTGGGAGAAAGGATGCCCCACAATATCCGCCTGAATCGTTAGCCGTAATTTTCGTCCCACCCAAAAAAAAGGGAGAACCTCATCCTCTAGACGCTTGGCTGAGCCAACAAGACGGGAAGCCGAACCTATTACCTATTCCTTTGGGGGGGAAAAAAAGACGATGCGGCATCCGCTCAAGTTTTTACGGAAAAAGTACGATCGAGTTAGGAGAAAATAAAAAAGATTTCCTCATCGAAACAATTTCCTTGTTCTACCAATAAAAAAGCGACGATAAATCACGCATAAGCGGGTAATAGACGTAACCACTTTACCAATATCTTGACGCTTACTGCATCCTCACTCACGCTTACTCACGACACTTACCTATCGATATGTTTGCGCGTGTGAACCGTGCGTGAATAGCGGGAAGAAAGGGCAGAAATAATTCACTCATCCAACATCGGAATCGTTCCATATTCAATTCGGTAGCACTCGGGATGGAGTCCCGCTTAGGGGTTCAAAAACTCTTTGCCCTCACTCATTCACCATTCTCCTTACCATATGCTTCATTCACCCTCCTTTCTGCCCATTCGGTCATCACTCACGACCACAATTGGTGATAGATACGCTGAATTGTAGAGCTGGATTACGAAATCGATTTTTTTCATTTTTCTTGAATTTTTATCGCGAAATGTTTCCTAATCTCTCCATCGAAGTTAATACTAGATTACTCTTTGGACGAATTTCTGAAATTATAATCTGGCTTCTCTGCCCTTGTGGAGTGAAATTCGAATAGTTCAGTGGCACATAGGAATAAAGGCAATCCGTGACTTAAATAATTCAAATGTTCATCCGGATGGGCTATCAGTCCATACGGATTATGGTTCATCAGTAATGGCAAACTGTCCCAGAAAATGCTTTTTAAAGTATGAACATCTACTAGTATTGAAAGAGACCGCCAAACATTATCCGTCATAGTGATTAATTCTCGTTTTATAAAAGTAATGCACTCTTAAATTGGAATCCATAACCTTTTCAAGTCTGGTGAAATAATGAATTAATACCTTAAAGATTTAAACCATTACAAATGTACGAATCTAAGATATCTCTGAAATATTTAGTTTTTCGGTTCGTTTTGGGTAAATAGATGTGAATGGTGACATTGAGATGGTATCCCTTTAATCACCATGCGTAAGATGAGTAAATTATCATTTGAACTATATATATATATATATATATATATATATATATATATATATATGTGTGTGTGTGTGTATATATATGTATATATATGTACATATGTATATTTATATATATATATATAATATATATATATATATATATAAATATAGTTCCTATCCCTTTTCCTTATATCTGTTTTTATATAAATAAGTATTTGTTCCCCGTTTGGCGGGATTTCGTGTTTGAATGTGTGTGTGTGTGTGTGTGTATATATATATATATATACACACACACACATAATTACATATATATATCTACTATCTACTTCGATTATTTCTATCTCTTCCGATGAAGACGGAGCTGAATTCCGTCGAAATGATTAATACACAACGTGTGAGTGATCTTTTTAGGTGTTCTTATATAGTTTGTTGCAGTCCAAGTTTGTTATATATATAATATAAATTATAAGTAAACACTATAAGTTATTCATATATTTAGACACTAAGATAGGTGACTTACGAGAACATTGTTTCTTGCGAAATATTTTTGAAACGCCAAAATATTGTTATTTAATTATATTTACTGGGGAGAGTAATTGAGAAATTCATCAAAAAAACAATTTATATCGAAATTCGAAACATAATGGCGAAACAGCTTTTGATGAAGTTGCTTTCGTTCTACGATATTTTCATTGAAACTGCTCTTATTTTCATTTAGGTCCCAGCTTCCTTTAAAAACGTCTCTTCTCTCAGACTACATTTTGTCTTGCAGTAAGGCCCCATTGCAGGCTTTTGCCCTCCTGGGGATAACGAGAGCTTCATATAATCATGCGTTGAGAAAAATTGTGAAATATAGGTACTTATGCAATAAGAGTAATACACATAAAATTGATATATCTAAAACACTCAGTTCAGAATATTATCGGATTTTCTTTTGGATCTCGCCTCGGTGAGTGCCCTCGTCTCTCTCCGCTTGCCGAGATTTGAGTCCTAACGGACTCCTCTTTTCTTCGACGTAAAATTGACTCGAAATAGAAAGAGGGAGGGCGCTCACATCTCAGCGCCTCAGGATGCCTCGATGCCCGAACCGAGGGCCCATTCATTTGAGGTGATGCAACACTTTTTGACGTCCCTAGTAATTTGAGGCACTGATCTGCCACTGTTATATATTGAGGTGGGAGAGAGCAGAGGGAAGATTGAAATTCAAGTAGGGAACGGTGGCATTTCATCTGGGACACGAAGGTGGACGAAACCCCAACGATTAAAGTGCGATGTGTGTTGTGCAGTGTGCGTCGAGTTGATTATTCTACAAGTATGCTCTCATAACGCCCTTCAAACGTTTCCTCTGTACCGCTTTGCTGCATTGATGTTAAGACTCAGTTTGATGGGGAGACAGGCCAACGATTGGGCCAGTCCACAGGGAAATGTTGCGTGGTTGCTAATGTTCATGGCACATGACAAAAGATTCAGTGACAATCGTGATCTTATTACCCAACAAAAGATGTGAGCAGCAACATTAAATTAAGCTTCAACGATGCGTGAATATTCTACAAAGTGTTGAAAACGACGAGTATTTCTTATACGATTTAAAAACAATGTCGACTGACATAAATTCCGGAGATTATCTTAGTAGAATCTCCCCAGGGATGAACTAGTACTGCTAAAATAATGGTGAACATGATTAATAGAAAAAATTCTGGTACTAAAATAAAATGGAAAGAAATTAATACATTATTTAGCTGTAAATGTTCAGAAGTCAATTCTTTTTCCCAACTATTAAGAAGATTATTACATTTTAATTGAAGATGAACATGTGTTAACAGAGACATGTATCGTCCAATTCTTATGA
Organism: Hetaerina americana; assembly: GCF_022747635.1. Classification (NCBI taxonomy): domain Eukaryota; kingdom Metazoa; phylum Arthropoda; class Insecta; order Odonata; family Calopterygidae; genus Hetaerina; species Hetaerina americana. The sequence goes on along the minus strand of NW_027287217.1, from coordinate 2,146,912 downwards.
CATGAAAAAATAATTTAATGAAACGATGAGGTTTGTGTGTGAATGAACAAATAGATTGAAATACTACCTTGATCAAAAAGTTCCCGGAATAACCACCGTGTGGCGCTCCCATCGTTCCGATTTGAGTTCTGTTTTTTTTGTTAAATTGGTACATCTGTTGTTGATATTCCCTTTAAATCTTAGTGCCATAACTTGACATTTGCAAAAGTTACGTAGCCAAGAGTACATCTATCTCTGTGTGTGTTGGCGATTTTTTACAATTTCAGAAATGGATTTAAATTTGCAACAACGAACTTGTATTAAATTTTGCGTAAAAAACGGATTTAGTGGCGCACGGACGTTGGAAATGTTGGAAAAGTGTTTCGGCAACGATTCTCTAAAAAAACGGTCGTTTACCAGTGGCACGAGCGGTTCAGAAGTGGTCGTGAGTCAATCGAAGATGATGAACGCAGTGGCAGACCATCGACATCGAAAGTCGGTGAAAAAATTGATAAAGTAAAAGAAATGTTGGTCATAACCGCAAATTAACCATCAGAGAAATAGCGGAGGACTTGAACATTGCCTATGGATCCGCCCAAGACATTGTGGTTAATGATTTGGGTTTCCGTCGTGTAGCAGCAAAGTTGGTGCCAAAAGACCTCAATTTCATGCAAAAAAGAGACCGTGTTGACGTCGCAAAAGACATGATTTGCGAGGCTGAATCCGACCCCACATTCATCAAAAGGATCATTACTGGAGACGAGACGTGGGTTTATGAGTACGACACGCAATCCAGACATCAGGCAAGTGAATGGCGTTCACCAAATGAGCCGAGACCAAAAAAACCACGTCGTTTTCAGTCAAAAAAGAAGGCAATGCTGACGGTTTTCATGGATTACAACGGTGTAGTGCATCATGAATATTTGCCAGAAGGCCAGACAGTAAACAAAGAGTATTATTTGGGCGTTATGAGACGTTTGCGTGAAGCAATTCGCCGAAAGAGACCAGAAATGTGGGCAGAAAACTCGTGGATTTTGCACCATGATAACGCACCGTCGCACAGTGCTATCATTATTCGTAATTTTTTGACGAAAAATGCAACAAATACCATCCAACAGCCACCGAATTCACCTGATTTGGCTCCCTGTGACTTCTTTCTGTTCAATCGAGTTAAAAAACCATTACGGGGAACGCGTTTTAGCAGCCGAGAGGAAGTAATGGAAAAATCGCAGGAAGCACTGATGGACATACCGAAAACCGAATATAAAAAATGTTTCGAGGATTGGATCAAGCGCTGGCATAAGTGTGTCGCAGTCGATGGGGATTACTTTGAAGGGGACAATATAGATTTAGATGAATAAACTTGTATTTTTAATTTCTGAATAAATTCCGGGAAATTTTTGATCAAGGTAGTATGTATACATTATTCGATTTATCATAAGAATATATTTGCGACAACTAGTTTCAGGCCCTCGGGGATAATTCAAATTAAGGAATGATGGCGTAATAATATTCATTAGATTTATTGACATATTTGCAGTCTATTTGCTGTTTATTTATTTAATATGGTATTTATTTCCGTGTCAGCTTGAACAAATAATGCACTTTTAACTGCAAAATTCTTTAAGACGCATTCCAGCTTCAAGTAAATGTGAAGTCAAATAAAAAAGAAATCGTTCAATGAAACAAATATGCAAATGAAATTAATGATTTATTTTTACCAGTGCATCATTTATGAGAACATATAAAGTTCAGTCTACCGTACGATCGAAATTATGTTTCAATTTATAACGTTTGCTGATTAATTACTGGCGACAGGAATTAAGGCTGCCGACGAGGTAATTGCATCAGCTAACGACTTTAATATCTGGGAGGGATACAGAAAATTAGCACCTTCACAGAGTGTCGATTAAATGGGGATTCGAATGGCAAGGAAAAGAGTTGAGGAGACACCTCCATACGTTACAGTTTATAACTCCTAATAATTCCTTCAGCGCTTGGGTGCAATCATTCTTTCAGAGATTAGGTATGCTGCTGTTCGTTTACCTGCCAGTGAAACTTAAATTGTATGGTATACATCTTCACACATTGGTCTTATACGCCACTGGAGAGATGAGGAACGATAGCAATAAATCCATTCCTTCCCTTCAAACCCATTATTAATAAACGATTTAGAGGTTAGCCGAGACAATATTTGAAAGGGACATAGCCGGGGAACAGAAGTTCAATTAAGTGAGACTCATGATATACCTGTAGATATGAAAACTAACCGTCTATACCTACTGTAAGAGATAAGTAGGTAATTTTTTAGGAGGTTCATATTCACACAAAAAAATATGATACTCCTTAAAAGGCAATAATGGGATCTCGTCAAGTAAAATCTCCGAATGTAAAATCAATGGATCTATGGATCTATTTGAGTATTACAGCACTGGCAAAACAATGCTGAGAGTCAACACAAACGCTGAAGTCAATGAAGTTAGTATCTTTGAAAATACGATCCCTCTCATTTTCTGAGTGCCTTGGAAAAAATGAAGGAGAGGATTGCAGTAGTTCAAAAACGTTTCACCTGAAAATCCGTACGTTTTCTTACCGAAGAGGATACAATGCAAAGAGAAGGTCCTTTGACCACTACCAGGGCTTAAATGTGAAAAAAATAATAACAAATAAATAAATCGCCTGATGACGGACGGATATACTCCTATAATGAAGTTTTGGAGAAGATCTCGAAGCCGAAAGTCGAAAGCCGAAGTAAAACGAAAAGGTGTCATGGAAAGATTGGGATAATTCATTGATAGCTTAAAAATAGGATTTAAAAATTATGAAGCGTAATTACATCGAGAGTTGCAGGAAGTATGCCTGCCAGAATAAGAAAAAAGAGGGGGTCCATGAACGATCGCATGAAAACTTGCAAACCTAAGTCGGGAATAATTAAAATTAGAGCATTTTATGTTTGAGGTTTCAAAAAAAAAGAAAGAGTGTGGAATCACTCCTTAAGTCGAATTATTTATTCGCGCACCATACTAAATTTTTCGTACAGACCGGAATATAAATATCTTGAAAGATAGCTTAAAAATTTAATTATTTTTTAGGTGATCTACCGTCTAAGGTAGGTTTTGGATATATCCATCTACCATATAAATATTTTGTTTCTCCTGACAAAACATAAATCCTACTCTATAACAAGCCCCTCTTCATTTTATGTGTACTTCCTTCCTCTCTTCATCCCGTCCAACAACGCTATCCTATTCCTGCCCTTTCCTAGTTTGCTTACCATTTTCACCTCTATCACAGTCTTCTAAATCCCACTTCCGATCTTTCTATTTACGTGATCCTTTTTGCTCATGATAAATATAAGTTGGGAACGACTTAAAAATATCCACTTGTGTTACAAACTTTACAGCTTCTCATATCCATTTCCACATATTCGATTGACGTTCTAGTGATTGGTGAATTACGGGGTATGCTGTGAATGCTAATACAACGGTAGGAAATTAGGAGAGGGCATATTCCTAGGAGAAATGGGCACCAGAAGTACCATAACGAGGATGTACGATACCATACACGTATGTATCTTTCCTGATTGCAAGGCCATGGAATTAGCTTTCGAGAAACCCGTTGCTGTTCATTTAACCTGTTCCTGCGGCAGCCGAAGGAATAAGCGCGAGGTCTCCGAGAGAACGAAACTTAGTGGCATTTCACTGATCCTCGGCAATAGAAGGAAATAACTTCGGCCGATTTCTATACAGGAATTGCACTTCGTGAAGCCATTCAAAGAAGAGAGGGATGTCAAATCATTTGGAGGAAGGCCTCATGTAATAATGTTTTGGCTACTTTCCCAGTTTTATATTTCTCCGAGACTCCCGGTATTTGACTTTTTTTAAAGTTCTTCCGATTCCCTATTTGAAGCCACCAACTTGCACTTACACTAAACCAGACAATCTACTTGAATACTATTAGCTCGAAAATGTATCATATTTGTCGTGCGAGGTGGTGTTAATCCTGAAAGCTGCAATTACGGAAGGGTTGGAGAATGATTAAGGAATTCATTTCCTTGATCACGATTCAAACTCCTCATGAATTTAATCGATGTCAACCAGCATTGATAAAGATTCGAACAAACATCATTTCTTTACCTAAACTGCGCATTCCACAGAAGAAAAGTAACAGTAATCTGCGCATACATTTGATGTTGGACAATTGACAAAGCGGCCATAAAACTATATATTCATGAATATAGCTAAGAAATGTGAAAAATGATTGTAAGTGATTCATTAATGAATAACAATTATCACTGATAAAACAAGTTTGGTTCGACGACAGGTTTGTTTATTGTCGACATATAGTTTATGAGCCATGCGGAATATATCCGCGGTTCATTTAAGCTGGTAGCTATGTGTTTATTCCGCTTTTGAGTTATTAGATACACTCATCTTGCTTCTCTACCCATCGAGAGGTAATATCTCAGAATTACCTCTTCGAAAGTTGGCACCCATAATGATAGTTGTGCGTGTTTATGTGTACGTTTAGTGACACCCCCCATCCCACTGGCTACTGTGCTCCCCCAAGGTCGTGGAGGGCACAGAAGAGGGCAATGGAATGCATGTTCTGAAAGCTCACAGAATTTATAAACACGAGCCTCCTGACGCCACGATCCCTCCTCGATGACCACAGCTAAATCGAACGCGCCCTGGCCTTATAACCTCTCTTGCGCGGACGCAATCTCTGCTAAGAATTAGTTGACCCTTCCAGTCGTAATTAAAACTATGACTTTATGCAACAGTCATCATAAATTTTGAAATGCCGACGCGAATGATCTGAGGGGATTATGGTATTTTAAAGGTAGGTTTAAGTCAATGCAAACCATTTTACGCTTCCGTTCAAGTAAGTTAGATTCAGCAGTTGTTTTCCTTTGCACTACACGTTAAAAGACTTCGCTATTGAGGAAGGGTGTAGTCTAACGAGATATAAGTAAATTATTCACCCACGTAGATGATATCAAGGTACTTCGCGAAGCATTAATTTCTGCGAAAGACGGAAATTGCCTTAAATTAGACGATGACAAAAGGAAGGCAGCATCCTGTCAAAATAATTAAATTCTAACAATTCGTAGTGGTGATAAGAATCAAAACTCTCTCTACACGCAATTGCATAATAATAAAAATGGGCATATTACTGTTGCCCTCTTCTAAAGTCGTGATAACAAAGGTTTCCGCTGTGAATTGTTTGCCTCTATTTCGAAATATTTTTATTTACGTCAAAGATGAATTGAATGGGTCATGCGTCGCTGATATCATTCTGATAGCAACGAATAATCTCTAAATGTGAACAAAGATAAACGGCTTAGGTTAGCAAGACTATCCGACACTGCCGATGGATTAGATTTAGTTTGAAGTGAGGTAACACTATTGAAGAATATATGGCGGAGTATCTCAGATGAAGATCGTAGGCCAATATGGAAATCAATGCCTAACGTGAAAAGTAGGGGCAAAACAAATCAGGCGATAAAATATATATAGCCTATACATCCCAGCGCCCCATCTCCCCGGTGGTTGCTCTCTCGCTGACAAAACCTTACGAATGCAACATCGTATTGCACAACCAGACGATGCTCACCAGTCAAATCGTCTTCGCAAGAGAAAATCTGGAGTCCGAAGAATTAGTAGTAGTATTTAGGGGAGGCAACCGACAGCTGAGGTCATTTGCGCCATAGGGGATGGACAGGGAAGGATGAAGGGTGGAGAGAAACCCGGCGTTGGCATTAGCCTACTCTTTACGAAAGGCGGCAAGGGGTCCGCAGTTTAACGTCCCATCCGACGGACGGCGTACTCACTCAAAGTGCCCTCCACAAAGCACCTCAAGTAGGGATCGAGATACCTCTGAAAAACATTCAACACCGCCGGGATTTGAACCTGAGCCCTCTAGGTGGGAAGCCAGGATGTTATCCCCCGCACCCTCTCGATCCCTCCGAAGAATTTCCTCATTCTCTAATTCCGAGTGATCTAAAGAAGTTTTTCGATGAGAGTTGGAAAACGAGTTATGGGTGCCAAGATTCACAAGGATTTCTAAATGCATAGGCTTTTGAGGGAATGAACGAGAAGATAGAAGGAGAAAGCTTTTCAGACGATATGACAGAGAGGGAAAATATCAGTTATGATGTAATTTTCAACTTTGAATAAATTGTGATGTCTGGAAAGTACCATGTTACGTAGGTAACAATTTGAATGGGAATGCCCTCCAGGATGATGTCGGGTGACTCAGCCAACATCAGTAAAACAATTTCGTATTTACTAACGGCAGCCGTTGAAATCACCAACTCTAGCACTCCGTTACCACCGCGAGTAGATTTATATCATCGTCACATGACTCAATACTGTTGAAGCATGTGACGCCTAAAGCGCAAAACTGTTAGCAAAGTGTTTGGCGCACTAGAAAGAGCACGGTAGTGCTCTGTGGCATTAGTGCTACGGGTGAATCTTGAAAGGAAAAACTCACCAGGACCCGGCGAAGCGGCAGACGTTGACCTTCAGGAGATGGCATAGGATCACAGAGACGACCGAAGAAGCACGAAGTTGCAAAATTGATTGTGGCACGATCACTTATTCCAAGGGCTTCTCAACTCACTCACGCACTGGCGCCTCGTGTAAAATCGACGATCACAGTAAGCAGGAAATACAGGAAACCAAACTTGGAGGAGGAGGGGCACCGAAAAGAAGGGTGATTTTGTTGGATGAGGGTAGTGTTCACCTCATACGCTACGCTTGCAAGAACTACAAAGCTTGAAATTCGCGCACGTAGGCCACATTCTTGAACTACATGAACTGTAGTAGTGACGGTTACCTTATTGCCACCGCCTGCATAGTGAAAGAATTGGGAGCGCAGGAAAGGAGGTCGCAGTTACGCTTGAATCTCAGAAAAGTAAGCAGAAATGAATCAGAGAGAGTGAGAGGGGTGTGCACTGCGAAGGATATTTTTTCTCCTGTAATATGCATTAGACTTGTACCTTCTAAGGATAATATGAGGTGTATTCCATTGCTGATGGTATTCAATTTTTTCTCGGGACTAGGAGTAGAAAGAAAGATTTTATTGAACTTCAAGTACCTGGAAACTCTTTATAAATATAAGGCATAAATGACAGTACAAATGAACGGTGTTCGGAGTCCGCAGAGCTGCCGCTAGAGAGCAAAGTGTTTTCAATGCTTAAAAATTGGTGTCGTTCAGTGTGCAAGAACAGTATAATGAACCGTTTTCTCCAATTGCGTGGTTTGACACAACCACCCAAATTCATCGTCTATTCAGTGAGACATGCCGTGTAATGGATAAGTGAATTAAATGGGGTTTCGTAGGTGCGTGACCGTTCGAAGAAGGCCGAACTTGATGAAAACCAAAGGACCTTCGGCCACGGACCGACCCGTTTTTCTCATAGGCTAGATGGATACCTTCAGAATCATTCGCGGCGGTCATACCTGAAGAATCATGGAGTCGGCATTGAAAAAAATATATACGTGCACAGAGATGTTATATTAATAAGCAATAGAAGTTTTAATTTTTATGGGTATGTTTTTTGTCTGAGGCAAATTGGAAGATTTTAAAACTTGAATGAAACCTGTCTGCCAGCATGAGTCATCCATCGTGGCATTAACGTTCAATCGGTTTTGGTCTTATCCTGGGCATCGACGGTGAATTCCAATGCCGTGTTGAGTTGGGAGAGATTAAACGTTCCAAAATATGACCTTAAGACGTCAGAGAAGTGACCCAAGATACCCCACAATGCAATCGCAATCAATGCTCCCACGTTTTCCCTGCAGAATAGAGGTACACGGTCGAACGGGCTTTCTATTTTTTCCTATTTCCGCTCATGTTTTTGTAAAGGAATCGGGACGTGTTTTAAAGGCATCTGAAGCCGATGATCCTTAAGAGTTTAAAGAGGGTTGCGAAGGATGTTTGGCCTTTGAGTGTTGATAAGGGGTGGTGGAGGAGAAAGATATGCCTTTATTAGAGGGGGCGATAACGGTCGATTTGATACCGAGGCATCTGGGCACCCCTTGGACGTTAGATCGACCGTCTGGAGGCAATCCCAGGGAAAGGGAATCAAAAATGATGGGCCGTTGGAGCAGGATCTCCAGGATCTCGACCTCGAGGTTCGGCAGATTTAAGGGAGCACTTAGCACGCCATCGCCCGGGATCGCGATGCTTATCGAGAGCGAAAGAGATTTTCCCTCGGCGAGCACTCGAACAATTCCTCGCACTCTGGAGGCAATGCGGCTAGCTAGCCGACTCGCCATCCACGACCACTTATGGTCAAAAACGCACGCTAACCATAGAGGCGATTATGATGGCCACCCCCTTATGGTTATAGGTTGTCGTTTCTTTCTTAGAGCAGCTTTCCCGAACAGTTTTAACCGTTTTATCGGCCTGTTTACAGCCCGAGAGTTCACATTTTAATGCCGCCATTGGCTACAGGTGTTAAACAGCCATGGTCCCTATCTCGAATCGCCTCCAATTACAGCACCAACTTGATTTTAGGCATTGGAGAAGAACAGAGAATAGGAGTCGTCTCGTCAGTAAACTTTAACACTCCGACGACATATGGTGCTCAAAGGTTTTCACACGCTCCCTTTCCCAATTTGGAATTTTATCGGACCACGCGTGGTCAAGGATCAGGTTATTTCTCCCACAGTTTTCTTTCACTCTCGATCAATCCATAACAAAGTCCTTGAGTGAAACGAAAAAAAATTCACCATTTTTGGACTTAGTTTCTGATACATTGATTTTTTCCCGATCCGTAGACACAAGTCTTATCACTGTAATAATTGCTATCTGTGGCACGAAAAGCCAAAGATCTCGACACGAATTTTACAAAATGGTGACGAATCGTTTATGTATGTATGTATATATATATGTATGTGTGTATATATATATATATATATATATATATATATATATATATATACCAGGTTTAACTGATTTTATGTCTTTCTACGGCATTTAATACGGCGAATTTAACCCTAATACTCATCGTATTGCCAAATTATTTGTTTCTCGAAAATAAAAGTAGTTGCCTAGCCCTCACATTAGAAAGTACATGGCTGACATCTCCCGTTTAATGCTTAGGTACACACCATGGCACTCACTCAATTAAAAGGGGATAGGGAAGTTATTACTCGTGAGGATAAATATACCATGAGTTAGAAATCTCTATGGGGACATACACATCAATTACACGACTTCATTTCTCCTTTGTCTTGAAATCATAGGTATCATTAAGGTCGATCATTATTTCGCAAATTCAATCTCCGACGGAACCCCTCAACATGTATCTACGGTATCGTAATTATAAAAGTCGATTTCTCGACAGACCTTTCACTTTCCCTTTTAGTCTCCTCTTTTTAATCCTTGAGCATTTCTTATTCCAATTTGAGTCATCATGAAGCCTGCCCGTTTTCTTTAGCTCATTTTTATTTATAATGCACATGTTGGTATTGCCTTTAATCTATTTGCTTGGAATTAAACATGCATAATATATCTCAGACGACTGTTTCAAAATAATATAATACCCTTGCTTATTCCTGACCCTAATAATCAGTCCTCTAAAAGTATAGTCATTGATTGTTGTTATTAGATTTTCTTCCATAAAAGGAATGCGATGAAGTATAGAAAAGTTCACAATAGGCTATTTTAGCCTTCATTTTCTTTCATATATTTACATCTACTTAATACCTCGCAAGCCGTGCAACCCTCGCAAGGGCGTGCCGTGGGGGGTGTTACGACACCACCCATTATTAAGAAAAAAACTGCATGTAAAAGCCACGAATTCATTCAATCCGCAAAAAAACATTGTATACATTCATGCAAGAACACTTGCACCCCACACACATGCAAACACTCAAACTACCCACTTACATACACATGCACCTACAAATATACTTAATATCTTTGCAATGTTTAATTTTGTTCCGACTCGTAAATTCAATGTTTTTAATATTTGTAAAGTGACTTCGGTTTCATACTATTATTATTTCTGATTGTTCGGGGAAAGAATGAGTATTTGTATCTATCTGTACTGGAATCTATCTCCCTTATTTTATCTTTGTGGTCTGATCTACCTAAACACTGTGGGGCCATTATTATTCCTTTTGTGTCATCGTTAAACTTGTTCATTCTGAACCTTTCTAAAATACTAAGTCTCGCTTGTACTCTTCGTATTTCAAGTGGCTCCCAGCCTAAATCCCCTAAGAGACCTGTCACACTTGTGTTCTTATCATAATAATTTTTAACGAATCTGGCGAATGTTATCTAGACTTCATCTAATTATTTTTGCCAAATTTTCTTCAAAGGATACCAAATACTCGCGGCATATTCCAAATGAGGTCTCATTATTTCGACATATTATGTTTCGCCATTTTATTTATATTGCAGATCTTACCTTCTTATTCTTCCTGATCGTATTACCATGTTCTTCGGCATACCTACATCAGTCCCTCCAAATTTACAACATTTATTCGCACTAATACACAGGGATCATTTATTATACAATGGATGGCCACGCACAATTTCCGGCAGTGTGCATAGCAAGTAATTATTTATATAACATAGTCACAATTTTGCAAATATTTCTTTAGAGGTAGTGTAGACTACCATCCTTCGAAGACTTTTTTTTATATCTGTAAGTTTTATGTCATGCCTTTAAATAGAGGCATCATAGCACAAATACGGTGCCCACGAATCACTGCCCGCTTGAAGGAATCGTAATTGCCCCCCGGCACAGTGATTGCATCTCATAAGACTGAAGTTTTTATGAAGCTTAAAGATAATGAGGTATATTCAAAGAACGTATCGTGTTTCATATCATTTGGTAAAAAACGATGGTGAACGATTTCCGTAACATTTTTGCTTATATTTGTGAATGAGAAAATTTTAGAGACATATTCAGGCGTATATAAAAACCAAAAACTCTTACACTTGAATATTCTCAAAGTGCTAATATAACTAGATCTAATGAGCAATAGAAGGAATTGAAAGGGATCAAATAGGCATCCTATTTTGACATTAGAATTTTGTCCATTTCAGATAGGTCAAAATAATGTGTGGCTATTTAGATAAAAATGAGATTATGATCGATAAGGATATATTTACTGTTATTTACCATTTACCATCGAACACCTATAATTATTGGTTTATAAAAAACATTATAAAAATTCAACCGTTACAAAATATTATCAAAGAAAGGGTATCGCATCTCCATAAACGCTAGTAATTACATCAAGAAATTTTCTATTTTCAATGTCTTCGCTTTCTGTTCAGGTTATTTCATCACACGGGTGTAATAAAATCCTGGTTAGCAAACGTTTTCACAAAAAAGTAATTTATCCCCGTTTTCTTTGACGCAATGTTTGAAAGCTGTAAACGTGAGGAAAAGTGCTGCTTGAGCGTTTAACTGCTCAAAACCCGAAGCAGACTGTCGGCAAATATTTCTGTTTGAAAAGATCCAAGATAATTGTGTTCGGAAGCCTTAGATTTTCGTATTCGCATCACATGTTACTCCTTCCGAAGGGATCTACTGGGGAAATATGTGATCCCGTATACTCAGTAGTACTTGCTGCGTTGTTTCCTTTTAGGAGGTTGTTGGGAAGAAAATCCTCATTGAGAGCTGCCAACTTCTTTTATGTTAACTCTCTCAGATGTAATCAAAGCAAACAACACATTTCAGGAACTTTGAGAGACGCAGAGATTAGAATTTGAAATTTTTCTTTCAATAATTTTTTTTTATTTCAAAAAAGATAAAATATATAATGCTTCAAGAATCGTTAGAATTATATACTTAATACACCAAGGCCGATTAAAACGAAAACGATTCCTAATATACGAAGTATTTTAGATTACTTAATGGTATTAATACAAAAAACCATAAACACAGTAATCAACCCGAAGGTCGGTTTGGTAGGTGACGGCAGAGTCACCCAGTACTAAGCCCGATGGCGTGTGAAATTCACATAGGGTAGGGGGGGCAGTTCCTTTCCCTGTGCCAGTTATGGGTTTCCAGGAAGATCTGGTACCCAAAAAATCATATAGGTTGGGTGGAGCTGCAGGTGCCGAGAGACTTGCCCGGGAATCGAACCCGGAACCCTCCGGTCAGTAGTCCAACGCTCTACCCACTGGACTACAATTGGATGGACTGCATTGAAATTGAAAATAACGGGAAAGTACATGCCGCGAAGTATTTGAATTGATCAAATAAGTTACTCTGCAAAATATTGATTTTCTCTTCTGCACACATGAAATCATTTTTGAAACTTTTTCACCCTCTTTCATCAAAATATTAAAGCGAATACGAAATTCGATCAAAATCAATCATACGAGTTCGTAAATCGACCCAGAGCCACCTCAAACAGGTTACGCCTTTGACAGTTTTCGCCAAGGTGGTGATGATCAACAACTCCGCGGCTCGAATCTTCGTTAAATAAACGTTTACGGACGTACGTTTAAAACGGACGAACGGCAATAAAAAAAATAGCCCGTCGGCAGTCGGTGTAGGAAGTGGGGGTGAGGGATGGCACAAGACGAAAGGGGGCCATTTCGAAGAGATGACTATCGCCTCCCGCCGATCCCAAGGCACAGTGCCGCACACGAATGCCTCTCTGCCGTCCCCCGGGGCAATGCGTGGCGCTGCCGTAGACGACGCCACCCCGCTTCTTCCCATTTTACCCCCGGAGTGCACCAAGGGGGCAACAACAACCACACCAACCCAGTTTCACGAGTCCCCCCCCATCCACACTTGAGCCGGAGCCGATAATCTGCCCCCCACCCCACCCCTCAATGGGATACCCCTCAACCCCCACACGCACACAACCTGTTGTTAACCATTTAAAAAAGTCCCGCTCGGTAAAAGGTATATACCTACCTACCTAACTCCCAAACCACCACCATCACATATTTTCCGCCTCCTCCAACCCCCCCCCCACCCGTCCCTCCCACATACCCCTCACCGAAAGTTCCCTGAAACACAGAGATATAGCCTTCCGGAGGAGAGAACGGGGTTCCTTCCTTCCCCAACCCCCATTCCAATCTGCTCCCTCTCATCCCCCCCCCACCCTGGAGTAGCCGCCGCGGTGTAGGTGTGCTAATGGCGACATTACGTCCGCCGTGATTACATCTCAATCGCTCTCGGAAAATGGGAGTCATTTCGTGCAGCCCCGGCCGACTTGATTGCGGTTTGATTTTAGATTATCGGAAGCCGCTCTGAAAAATCCATAAGCTATTACGTGCGGGGGGAGAGGGGATTTGGGGGGAAGGGGGGGGGTATATTTTTCCGGATTCCATCCCATGGGCGAGGGGGCCGGAGAGGTCATTGGAAGGAGGAGGTGGTGGATTGAGAGGTAGGAAGGCCTCCTCCTTCTCCTGCTATCATCATCTCACGGTTCCCTCAGCTGATGGCTCGAGGTGGTGTGGAGAAGGGCTGCATGCAGTGTGTGCCTCTGTGTGTGTCTGTGTGGTTATAATGCTCGCGTACGTGGAAGGGGTTTCAGAAGGTTCCGGGGAGTGAGAGGGAAGAATTTCCATCCCTCCTCCTTTCCTTCCCCTCGGACGCCCCCGGAGAGGGCAACGCGGCGGGGTAATTACCCATTCGGAAAAGTGGAGACCACTCGTGGCAAAACGTTTAATTATTTGTGGGATGGGGAGGAAACCGGACCGTGGGTGGGGAGGACGGGGTTGGTGGTTGTCGGCGGAGGCTGAGGAGGGAAAGGGAGCGGTCGGGGGAGTTGGAAGCGGTGATGCGGACGGGTGGGGGCGGCTGGGGAGGGGTATTGGGGAGAGATGCACGCGAGAGAGGGTTCAAAGCGATTGTAATCAATTAGATAGATAAAGATTACGATTTACAGTGCACCATACAAGAGACCCGAAGCCTTGCCTTTCCATTGATGTTGACACGTCTGAAAAACAGCAAAAATTGAAAACGCCAAATATAAGTATTTGAAAGAACGTAATAGCTTTAAAAAAATCCATTTCTTTCTTTTAAGGATCAATTGCAAGTACATACGATAGAGTTAGTTATGTACTTCATTGTATATTTAAGGCCTAATTATCTCGGGGAGTTGAATTTTTTTTCCGTTTACCTTCGAGCATCATAGTAATTGTTGGATGAAATATTTACTTGTGCTCACGATAAAATCATATTTCTTAAATTTTTGAAACACAATTGGCTGTTAATATATGAACACCACCATTGAGCAACAAGCTATCCTATGATATAACCTAGTAAATCCATAAAATAATTGATATCTGCGACGGCACCTTCAGGAGAAGGAGAAAATGATAGCATTTATGCACCTATTGAATGCACATTCTATTTCAATGCATTTCAATTTGTCTCAGTTCTTTAAACTATTGTATTTATTTGAGTTTTCGTTCTATTGATTACATATAATTGTGTGTGGGGACAAGAAAATTATTATTATTCTGATTTTTTTTCTAGCGTGGTATGATCTCAAATAGATATCACTGATCATAAATGAACATAGCTTATAAAATGCTTAACGTGTCATTATACTTTAGTACAGACCTAATAATTAACAGGTACCGAGATATAAATTAGTAAAAGAAATGTATCACCTACCGTTTAATAGTCTGCGTCAATGCAAAATTTACCTTAAACGGTAGAAGACCAAAAATATTTTTAAAAACAATCATGGGTTAGTGCTGGTATTTAGGCTACGAGATATGCCTATGATTTCTACCAAGGGGAGCGGTACCTAACATTTTTGCCAATGGTACTATAAAGTACATACGGGTTCCCTGAATTTTCGACTAGGATTCATAAACCGCACTACTTATATGTGGTATTTTTACTTCAGATATAAGTTCCAAAATCACATTTCACAAAGTGACGTCTTTACAAAAACTCCGTTAAAATATTTCGAGTATACGTAAATATCACATTAAAAAAATCTACATCTTTCCATCCTCCTCACCTAAAGATACCCAATTGCACTCTGTCACGAGCATTTAAATCATTACCGATATTGCACACATTTTGAAAATTGGTTGGTATCTAGGAACCAAAAATAACAGTACTCTTACTATAGCTACGAGTACTGAGGTACCGACACCTGGGATTTTTCCCTTTGGAAAGTTTATAGAGGCACCGCTACCTATTTCCCTTACCCTAAATATCAAAACAAGGAAAATTAGTAAACGAAATCTTCGGGTAATTGAATAGTAATGGGACGCAAGGCAAAAGTGAGCTCTCTGAAATACGTGTTCGTCAATCCCAGACAAAATGAACCCCATAGTTAATATTTATTCTCTACTGCCATAGTTTCACCACTGTTTGGCATCATTGACTGATGCTAATATTTATTTTTTTAATTTAGTACACTGAAAGCCTTACTCTTCTACCAATAATTCATCACCACGCACTTTTCTAAGTTTAATTCTAAATTCCAAGCGACGCACCAGCGTTGTAAAAGCATTAAGGTCATTTAATAAAACTGCTGTGTCCTCAGGATCCCAGATATCACGATAAACCACTGCATCGTCGGCAAATAACGGTACTTTACTAGCATCCACGGTTTCAATGTCGTTAAAGTTAAGCAGGAATAAAAGAGGCCCGATAATACTTCCGTGGGGAACACCTGAAGTAACTTCTGCTACATTTCAGCTAACTTCATCTATGATTACCCCTTATACCCGACCATTCAAAAAGTCTCTAATAAAACCCCGGATATTTTTATCTATGCCATATACTTCTAGCTTTGTGAGTAGCTTACTATGAGGTACCTAAATAAATGGCTGGAGACTAGCGATGATCGTAGAGAATAGTTATTAATTATGGAATATGTTGCGATTCATTTTTTTATGTACAACTCCATCAAGTAACGACTAAAACAGTTTCACATTTACAATAGCCAATGAGAAACTAGGAACAGGGTACTGGAGGTGTGGTCGAACACCGAAGCGAAGATTTTCGCAAAGGTGGAGGTGAGGGGAGGTGGGTGAGTTAGCGCGAACTCCTTTACCCATTTCCCTCCCTACCCTCCATCTCTCTTTCCACCCTCTCCCAACCGCCTTGGAACCACTCTCTTCTCGGAAAAATTGGAAGCTCGCGTGCAACGGGAAGGACCGGTGGAATGCGGTGGCAAGTAGGAGGTAGGTGGTGTGGGGGTGGGGGTGGAGGGGGCGTCGTTTTCATTGTCGTTCGCGGGGATGGTGTGGATTACGAGTCGCTGATGGCGAGGAATGCCAAATGGTTTGGGCCGCATCGGGAAGGCGTGAGTCATGCGTTTAGTGGCCAGTTGGCCGTGCTTTACCCGTTCTCCTCCGTCTAAGTCTAACGTCTAATTCTCAGAGCTAAACAGGATACAATGAAAACTTTTCCCTTTCGTGAAGAATCGAAGAAAAGAAAATATCCTCAAACTATTATTATCTGGCTCGGGAAACACTGGAAATACGGCTATTACATGCACGACTGAAACTTTTAGGAAAGTACTAATCATTTGAATAATCGAAGAAATTTATCTAGTGCCCCATTATACAGGTATCCAAACTCACAAAAACAAGTTACGGTATAATGGCGGCCGAGCCGACCAATTTAAGGAAACCAAGTAAGTTGTCCTCAGCAAATGCGAGGCCATAACGGCGGAAAATATTACTTACGTCTAATTTTACTTCCCGAATGCCTTATATCACCAATTACTCTGATGGTTATTGTCATAATACCCCCTGCCACGCACCCAAGTTTCCGATATCAAGTAAATATACTATATTTGGATGAAAACTACGGTATGGAACGTAAATAATCACCAAATATTCTAAGTATAATGGCTGCTGGCCTAAAACCCCCTACCACAAACCCTTATGGCGACTTGTGGGGTAAGATCTACAGCTCGGTGAAAATAAAATTTAATGCAACCCCAAAAATTACCAAATTCACTAATGCTTGGTTAATTTAGTAAATCCTGCCACACACCCTCGTAGTAGCTTTCAAGTTTAGATGTTCTAGAATCTGCGGGGACGGTACGTCGTCGCTGGGGCAACGTGACTGTACAGAGGAGCTGCAGGGCACGGCGAAAGAGTATTTCCCTCTCATCTCGTGGGTCAACATCTGCGCGTCCACTGCTGGACCCGAACAATGCTCCGGATCGAGCAGACCTGAGTCGTCTTTCTGAGGCATCGTCCCTTGCCGGGAGAGAGTGAGATGGCGTGGAGATGGGAGGGGGGAGGGGAGAGAAGGAGGGTTTACGACGTCCGTAACTCAGATGGACTCTCCCCGAGGATAAATATTAGATCGTCCAATACTTGGCAATTTCCAACAGTAATGGGCGTTCCGGAGTTGAGACTGTAAACATTCGGAATTTCGCGCGAGCATGCTCCCCAAGCCATCCCGTCCACCCTGAGAGGGTGGAAACGCGTCCTAAGTACCCATACCCACCCGCCAGCGAAACCGCTCGGGAATGCAACGTCAGCGTTTCGCGGGTAACTGCAGATTTACTTTTGTGGTCGACGAGGCTTTCGGTTACGTAGATTTGACTTTTAAATTGAGGATAAATCCTCGGGCTTTTCCCAACGGGGATATAAATACCTTGGATGGAAGCAGACAGAATATCATCGTCATCCTGAGAAGCAACCTCGAAGATTCTTAGGCTCAACGCATTTCTTCCCTTCCAAAGTAAATTCCGCGCACTCAAATCTCTCAGCTTAACCGTCTTTGTCCGCATAAGTATGTCTTTCCTTTTCCCCTGCAGTTATTTTCGTTCGCCTTCCCTACTCCGCTACTACTTCTTCGACATGCCCCTTTAGTATACTACTTCTCCCTCATCATTGGTGATCTTCTCCAAAGGTTCTTGTTTTCTACTAGATGTATCGTTTGCGGAACCTCCCCTGCTGAGTTAATCTCTTCTTTCATTTACTCCTCATTTATTCATGTTACACGTTATTTCCATGCGTCTCCACTCTTTTAATTTCTCTTTTCTTTGCTCTCGTTGGATGAGCGATGAATAAATATTTAACTTCAAACGTTTAACGCTCCATTAATGTCCATTTTCACTCCAAATATATTATGTTCCGTCTACTTGTATTCTTTCTTTGCCTGCCCTAACGTGTGAGATGATTATAGTTTGCTTGTTCCTTCGAAAAATGGATGAAGAAAAATAAAGAACAAAATGCATCATCGAAATGTTTGTGGGAGCATAGCACAATCTGCGGAATGTACCAAATATTGATACAGTTTGGTATCGGAGAAACCTGAGCTTGCGTGAAAATTTGGCAGGTGCAAAGAAACATATATTTTACAGTACAAGCACAGGTATAATATAAAGTATTCGATAAATAATTTTCCTTTCAGCGACACTAATTGTTGCTAATTGTCAAATAAATTAATATGACGATCCACCATTATTTATATTTCACCTCATTTCCCTATCTTCCCACTCTTGCATTTTCTGTACTCCTAACTTTCAACACTTCAGTCATACGGAGATGGATAAACTTCAACAATAAAGAAAACTGTTCACTTTTGCATCGCTGAGCTATTAAGATCACGGAGATGGGTTTATTGCTGCACACAGAACGAAAGAATTAGATGGAGACCGTTTCATGAAAGCCGAAGTAGGCTAACGCACGTCATACACGTGGAAAACCATCTCCAATTCCCTCCCGTAGTTTTGCATCAGGGACGAGAGTCTTTTACTTCTGTATGATACCCTGTAAGACATCCTTAGGGTGTGTAGTGGGAGGTTACTCAACATCAGGCATACAATATCAAATATTAAGCAATTTTTTTTAAGCTACAATATAGATGTGAAATTATTCAAATAATGTAGAGAATGGTAACTACAGATACATGGCAGCTAAGTATGAAATACTTCGCCAATCAAACAAAAGGAGATTTTGGTAAAAGGACAATGTCTAAGGTTATAGATGTCGCGGGGCGGTTGGTGTGAACGCTCGCAGTGACGCGGCGCGGGGCGGGTAGGCTTCTCGGCGATATGGCGGCTCTAGCGTGATCCACCGCTTACAGTGCTGCCGGAATCGATTGCCTCACCCTACCAGCTCGAGAATAGGGTCCACTCCCTCCCAACCGGTCAGCAATTTGCTTTGACCAATTACCTAACAGCAATCGTCGACGGGGATTACCTTAAATAAGACTATCCGACGTAATATATACAATCGGAAACCTTCCCAGCCCCCGGCCTACGGGGAACAATCAACCCCTGCACCCGCGCACACACACACATATAGGCACGATACATACTTACTATATATAGACATAATACTCAGCTCTGATTCCGTGACGCGATTTCCAGAGGGTCGGCCGAAGCGGGACTTGGGGAAAATTCCTATTAGAACGCTCACATTTTCTGAATATGAATAATGCTAGAACGTATAATTTTGATAGGAAATATGTATGTAAATCTCATCGATAAATGGATTAATTAAACTAAACATCCCTTCCTAACGCACGCTCTAATATTGGGTCTGATCATGCGCAATTAAATTGAAGACTAAACATGAAGGTGACCAAATAAATTTGTTCCATTTTAGGGATAAATTTGCCTGAGTGCACTGCCAGAATAAGATGGGAGTTTATGTTTGCTCGCAGATTGCAATGCGTCCGTGAGCAATAAAATTGAACTCAATGTATTCCGTATACCCATTCTTATCCTCTATTTCTTTCATTTCAGGGAAGAACTCGCCATGAAGATTGGATTGACGGAAGCAAGGATACAGGTAAGGAACATTTTATGCTTAAGCACAATGGTATTCACCAAAATCCCCACGTGATACTTGGTCCATCATTTCCTACAAGTGGGACACTTGAGTTTCTCATTGATGAAATTGTAAACAATGGACTGATTTTTTAGGCATTTTACGACGCCTTCGTAATTCTGGGCTGGATCTATTCCAGGGGTGATTGAAAATATTTCGGAGCGCATCATAGGCCCACTACTGTATTTAAGTGTGGATGGAAATTTTGAAAAACTCAATTAAGAAGAAGACTGAAAAATAATACGTCTATGACCGAAGGTTACTAATGTTAAAATTAAAAAAAACTTTCTAATTAATAGCAAAGATTTAACGGACATGAGTCCTCATGCATAACTCGTTCTAGAAGGATAGCATTCATTATATTAGACCGAGTTTTCATTGTGGTCTAGATTAAAAAATAGTATTGTAAACGGTAACCAGATTTTTGATGTTTGAAGACAGGCGTGGTCAAAATAGAAGCAGGTAATATTTCCATCGAGACGGTTGTGATTTTCAGGAAATTGGACGATGGTCTCGACTCATTATAAGACGTTTGTTCCAAAGCGCTGTCCAAATCAGGGGCGAACGATTTTATTCCTTAAGTACAGAGAGATAATTATTGGGGATGGTGGGCCATTTAACTCGATCATCACGTCAGGATCCGCGGTCTTTAAATCTTGAAGGCAACAAAACCCCGTAAATGAGACCCACTCGTCGTTAAATATCGGTTGTCGACTCGTGTATTATAGTTTGTAGGCCAATGGGATCTCTTATCTTTTTAATAGATGATTCGTCGACGCGACCAGCCGCATCCGTGTGCAATGACCCATTCTTCGCGGCCCTACCCCCGATTGTAATAACCATTTGGGTAATCCCGGAGCCATAAGGGTCGTAAAGTTTGAGGAAGTCATTCCAGGGTGTGCCAATGAAGCGCATAGATTGTGAAAGGATCATTAATGGAATAATAACATGAACACCACATTCACTCAATGAGATGCTGTTATATAAGTGCATGCAGCCTGTTTCTCAAAGCCACAACTCAATTTTATTGGTCGTAAGTCTCAAATGTAATATCCAACTTTATAATCGCACACATTTAAAACGGATATAGGCGATAAATTTCTTAACGCATTTACTGTCGTATTTAGGATCATTTACGAGAAAACTAAATAAAGCCGGAAATTGACTTCCATGCTATCATTTAAACTCCTGAAAACACAATTAAGTAACAAAAATATAGATTTATGCCTCATTAAAAATCTTTTTTCCACGAAAGCTTGTTTGCCAGTGTTTGTCCCGCAGGATTTACTGCCGTCTGATCATCTGTGCTGCCTTTACTGTGTTGTAATATGAACGGTTCAAGATTTTAGGGCATTTTGAGCCGTCATCGACAATTTTTCCCAACAGAGTCCGGCGCCACTCCCAGATTAAGAATCGGAATTCTTTAAGTCATCCGTGCCAAGCACAAACCATCCCTCGTCAAGCTGACGTCGGACGCCCATGCCTTTCGTTCGGACACGTGTGAAATAAGTTAGGAGAACATTTCCTTGGCTCAATTTGAAAAAAAGAACGTCATTATTGTAGATTAACGGTGCTGAAACGCGTGCATTTGAAGTGCATTCGTTCAGTGAGTAGAAAATTGGCAGTGAATGCTTTTTTACAATCCCCGAGTTTGTTCCAATTTGCATATCGCTATTCTCCACGAGAACTTACGTCGTCGTGAAAAAACAATACTTAGAGAAATAAAAAATCATCGGTTTATTTAATATAATCGACTCCGGAATCCATAAGATAATTTGTCTTCATTGGTATATATTCCCTTTGACCATTCACAACTTCGAGGTCCTTTATCGATATCACTAACCATTGAGTTGGGTTGTGAAAGAACATTTCATCACTTGTGCAAAAAAGGGACAAAAAAAGAAGGAAACATTTGTTTTAAAAGAAGATAAAACTCTGAACGGTTGAATCCATTCCAAGTAGTTAGAGGAGTTGAAGAATTGCGTATGACGCGTCCATCTTACCGCGAATAATGTCATGACCTTTGGCGTGTTTTGAATTTAATTATCCAATCAAACCATAAAAGATCTAAACAAACCTTGCTATAAAAATAAGTTACTGTACCGCAGCTGGTAAGTAGCCGATACATATTTCAGGGGATCCCGACAAAGCGTCCCATTTGCGCGAACTGGACAAATCACATTTCATATACGTCTTCACTCTCCCTAGCTCGCCGCTCCTCTCACCATCTGCCGGGAGTCTACACGCTGTTGAAGGGAGAGGAAGAAATTTTTTTTCGGAGTTCATTCATCTGCCAAGGAGCCAGTTGATGGAAAGAGACGATGGCCTCCAGTCTTTCGCTTTGAATCCCGCCGACCAATATCGCTTCTATTTAAAACTCGGGAGACGAAGGAATAGGGGGCGGTACATGTGGAGGGCACCAGATTTATATATATGTATCGACCGAGACGGAGTCGAGGTGGAGCTTAATCGAGGGATTTATTCAATAAAGCGTGAGACGTTTATCATATCATGCGTCGTTGGGGCGGGACGGGGAGGAACTACTGGCAATAACAAAACACGATCGATAATAAGAGGTGGCTCCTTCTGCTGGGTGGTTCCGCGGGGGTCGCAAAAAACGCTCAGAGGCGACGGGGGGTTTGGTGGTGGGGGAATTTTGGAGGGGGGTGGGGAAAGAGAGGGGAGGGACCGAGTCGATCGTATGTATGCAGATGCGCGATTGAATAAATCGCCTCGCGATTATAGGAGGACGGAGTGGAATGTTCTTTCGTTTATCCTAAAAAGAACAGCGAGCATACTCGTCTGTGTGTTTGCTGACCGAAGGTAGGAGTGGTCGACAAAATCGCTCTGTTTGGGTGGGGGGCGGTGGGAGGCGATACCCCTTCCATCCGAAATCCACCACGCAAGACCCTTGCCCCCTCCCCCCCCTCTCTCTCTCCAGCTGTGAACTTTTAATCTCCCCACGGAAAGTCAATCCTTCCACGACGTTCCGCTCGGACGAAGCGCCTCTATCGGAGGCGGTGGGCAACAAAGGGAGGGACGCCACCGAAACTCATATATGACCTTTTTTTCTCTCTCCTCCTCCCGCTCACCCCGGTCGGCTGGGGGCAGGAGGGGGGTGGGTGGGAGGGCAGTGATGTCAGGTGGCAGGGTGGAATTGGGTGAAGGGTGGTCAGGAGTGTGGGAGAGGGGGGGGGTTGGTTTACCGGCGAAGGCGGGAGGGGTGCCGACGTCGGACTTTGAGAAATGCCCTTATGGAAGTTTGCCCCGGGAGGAGGGATTTGTGGGGGCAGTTGGTTTTGGAGAAATGAATGGAGGAGTTAGATAGGGAGTTAAAACAAAGGAAGAGAGCGAAGCTGGAGCCGGACGACTCCGGGTTTGGAGTGAGGAGGAGGGGGAGGGAGAAGCAAATTAAAAATACGCAGGGATACGATGATGAAAGGGAGAGAGCCTGCGGTCGGCTCCGGGGCCATCGCTTACTTGTTTGTTTTGCGCCCCCCCCCCACACCCCCTGTCGTCGGCGGAGCCCCCTGAGTGATTTAGGGGGGCCCGAGAAATGATGTGCGAACAGGCGTTTTGGAATCACGCACGTCCACTCAATTTATATATTTGCATATATTATTTGTGTATGTAAATATGCCAGCGCAATGGGGCCGCGATTTATGGGATTAGACGGGTCCGGTTGAAGCGGAGTGCCTCTCGTCCGAACGGACGGTGTCCTCTCTCCTCTTTATTTTTCCACGCTTCGCTGGTGAGCGAAGGGTATTCCGACGAATGAAGGTTGCCTCTCCAAGCGTCACTGCCATGATGGTTGAATGCCCCCGCGATCTGAGAACTTAATCGGTAAAAGAAGTGGAAACGTTTGATGGCTTTCCGTATTTTTATCGTAAATACGAAGCTTTATGGTCATCTTTCGGCTATTGAACAACTTCTCAATCATTGATTTTAACATCCTGACTGTACGCACTGAAGTCATTCAACACATTTGCTGTTTTAAGATTTTTCTTGCTGTCACTGAAAATGTATTAAAGTAACATTAGCATTACATTAATTAATAAATTCACACAGATCTGGAAATTAATCATCTAATTGCGCTTGTAATAGAAGAAGTTTTTTTACGGTTAATTTAAAATGTTAATTAATGTTACGGAATTATTTAGTACTAAATTCCATAGGTATTTCATTGGTTGAAACCCTGGTTACGTTTTATGAGCACGGAAGTATCCATAAATGTTTTCGAGGACCAAATCAAAATAATATTTAAACCAGGAGGTAGCGATCGCCTTTTGGTCTCGGGTTCGATTGTCAAATTTTGTCAAGTACTGTTGTGTCACATATCCACATAGCTAACTTTATGAGGTTGATCAAAGCTGAAAATGGTGATGAATTATAAATATGTGGAGTATCGTCCAACGTGGTCGCATTGAAAATCTTTGCAGTCGGTTTCGCAGTGCTGCATTCAGGTTGACGATTTATTTATTTTGTGGATGTCAAGAGCACTCTTGCGCACATTGGCATAAAGACGCCTATCGGGGCCAATGTTGAGGTCATTTCTTAATTATGATGTCTTAAAAATATTTACTGGAGGATTCGTTTTTTTCCTCATCGTATGCACTCAATGCCATAGCTGTAAGCTCGCTTTATTTCTCCGTAAGACCGTCAATCTATGAATATTTCCCACAAATATGACATCCTGGCCTTCAGTATCTCGAAAAAGGTTTAACTCTATTCAATTTAGTGGAGAAAAAAGTTAACCTTTTGGACGTGGTGGGCCCTTGGTAAGTTACCGAATTCAACCGAGGGGAGACTGATGTGTTGCCATCTAACGCTATTACCACGTACTTTTCTTGGTGCCAAGAGCGGCTTACAAGCATTTTCACAACGCCTTGTACTTGTTTGCGTTTGTTCACTCGTGGGGCCCGGCGCGGCCCAGGGTTGAGTCCTGGGGCCCTCGCGTGTCGGCTCGGGCGATGATTATGCATTCTGGATAGGCCTCTCCGCCGACCAACGTCCACTGCCCGCGTCCCGCCCGACCGCCTTGCTTGCCTGTCATCGCCGCTGCTGGGGTTGTTGCACGCACCAGGGTTCTCGTTCCCCTCCCTCCCCGCACCCTCCTCTCGTGCCCCCCGCGGTGCACGACGTGCTTTCCCCCCCCTCCCAACCTGGTTGGGTGGCTAGAAGCTCTTACTCCCTTCGAAGGGAGGATCCCGAGAGACACCGCAGTGGGCGGGGAGCCTCGTTCCTAAGCGATGGCCGGGGGGGGGGGGGGGGAAGTGGCAGGGAGGAATTAGATGCGGAAACAAAATACATATTACGGAAGGGCGCACTAAGACTCCCGTGGTTAAGCAAACTCGGCGTATTGGTAGCGGCGGTAGCAGAAGCTTCGCTATCCGGAATAAGGGAGCCCGATCCGAATCAACGTTTCCCTCCATTCCTTTCAAGGCTGGCCGGAAAGATAAGGATCTTTAATTAGGCGAGGGAGAGTGGGGGAGGGGGAGAACAAACACGATTTTGTTTTTTTCCTTCTTAAATCTTTTTAACAGGTTACTATGGAGCGGTCGTGTGGGCGTTTTTTTAGACGGTGGCTGTTCCGAATTGGATGGAAGGAGGGACGGGGGGGTGATCAGACAAGGGAGCGGGATATGAGGGGTGTTGTTTTAGGGGGTGAGGTGTGCGAGGGTGGGGAACAGGGGGTGGGTGGGATCTTGGTCAGTTAATCGTCCGAGTCACGGCGACAATCCGAAATCCCGCACTGCTGGCTGATGTTATCGTCGCTGTCGCTGAGGTTGTATTACCAAAATGACCGTTCAAATAACCTCGCCCTTGGTTTGGAGATGGCGAGAGAGAGAGAGAAGGAAAGAGAGGGGGGGGGGGGGCAAGACAATTCCTCTTGATGTCAGAAACGCTTAGTTTACGTTCTACCGTAAGCCAGCGCATTATTTCTGGCTCCTCTTTTGTTTCGGCGTTCGACATCATGTACCAATTCCTTTGGCACATGTAAGATATTTTTATTTAGCCATTTTTAAGCAGTGACTTCATAAGCTGAATGGCTTGAGCAATTAAAATTACCTAATAACTGCTGGCATTCCTGGGGAATAGGGCATTCGCTCTCCCTTGTGCTGTAAATAAATAACACAATTTCAGGCGTAACATGGTGGAATTCCTTCATGATAAAAGAAAACACTTAGCTTTTCCACATTTTTATTCGGATGCAGGTTCCGTTACAGCGTAGCGACCTGAAGATGTTACACTGTAACGAAACTCAGGGCGTAATAAAAATATTATATGAGGAAAAATAATGCATTTTCTTTCATCAGTAACTATAAATAAATTTTATCAACCCAAGGCTAACTTGGAACGACACTCCTTGTCAACGCCCCCATAATTTACTCATGGATGGCAATATTCGTAGAGGGAATCCACCCCAAAATAAACGAAATGGGACTGAAGATGTTTCTAAGTGCTCGACAGTGTACCATATAACTTTTCAAAAAAAGAGCATAGAAGAAAAGAATGACACTTTCACTGGGTTTTCAGCTCGGTGATTCTGGTGTTTCATACAACGTGATCCAGGTAAATCTAAGTTAAACTTTTGCTCACATATAGTTTCATTACATTTCTCTACAAATCCGTCAAATTTATCCTTGTATCTCGCATCTAACGCATGTATTCTTCTGATAATAATGTTCCACGAAAGGTTTCATTTAATCTCAATCCTCAAACACTCTATTCTTGACCCTCTACGGGACGAATTTCAGCGCCAAGACTTCACTATTCACTCACACTCTCATGAGACAACAAGGGATTCCGTTGCCCCCAGTCTCTCTTTCCGCCGGAAAGAACAATGGCTAAGGAGAGAAAAAACTAGACGCCCCTTGGCCAATTCACATGACGACTTCCATGCATGTGGTGACCGAAAAAACACCTGGGGGATTGCAAAATTGTTCACGAGTCCGACCACGTTCATCACCCTTAATGAGATTCAATATTTGGCACGATATTACGGATACCACCTTGAATAAAAATTGTGAATCAAGTTTACCCTGAGATTTCAAAATGCACTGATTTTTTTATTCCTCTCATATAAAATTCTTTCTGATCTTTCACACACACGAGATAAAATCAATAGTTCCAAGTGTGAATCGACGGAAGTCATTAATATTGCCTGTATTTGCCAAATTGGCCGTTCTAAGCATTTAAAAATAAATAATAGTTGTATAACCTAAATAAAATATTTGGTTCTTATGTTATTTATATCCTACGACCATAACGAGCCGTTGGCGGTGGGGTAACTTCCTCTTCTGCCATTCCTAGGGTCGCGGGTTCGATTCCCGCCTGAATGGGTTTCCCTCCCCCTAGGGCTTGGATGTTTGTAAATTACACCATTTTTATCATTGATAATAGTCCGATGTAAAGGCCAAAATATGCTGTTTTCGGACTATTGCTACATAAATAAATAACCTGCGACAGCGATTTATAACCATTTAACAGCATTTATATACGAGGGTCATCCGGAAAGTAGTACCCGTTCGTGAAATAAAGACACAAAAGTAAATATTAACAAACATAAAAAATTTTATTTGAAAGAGGATACTTTAAACTACTTCTCAACATAATCTCCAAGCAAATTAAGGCATTTGTCATAACGTGTGACAAGTTTCTGTATTCCTGCTGCATAGTCCTTCGCCGCCAGCTCATTGAGATACGCGAGGGACCCATCTTGCACAAATTTTTGCATAATGCAGATGGTGTTTAACAATTTCATGAACAATTGTTCGAGAAACATTGGGAAAATGCTCACAGATGTCATCAATTGTGACGCGCCGATCGTTCCTCACGAATTCGTCAACTGAGCTCACCAGTTGGTCTGTAATGACAGACGGTCTCCCCGAACGCTCATCGTCGTGTGTGTTCCCCCTCCCCATGTTGAAGTTGCGACACCACCGCCGAACAGACGGCTCGTCCATTACATTGTCTCCATACACCTCCTTTAATTGGCGATGAATATCACATGGGCGAACGTTTCTTGCATTGAGGAATTTAATCACTGCCCTCACTTCACAACTGGCGGCGTTCTCAATTTTTTTAAACATTGTAAACAATCACAGAAACAACACAGGCAATGCTAGCGTCACGCAACTTGGCTCAGAGAAGGCAGACAAGCCACTGAAGCTATCTGACCTCGTCCAGTGGCTACTCGCGTCGTCAGCACTTCATGTGGCACGAACGGGTACTACTTTCCGGATGACCCTCGTATGTATGTATATGTATGTGTGTATGTATATATATATATACACATATGTGTGTGTGTATATGTATATATATATATATATAACTTATTTTGAAAGTCTCACTTAGCACTAGTGGACACGGACAAAAACACAGAAACACACAAAAAAGAGACACACTAACTTTCGAATTTTCGGTGGTCGTAGCACCGTCATCAAGGAAGAGAGGGATAGAACATAGAAAGAGAGGGGTTTGTCTGTGTCCACTAGTGCTAAGTGTTATACATTATATATATGTATATATATACACATATATATGTATATATATATACACATACATATATACATATATATATATATGCAGGAATGTATACATTGTTTCATTTATCATGAAAATTAGTGAGTAAAAATTTCTGACTCCTGAAAAAAACTCCTGACTCAAATGATCAATCGAAATGCTGAATTAGGTCTGAATGTAGAATTAATATGGTAATCTAGAGATAATATTTAATTTTTTGCTCCCTCATACAAAAAAGGCACGTCTAATAAGTCTACTCTGGACCATTATGACTGCAAATTTTATTGTGACTCGGTACGCCATTAACATGAAGAGGAGCTTATTGTTCCACTATTTCAACTAATCAATCAACCCTTGAGTCGACCAACGAAATCAAAGCATGGATTTTTTTTACACTATCGCATCTCTATGCTAGATAAATTTTGATTGTCATTTCCGGATATCATCTTAATATTTCCACGGTGGTAGATGATCTCATTCCCTACATATCCCACTGAAAATCACTTATATCTGCAGCCATCCGAATGATGCCGTTATCTTCATCATGCAGAGTCATGAATGCAAATCATATATGTCCTCTAAATGGTTATGCGTATGCTAATTCCTACAGTTAAAACGGCTCTTAGTAGGTTGCAACGGACGAGTGTCGAAGGAGGGTAGGGTAAGGGCATTAATCGAAGCGAGAGCGGAGAAATGAGAGGGGTGGGCATAGTGGCCGTTAAAGGAGGTGGACTCGCCCCAAATTGAATCAAGTTCACAATTAAGTCCTCTGCCCATTCCGTTGCTACGGCTGGGTCGGTGGACGCTGAGGAGGTCATAAATCCACCACGTTTCTCCTCCGCATCTATACCCGCACCTTCAGGACTAAAGTTACCACACTCCGGAAATCTCCGGGAAGCTAATCTAAATTCGGCGATAATCATGAATTTCTCCAGACTCCAGCAGAATTGAGGCCTACTTCTCACGCTTGTGCTTCGCAATATCTTCGCTTTTTAGGGTACACACGTGTCTATAATATTAAAGTGAAGAGATATTACTTCACCGCCTTTTGAAAATTTTAGTATTCACTAGCTAAATGAGATACTGGGTAGTTGGATGCGTAGAGATTTCCGAACAGTCCTCTTAAATTTGCCTTTGATTCTCCGCGAAGATATGAACACCACTTGGCTCAAGTTTAAATGAGGACCGTTGAAGATTTTACAATCGCTGTTACTTATCAAAGATATCAAAGCTATCAACCTGGAAGCTGGTTTGATAGGTGAGGACAGAAATCGACTTGTACTAAGCCCAGCGGCATGTGAAATTCACACATTATCGTAAGAGGGAAGGGGAGCAGTTGCTTTCCTTTGTGCCGCTTATGGTTTCTCAGGGAGATCTGGTATCCGAAAAATCACACAACTTGGCAGAAGCTGAGGGTGCCCAGAGACTTGTTCGGGAATGGAACGCAGAACCTCCGGTCAGTAGTCCGACGCTCTACCTCTTGGACCACCAAGTTTCTCCACAGTGTGCGTTGGCCCTAGTTCTCTCTTTGAGAATATCTTCCGAAAATCCCTGATATTCCTCCTCGTTGCGTGGTCAGTGCCCAGAAATAGCTCTTCGGAAGTACCTTAGTAACAGCGTCTCACTATCAACAGCGAAAACTCGCAGCAACCCTTTTTCCAAAAGTAGATAAATTTGCGGGAATGAAAAATTTTGTCTGGGCGTTCAAGTGCCCGGTGAAGGTTAGTAATCACTTCGAAAGGAAATATCCACGGTCGGAAGGGTTTATCGAAGGAGAAATTTTATGCAATGTTAGTCTTTTGTCCGTTAATAGAGAGCACATTAGCCGTGCCTTGTCCACAGATCTTGTATAACGGCTTTTTTTTGCTGAGCGAACAGGTTTTTTAATTAACCATTCTTTTTAAATGGAAAAGTACATAAATCTTCAGAAACACTTAATAAACATTTTTGTTGAAGAAAATCAGTTGTGCATTTTCGAAAAATGTCTAATTTAATTAGTCAAACGATAAGCTGCAGTCACGCTAATCCCTTAAGCCCTCAATCTTGCTACTTGGGTTTAGTGTCAGTGCATTTTGGAAGTAAAACACTAAAATCAACCGATTATTCATTCATAAATGGCAAAAGTTTTCATTAGATATATATCCCATGCTAGCATTAGTAAATAAGCTATTATTATGGTCTTCAGAAGACAACTTTGATTATGGGACATTAGTAATTATAAATGTATCACAACTGGCTGTAGATTACATGAGTGAATACTGCAATGGTAAAATTTCCACACCTACAACTTCCGTATACATTTGTCATCAGAATCTGCAATAATATGCCTATCTACCAATAAATATCCCATTCGTGAATATTATCTTTCAGTTTGTACTAAAAAATCAATTGAGAACATATTTTTAATTGTCGGTCGGATTTTTTTAGGCGGTCGGCCCATCTACGTCAACTCGGGTCCTTGGAAATTTTTCACCCCATCCACGGTGCAAATATTGTACTTATTTAGTGAATGACGGTTCTTCCTTCTGACCCCGATGACCCGGCCTTCAATTTATCTGTTCCTGCTCACGTTAAATAAGCCAGAGTAAGTGCTTCAACGAGTCAGTGCATATGGGATGCTGAAGACTGTGAGAGGGGGGAGAATGTTGGTTAGTAACGTTTGGTAGCTTGCGTCCATCCATAGGCTCCATTTAGCGGTAGATTGCCCATAACAATATAAAATAATATCCTATAATACCTAATATGGTAGTCCAGAGGGTCGTGGTAGTCCCGAGGTAGAGTGTTGGACTACTGGGTTGGTTCGATTCCCAGGCAAGCGTCTCTGGGCACCTGCAGCTCTACCCAAGCTATGTTATTTTTCGGGTAACACATCTTCCTGGGGAAACCATAACCGGCAGAGAGAAAGGCCCCCCCCACCCTCATGTGTGTATTTCACACGCCGTCAGGATTGGCACTGGGTGAATTCTGCTAGTTTATCACCACCTACCAAACCGCCTTTGGGTTGATTACTGTGTTTATGGTTTTAAATATTAAATTTCAAATATAAAATTAATGTTATATATTTAAATATACATATATATACATATTATATATATATATATATATATATATATATATTCACGCAATGTGTATATAATTATATATATATTTTTTCACGTACATGCAGATGAAGCGGAACAACAGCCGCTCCCAAAATGTTCTTTTACACGCCCACGCGCATTCCACCCTGTGCTATCAACTACAAGACAAATCGTCTCTCGACGTGAGGGATATTAAAGTACAGACGTTTTTCGATGAGGCAGCCAGCCAGCGCAGCCTGCAATGCCCTGCCCGACCGTTCCCCGAGCAGTGTGTGCAGGCCGAAGGGGAGGCGGGGGGAGGTTTTAGGGGAAAGGGACGGCAGGGAGGGCCCCAGACGATGCAAATGAGTGCCGTGGCGCCACCTTCAATTAACCGCCTCCCCTTCGCTCCTCCCCCTCCACACACCCCCTCGACTCGCCTGGGCACTCCCCTCCACCACTCACTCCGCGCCACTCGGAACACCCCCTCCCCCTCGCGCCCACCCTTTCCCCTCCGCGCCGTCGCGACAATTGGAGGCGGGGTGCGTAATGACGAAAACGCATCCAAAGCGCCGCCCCTCACCCTTCTCCAACGCCTTCCCCTCCCGCGATATAAAACCCCCGGCCGGCTAGGGGTGCCAACTTCTAAGATTTGATTCCGGTTGATGAATGCTTCATGAGTTTGAAAATCGGATGAGATAATCTCTGAATGTGATGCCGCGTTCCGCTCGAATAGCTCCGGTTGATCCAAATATTTCCTCTGAGCATCTCTAAATCAAACAATTTCTTCTAAAAGTCTTAAGAATTGCCCTTTTTTGGCTAGCTTAACCATAAGTCATCCTTCGCAAAAGTTTGAATAACGTGGGCCGTTGGTATTAACAGGAAAAGAAGAATTTGGAAATATGAAGGAATGCTGCAGTATTCAACATATCATTGTAAATTTTCGTTTTTTTATTTTAAATAATAGGCCTTCACACCTTTCTACGCTCCTCGTGGGATAAGAGACCGAATATTTTGGAAGTTTGCATCACAAAAAGAGGAAAATAGCGACAACGTTTGAAAATTGAAGGGAAAAAGTGATATTTTAAATATTAAATGCCAAGGAAGCATTGATTATTTTCGTATTGAAGCAAAGCAAAGAATATTGCTTTCTTCCGAAAAAGTCTTAAGCTTCCTTGACAATAATGTGTCACGTTTCACTATATGCCATCAATTGTATCGCTTTTTATCAATTTTTATGCAAGAGCGTATGCATTTTCTTTAATGATTTAAATTTAAAAAATACGCTAGTTTACCTTTCCGTGATATCAAATTAATCACCACATTGCGCAAGAAAGAAATGAAAATAGTTTGTAGGTACTATCAAATAAATCACCGTTCATTGCAAGAAATGAAAATAGTTTGTAGGTAATGACATCTTACGTGTCATGTAATCATGTACGAACTAGCTTAAAGGCAAAACTTTCAAAGAAAATTAAAATGGAACGATATCATTATCAAATCTGAGAATACAATAAATGTAATGATTGATCCAAAATCAGAAATTTAAACTTTAATTCGTTCAATGGCATAATGGCACTTAAATGCAATGACCGAAGTATTATGAGACTACGAGCAAAAGTGATGGTGAAATCCAAACGAATCCCAAGGCGTTCTTTTTCTCGAATCAAACCAGCCATCAGGGCTCTCAGAATATTAACGCGAGATACACAATCATACTCATGCCATAAGTCCGACTTCCTTTGTTAGTCATATGGTTAGCAAGTCCTCTTTCAAACGAAGGAATGATGAATGAAACGGACTGATACTTACGTTGAAACCAATTACCACAAGCAAAGCTATCTTATAATTGTTTCCTCAGACCAACCTCAAGGCGAACGAATACCATGACAGCGAGATTAATATGCTTGTACCGTTCAGTACTCGTTCCAAAATACTGTGTTGATTTTACCGAACCGACTCAACACATTATAATAATGTGTTTAAAAATTCCAACGTCCTTGGCAGTATGAGCTAGAGAAAGAAGGGGGCTATGACAGTAAAATGGAATCATTTCCACTTTGATATTGTCCATCTCCGAGAGCCTTTTTAGTGGAATCCAGAGGAGGCATATTGATTGATGAAATTAATGAGAAATGTTGGTGTTCGCACTATATTTAATTTGAGGCTTCGGTCGTTTTCTAATTAAAATTAGCATGAAAACCACTATGTGTTTTCAATTTCATCATTGAATATGCTAATCTAACGTTTTAACAGAATGATGCCTGGGACACTCCCTGTATCCGGGACAGTTGGCGATCCTCCGTCATGAAGCGTGTTCCCACTCAGTGATGCACGGTCTCTGCAACTGGACAACAGACCGGCAGGTCATCGGACGGATGGGTGAGGCTGAGGGTCGCTGGACCCCTCCTTGGAGGACGCCGGATTATGACGCGCGGGGTCTCCAGTAAAATTTAAAATAATGCATAGTAATGGACATTTGGGATGATAAATATTTGCATCATTATTTACAGGAAGAAAGGCAGGAAATGTTTCCTTTACAGGCGAAAAAAGGTGTATTCTCGAGGTATACGATTGACGGAGAAAGTAAATACAAGGGGGTCACCCTGTCATCCGACGTAAAATGAAAGAAACACGTTAGGAACATCTGCGGAGCTGCATTGAGAAACACATTTTGGGAAAATATTCAAATTTAAAAGTAAACGAAATAGTTTATTTTACGTTGGTTACATCCCTACTTTAATAGACTTCGGTGGTTTGGGGCCCTTTGCAGAAATATCTAATTTCGGGATTAAACAGGGTATAGAGAAACGTTCCCTTTCGTGAGGAATAGTTATAATTTAATCTGATCAACTCAAAATCTGATTTAAGCTTGCAGTTAAATCGATTTAATTTTATTCTTTCGATTGACAGTATTATAAGCCCTTTCATTATTAAAACCATTTTTGATCGATTGTTATAGTATTTCAAATATGTAATATGGCGTGTTTCAGGATCGGCATTTTCTAGACACGAACTCGCTTCAATAGAGCACTATTTAAAAATGAAGACTGCAATGCATTAGACGCTCTTTGTAACTTCAAAATTGCACATTGTTTCAGCAATTCTTCTCTTCTGTTTTCTAGCTATTAAGTGGAATATACTGAGGATAAATGCCCACCCGAGAAATCAGAAATTTTATTACTTTTTCCGTTTCATGAAGAATCGTTTTGAACTAATGGAAAGCGTCTCATTATTTCATTATTAGTATAGTGTTTGAGCCTGGAAGCGTTGGAAGTATGGATATTATGCGCACGACCTATTCTATCGGATTAATAAAAATCGTATAAGCTTAACGCT
The DNA here is from genome assembly GCF_022747635.1 of Hetaerina americana. Taxonomy (NCBI): domain Eukaryota; kingdom Metazoa; phylum Arthropoda; class Insecta; order Odonata; family Calopterygidae; genus Hetaerina; species Hetaerina americana. The sequence goes on along the minus strand of NW_027287217.1, from coordinate 2,112,245 downwards.
GAAAAGGAAGAAAGCTGTTAGCACCCAATTACGAGCCTCTTATACATTGTAAGGCGAAACCACAATGAGAAGTTATGCGGAATTGACTACCGAAGTGATCGATAAAAGAAATCACTTTTCCTTGTACACTTGGTGACCACAGCGTTAGGAAACATAAAGCTGGGCAATTTTAACCCCCTGTGTACCAATCAATTACCCATTGCTGCAATGGCTGGTATCCCTCAACCCCCTGCCGCACACCCTAGTTACTTCTTTTACTTTAAAATATCGATATAGTTTCGTAGAAAAATATCAAGAAGGATTTTTTAAAATAGAAAATTGGGGTGTAATCCTTACTTACAAAGCAAGTCCCATAAGATTAAAGTTATGGTTTCCAGATATGAAGGGACCAAATTTAGTGTCTTAATTCAATTTAACACCTGTGGTTTTGTATTTAAAAATTATAACTCTATGAGAAAATTTCAAATGTGAATGGCTTTAATTTTGCCAAAAGTCTTAAATTGTTTTCTTTTTCACTTCAACACATTTACTTTACACACATGTATTTTTTTATTTGTCCTCGTCGTTACGCTAAAACCAAAGTTTCATCACTCCAGACACAGGATAAACAAGTTATATTGAATCCCCGTATGTTATGGAATTGTATTCGATGAATAATGACACTTTCCAAGATTATTATCCTCGAATATTATTGCCAGACGTTATATTTTTCCAGAAACCATATGCCATATATCATAGAAGGGAGAAAAATTTCCCATAAATATTTCCGTCCATTTTCATTTATTAGCTAAGGTGACTCCCGGATAGCTGCTCTATTGGGCACCTACAAAAGAATTTATTTAGTAAAAGACATTATGGTTTAAAACGAAGTGAAAAATACCAACACTGTACAGGGACACTGACACAACATCAAATATATAAAATATACATGATGCAATATCTCAGCAATGGTTCCCTCGACATATTTCACGAATAAGATAACTCAATAACTCAATGCAACCATGCAATGGGGTCATCCACAGCTTGAGTTTTTCCAATTGGGCACCGACACTAAGTTTCGTTCTTGTCCCTAACGTGAACAAAGTGCGCTCTTTCCGTATTTCCATCGGAAAATCTCCATGTAACATCTTAATCTTAAGATCCTCCATTAAAATAGACCATCTTCCTCTTCTATACTTCCACTTTTCCCAAGGATATCGAGGTATTTGTGAATGTTTTCCTTTGTAGAAACGCTTAAAGTGGATTTAAAATAAGGAAATGAATCATCGATATAGAATTTATTTTTCCTTAAACACTGATTGACGATATTTTCTCCAGGATTTCCTCAAACATATCTCAAAACGGTAACGAATGCTCTCAACGGATTTACAATGTGATTTGCAACTGAATCGGGGGTGATTTGTTTGTAAATGAGAAAAACATTCATTTCACCATCTTTGATGAGAGAAATTATGGTTTTCGGAAGAATGTTTTTTTTGACGCATCCTTTCGTGAGAAGTGACTGAAAATGCTGCGGGCCCTACGTGGAATATGCTCGAGTGGCTTAATTCCTCTCAGAATGGCAGAGATCAAACATGGGAATGGTCTCGAGTAATAAAAGCGAAAGGGGAAAAAATAAGAAAAAGTTGGGTCTCTTCTCTCTCTCTCTCTCTCTCTCTCTCTCTCTCTCTCTCTCTCTCTCTCTCTCTCTCTCTCTCTCTCTCTCTCTCTCTCTCTCTCTCTCTCTCTCTCTCCCTATGGCTGCTAGAACGATAATCACAGTTCAATAAGCGTTGTAAATATATGCAAAATATATGTATTTATTTTTTTCGTTTCAACCAATAAAATATGATAACCAAAAGATAAGTCATTCCTTTGAAATAAGTGAAAGTGAATGCAGTAAGAGAGGTAATTTATTGAATGCCGGTATAATATATTTTGAGTTCAAGACCGAGATAAGCGTTGTGTTTTTACTTGGCCGAATCCGTGGAATTTTTGAAGATTCGATGAAAACTCGTTTTACAGGAATATATATGAAAATTAATGTCAGCAATTTACGCAACTTAAAAAGAATTGAATAAAACCCTCGTATTTTATAGTATGTTTATCAACTTTTAGTCAGCCTTTTGAAACAAAAGTGCTTACTAAAAGAGAATTACATGCCCCATTTAAGATAGACTTTTTCAAGAATTTCGATTAACCCTTTTTTTTTAAGAAACAGAAAATACTAATCTAATACGTTTCAATTCTACCTCTTATATAATGTCGTGGTATATCTCAGCAGCATGTTGGTCAAATTTCAAGAAAATCAATACGCTGCCAAATATTTCGAAAACTAAGGGACATTGGGCAGTGTAGACTCGTGCTTTTGTGAGAAAAAGGGGAGAGTAATGCTCCGAAGGAGGGTGGAAAGGGGGAGAGAGAAAGAGAGAGAGGGGGGCGAGGTGGGAGGGGTCGTGTCGAATTGCGAGCGACAACAACAAAAGAGGACTCAATTCCCCGATCACGGAAGCGTGACTCTAAAGGAAGAGGTGATTGGACAGGGTCCCTTCCATTCCACCCAAGTTGGCCAAATTGATAAAGTTGAACGCCCCGACGAAAAACGAAGTCGAAATCGGTTCAAAGTAACTGAGCTCTGAGAAAACAAGAAAAATTAACCCTCAATCCTTGGCTTCCAATTTGACTTTGTTTGTTTTTTTTGTTGCTATTGGTCTTCCTAAGTAAACGCACTTATTGGAGAAGAAGGAAAAATTTGACGGATGAAGCAAGTCAAACTAAACTCGATTGATAACCTGATGATATTCTGTTCTTCATGATAGTATTAGCCGACGCACAATAATATCACCTATTGTAATTATATTTCGGGGAAAAAACATCCTTATCCTGTTAACTTAATCCAACATTGGAAATTTCTTGTTTTTTAATACAGCCTTTAAGTTTTTAAATTGCATTTTCCAACATTATTTACGTACATTATTCAGTTGAATCAATTCAATGAAAGCTACTCATGCATTCATCCTCTCACCCTTCGCCATCAGCTACTTCAACGGTATGCCACGACTCCCCACTTAAAGTCGTGTTCCATTCCCAACCCACTCCATCAGTTCTACTTTTACGGTCGGCAAAGTGCTACAGGCCTCAGAATATGTACAATAGGTATTATCTCCTTATATTGTCCACATCAACATCTTCGTCACACTCGGCAAATCGCCACACGGGAACGTGGCGGTTTTAATAAATGCGCACGCCTCGAAAGTTATATAAATTCATGGTTTCAACGGTTAGTTACAGTTCATTCACTTGAAAAAGACTCGAGAGGGAACAGCAGCTTTCATCACCTGGCAACGAGCGGAACGGTGCTCGCTTAAAAATGCTGCCCTGAGCTCTCCCGTCCGACCCCACGGAGGAGAAGGGAGACGCAAAACACGACCGTGTGTGTGCGGTGATCGAGGCATTTTCAGTGAGGCGTCATTACAATATCAACCGCGTGTTAGGTCATTTGCTTCTTTCCTGATGAAGCTGGAAGCATATTACGTGCTCCTATCACAATTCGGTAAGATTTATCGTTAATAAAATGAACTAGCTTGTTTTCCGCGAACTCAAATCCTTGCCGGGAATGGTGATGGTGTTCTGCGTCGTAAAACAATACTATTTTGAACGTAAAAATTCGCTATCAAGAGCGAACGAAAAACGTTTCAACGAATTTCAAAAGTAAATATCAATCCAAATCGAAATATTTCATGTTTTAATTCATGAATAAGCGTATGGGGTGAGCATACAACTATCTTTGACCGACGGATAATTCAATTTTAATAATATATAATCTGTAAGCTTTAGTTACGGCAAGATAACGTCCCAGGGCTCCTGATTTCAGAGGTCGGGAGTTCGATTCCTTTCTAATTCTGTTTCCTTCTACTTAGGTCCTGATTTTTTTGGTTTTCCTCATTGTTGTTTCATTTTAAGAATTAGAAGGTCAACACTTGGCTGTTTTCGGATCAGTGATAAGTAAACATAAACGATATCTAATGCAAGAGAGAGAAAAATGAGTGATTTGTAATAAACCGGGCAGTTATTAAAATAAAAAAAAAATCTTCTCAGAACCACGAAGGGTGAATTTAACTGTTAAATAATTTAAGTTCCAAAATGAAATTTTGTCGTGCAAGATAGGAAAACCCGTTCCACACCGAAAGTACTAACGTTATGATTTATTAGAATATTAAACCTAGTTTGTGAAAATTTGAAAATATTACTCTAATTTTATCTAAAGATACTGATACCGGCATAAAATGATGTAAATTAAGAGCAATATTTGTTCTCTTCCTGTATTAACTGCTGTCATGGCCATCCGAATACTTACCAACCGTCCACTTCGAGATTACTGCTAACGCTCGGTTTAGGCAATCGCGCGTGACCTCCAAGGACGACTTGAAAAAGTGTCATTGGCCAAAGCAAAACTAATTCCATCGAACATTTTCCAATGCCGTCCCCTCAAGCGGTGACAGGGCGTCGAATGCGACGCAATCACTCCGCGGAAAACTGCCAACCTTATCAACCCTCTCCCCATGTTCCTGTGATGCCTGACCTCTGAATTCCATTTCGTTACTCGGGAGATTTTATAGGTAGTTTGCGTCTGCTACCCACTGGGTCAAGAGCCTAAGATTACCTCTTTCCACAACGGCTCCATACGCGTGCGTGTTGCAACGAAGGTGTGGGGCAATGCGGACGCTATTGGCTATTGGGATACTAGAGTTACCGTTAATGTTGCGTATAAACGGGGATGGGTAAGGACCTGAAATAATAGGAAATAGAAAAAAAGCCTTTTGAAGACCTCTTTTCAAAGTATTTTCGGCCATTTCACTCTGTATTAGTGAGATCGCGAATTATGTGGAAGGAATAGCAGCAAGCAAATTAATCACGAGTAAAATTTGAGAAAAAAATCTAAATTCAATCTCGTATTTCCGAAGTTCGACCTTATCTGCCAATATACCTATAAAATTCCCTTGATAGTGTCAAGACCGAAAACAAGAGCACAATATATTTCCAGATGTCTTTCAGTCAATCTCCCTCCCTTTATTATTGAAAAGAAAGCCACATAAAGCCAATCGCGTTTGATTTCCTATTGTTAAAATTTTCACGAGTCAAGAGGTTCATGACTTTATTGTTGTGTGCTTACAAAAAATAAAAATATAATAATCTCCCTTGACTTATGAGTTCATTAATAATATTGCCGAATTTATTGTCAACCACATTCCTTAAATGAATTCGGAATTCCCTTCGGAAATATTTGAATCTATGCCAGGCATGGTAGGATGTACCTGTAGATGCCACCTTTGACTGATAGAATTACTGGGTGAATTACTGGTCCTCATAACAGACTATATCGTACAAGAATGCAATATAATTTTCTTTATAAAATCGAAGTCGTATTCAATAAATTTTTAGGTACACTCATTACCAACTAATTAGGTTATTTGAAAATGATTTTTAAATATCAACAAAGCATTTTACATATCAAGAAAATAATTTTTGTGGCCCAATCATATTCAACCTCATTCACCGTTTATGTACGTGGTGATTTAGAGGTGATTAACCAATTAATTTATTTTAAATATTACTAAAGGGTTAAAGCGTGAGTAAGAAGTTATATACTTAAAATGATGGAGGTACCCATGTCCTGCGTGTTCGGTGACTTCTCCGTGCCCAGTTGCTAAGTTTTTTTGGTAGAAAGTCCATTGTCCGGGCTGGGGCGAACCTAGTACCAGAACGTTTGATCGAAAATTGCATTACCTTGAATAGATAATCCTTAAGGACGAATATCACGCACTAGTGCAACTATGAATCAAATGGGCTCCATATGTACGTGATACCATGCAAGTAATCGCTAGTGTCTGTGGCAGGGGGTGTGTCCACATCAGAAATGTAACGCCAAAATTACGTGCACACACTACGCTAACCAAGTTTTACTTGCTTCTCCAGACTTGTATGACCAGCCGCTGGCACAGTGCACAACAAACTAAGGGATAGTTAAAATAATGGCCAGGTTACTAAGCAACTAATACTCTTCCTTTGACACTGTCTCTTGCAATTACCCTTATTTTCATTGTTCTCGCGAAAGATGACATTCTAATTCTCTCGGTTCTACTGTTGATCGCTATGGGATGAGGTTCATGATTGACAGTATTCGACAGAGAACGGCGTTAAAAACAATGTGAACGGAGAACGCACAGCATTTTCCTCTTCGCGTATGATTAAAGGTTTCATCGCAACATTGTCGACGCGGGCAAGTAAGAAAGCATTGGAGGGAACTGTGAAAGTCCACGTCAACTCTTAGATTCGCTTACCAGAGACAACTACAATACGGTTAAACACCGAGCGTATTCGTCAGGGAGTGTGCGGTAACAGAATAAGCTGTGAGGAAAATAATTTGTTTGCTACGCTTAATTAAAAGTAGGCTCGCATCGATAGTTTGGCGGGGAGGGGGGTATAAAGGGGGAAGGTGGATCGGGGGTCCACCTCCTCTTGGCTCCGATCCAACAATGGGCTCGCGATACGCTCCCGTTCACACTCGTCAACCCCCCAACCCCCCCCTTTACCCCAACCCCAACACTGCCTCCTCCCACACCAACTACTCCCACCCACCTCCTCCCTCTCCCACCCCATTCCTGCCAAACAACTGCGTCATCCATCTACCTCCGTAATTACCTCCGGGTGATTGGCGATTCTGACATGGCGGTGGGAAGGGGGCGAGGGTTTGGGGATGGGGGGAGTATGCAAGGGGACGACCTGGTGGATGGAGGGAGGGAGGTTTTTGTGGCATAAAGGGTTCATGGAGGAGCGGGCAAAGCGTTTTCGAGCGGCGTCGGTGAGGAGTAGATGGAGGGGAATCGGAGGGTGGGGGAGGAGATTGGAGAGGGAAAGAGATAGGGAGAGAGGAAAAGACAGCGAAGGGAGGAAGCAATCGAGTATGAGTAATCGAATTACCGCTTAACGATTAATTTGCGAGCCAGAAGGTTAGTACATGCTTGTGATATCGGTAGAACTCCCTGGGAAATGTCAGTAGCGTAATGGACGTTTCCATTATGGACTTCAAGGAAATGAATAATCTTTCTTTTGATTGCACATTATCCAATTCTAAAAACGAATTAGACAAGAGCATGTGTATTGCTAGTGGAGTGGAAACATCAAGACGCATTTCACGAGAACATCTCCTGTTACTCCAGGGTAAGATAAGGAATAAAATGACAGTCAAAGGGCGACCTTAAGTTAGGAAAATGCCTCAAACTTATTCATCGGCAGACGCTTGTGTATTAATTGAGGCATGTGGGATTAGTTTAAAGGAATTTAGTTTCCTTGTAATTTTCCAAATGGTCCAATTAACTATGATATTCATCTGCTCCGGGAATAATGAGCATGGTGGACGTTTGAACCATTACGAAATATTACAAATTCGAAACTACCGAATAACATCGTTGGTATCTAGGCTTTTACTGCTGTTCACAGATGCTGGGGTATGTTACCGAAATGTTGATTGACTGCCCGAACGGGCAAGTACAAACCGTCCAAGTAAGTGAAATCTCATCTTTAACGGTCATTGTACATAAGAAACGCATGGAATTGAAAGAAATAAACATGGCTGGTGTGGAAGTGTAGTTTGCCAGAAGGAGAAACTTAAAACTAGAAATAAAATGTGAAATCTTAACCTAATAAGAAACAAAAGCCGACGGGGAACGGCTTTTAATAAACTAGTAAGATTAAGATTGTCATTATCAGTTGCAAGGTTAGATGGTTATGACGAATTCCGTGGTTCAACTTTTCTCTCACGTTACTTATAGCGAGCGCCCAAGGGAATCGTAGGGAATCTGAAAATGTCTCCTGGCCCTCGAAGACGTCCTTTGCGACGCGAAGAAATAAGCAAATAAAGAAAAGTAGAAAAACATCACTCATCTCAGTAATTTGACGGAGTGGAAATTAGGTAATTACTGACAAAGGTATGTAAAATATAAGTTTATGACGAGAAGCGTCAATTCGATTTTCTGCTGGGGCTGAAACGATAATTAAATCGCTAAGCGAAGCCTTTTTTTACTAAAATTATTGTTTTTTTCTGCAACATACATGGGAAGAACATTGGTGCACTATAAAATAGTACAGGAGTGGTCACCAAAGGTATGAAGATCAAACGGAGAGGTTTTATCCATTACTCTTCAAGCTGTGACTGATCCAGTGACGGATGACACAGTTACGGCTGATGATGATGGATGTCCTTTTTGGAAATTTCTCCCAATTGTGACGAAGGGCTCACAACTGGGAGAAATTTTTAGTTTGAATGTCAGAGATTCCACTCTGTAATGGTTATCTGAGCTCTTTGATCAATGAATTACTGCCTTTTGGGTGTATACGGTAATGGAGTTTTAAAAACGGTGGTTATTTTTGGTAAAAGTGGTTCAAAAGATTAAAACCGACATATCTATAGTTCGTTACGTAAATACTTACATAACACCCAGCAAGCCACCGTCAGTCAGGTTGCGCGGCAGGTGATTTTTAAACCATACTTGCACGATTCATTTACCACGTTACCAATAAGTTCTTCACTATTTGAAATTTTATATAATGAAGGGTAATAGGGGTAAGGTGAAATAAGTTCCAAATGGCTATAAGTATAAAACTATATTTCACGTAAAACATATAATTTGGGACGAATACTACATATACTGCTACAGAACGGACGCAAGGCGTTAATAATCTTGATGCTCACCGTGCGAATTCATTAAACTCTTGGTAAATTCACTAAAACTAAAATTCGCTAAAAACTTGGCTCATTCGCTAAACTCTGGGTAAAATATTTCACTAATATTTACATTTTTTCTCTAAAATGTGGTTGAGTTTTATTACTATTGATTCCAGTATTATTTTAAAATTATTTCATCTGATGTGTGGAGAAATTTGACCTCAGTGTTTCTTTGACCTCATTTCTTTTATTGTTACCCACTGATGAATTTGTCTTTTAAATTAACTCCATTCAATTTAATGTTGAGTATTATCTAAGTTACGTTTGCTTACGTGATCGATAATTTGTAATCACACCAAACAACTGGACACGATATGTAAGTACAATGATCGACTGCTGACTCACTGATTGCATATGTGAATGCCGCTTTGCGGACTAGTGTTATGTGAAATAACAAAGCTTCAACATAAAAACGTAAAAAATAATAATGGTGAAATATGTCAAAAAAATTATCAATGAAAAGTATTCAATATGCAGTTCTTGAAACAGAAGAACTACCGCAATACCACTCTGGTATAAAAACTACCATTACAGTCTTAAAATTGACAGCATGCATAAGGAAAGTAATTACTACGTACATTAACTACTTATAAAGTTCATTTAAAAGTTTCTTGCAATATTAAAACCCATTTCTCGTTACATTCAGACTGTTCGCCCACAAACGGAGAAAGCTTTTTGATAAGCGAGATAAAATAAGCATGGTTACTAAGTTTTGAGGTATTATGGGTAAAAAGCTTAACCACAAAATGGTGTTTAAATTGCATAAAAAATATTAATATATGCTTTGTCATAAAAATCTATCACATGATGTCAATTTTATTTGATAAACAATCTCCAGCCTATCTACGCTTTGACAATGGGAGGCCAAGGACCAGACAGTTTTTTTGGCGGGCCAAAGGAACCAATACAGAAGCATTTTTTTATAGTAATAATATTTTAATTTCATGATGTAAGACATTGGTCAGAAAAAATGAGTCTTTAGAGTATGGACGTTCCGCCTATATATTTTACAAAATGCTCACAGAAAAATAGGTATTTAAACAAAAAATGAGAATTACCTGTGGGTGTAAAATGCAGTTACACTAAGTGATTTTCGATACCCTGGATTGAAATTACGTATTTAACAAAAAATGATGGAATTAGAGTGGAAAATATAGAAGTGGAAAATTCAGAGAAATTATTATCAATAACAATTTGCTAGTTCATTGAGCATAGAGAGAGTTGTGCACGTTATTGCCAAAAGTTTAGCCCGAAGTTCGGAAATCGAAGTCAAGAAATGAATAAAAACAAAAAAAATAAAATCATTTCTACCCCACTATCTGTGGTACGATACGAAACCACATCGCATTGCGCTGAGTATACGCCTGGAGTAGATAAGGCACCCCCAGCCTTACACCCTTCCGGTGGATTGCGGAGTTTCATGCAAATGTAGACCACACTAGTATTTTGTTTTCTTCTCTATCCAGGATACTACTATATTGTCGAAGTTCTTATCCAAACTCAACGTCACAATAAGTCCAATACATTCCCATACTCCGAACTTCCTTCGCTCGATCGTAAGAAAAATAAAACCCATTTCTGCAGTCCGCCGTTTTCGGGACTTCATGTATACACTCGTACGTATGTTTGTGACCATTCAAATCCCCTCTCAACCTCCCACTTCGGGGCCCAAACGTCCCTTCCTTCTGCTCTTCGTTACGTCTCCTTCCAGTAACGAGAAAATAGGGCGGTTGGAGATTGGGGGAGGGGAGGAGATTGATTGCTTTACCCCCCACGCCCACTCTTCCCAGAAACAACAACTGCTGCAGCGTCCTAAACAAGGGAGGGGGTGTGGCCGGGAGGGGGAGGGAGAGAGAAATGATGCTTATGCTTTTATTTATTGGCGGAGGAGGACCCCTTGGCTCTCCGGGCATGGATGAAGAGGGGGTGGTGGGCGGGAAGGGGGAAAGTTATGGACTTCCGTGAGGAATCCAACCAGTAGCGGCCGAATTAATATAACAGGCTTTAATGAGAACTGACCCAAAGGGTAGCGTAATTAACAGCATTGTCCATTAACTCAGGTATGCGGGCGCCTCCTCCACTTGCTACCACGCCTACCTCTACGCACACACACGCGCATTCGTAAATTCTCTCTCTCTCTATAGATGGCAGTGTTCAGGCATGTGCATTAATAACGCCGCTTCCGGTGAAGCCGGCCGCTGACCCTCGCTCCTCCCGATTCGCAGATGGCGCGGTGGTGAAAGGGGTCACGTGGGGTCGGCCGCGGTTATGGGAATCGCAGGTGATTAATAAAATGCATTGAAGCTTGCGGTGGAGATACATGATGCGGTGTTCGAACGGCGAAATGTTAAAACTGGCACGATTCCACTGAAATAATGATATTCCAGCTCAAAGGTGGAAAGGATCTCATCATGATTGGGAAATAAACCGATTTAAAATAGGTTTTTCGATTGTCTCTAAGAAAAAGCATGCATTATATTTCATTTGGACGTCCGCTCGCTGCCATGCAACTATATTACTCCCCTCAATTTTTCATATTTCCTAGGTAACTTCATTAATTCTAAAAGCCTCTCCCCTTTTGTATATATCTTCTGGAATTCCAATGCAACAATTTCAGAGCGTAAAAATCATTCGCCTTGACTGGGACTCGAACCCAGATCCCTCAATATCCGGTCGAGTGCTTTAGCCACTTAAGCTACCGAGGCGTCCTAAGTGGCTAAAGCACTCGACCGGATATTGAGGGATCTGGGTTCGAGTCCCAGTCAAGGCGAATGATTTTTACGCTCTGAAATTGTTGCATTGAAATGCACATTAGCGGATGACTCCGTTAAAAGTTACTGTTGCGGCATCTCCCGCAGTTTCTTTGGAATTTGTCTTCTGGAATTATTTAATACTTAGCCTTCTACACAATTCGCGACGTGGAGAATAATGCAAACAAAACCGTAAGTCTATATTTTCCCACCATTCTATATTTATCACTTAAATGTGTAATATGGATAGTTTTGCCCCAACTCAAATTCCTACGGGTAGAAAAATGTCACCAAGTGAAGCCAAAAACAATTTCCTAATCAATACCACTTGGAACATCCCGATACTCTCCTGTATATTCCCTGGAGACCTTTTCGATCTTATTTCGATCTCTTCTTCTGTTATTGTTTTAAATGTCGTGCTGTTGTTCCCATCCGTCCATTTTGCTATCTCAACTATTCTCCAAGCTCTTATCTATGAAATACCTTTATCTGCGCTCATCATTTTCCCTCAAAAAGCAGCATTCATTCGATTCATTCAATGCCACTACCCATGGTGCGGTGTCCACCACTCTAACTTTTCAAAATATCTCCTCCCAAATGTTTTGGATCTCTGTCCAACACGACCTCAGCTCGGTTCATCAACGTTAAATATTATGGTACGGAAGGAGTGATGTTAATAGAATTTGGCTCGGTATATTATGGAAGTTTTCGTCCGATAGGCGTTGAATGAAAAACGTTCATTGCTTTCTCGATTGCCAGGTAAAAGCTAAAATCATGCTCATTTTTCGGCAAATTTTGGCAATATAATTTCTCTACTCAAACAATTTAGATGATTAAACTCCTAAAAGGATTGTATTCAACACACACCAAAAGTAATGGTGAACGGGGAGAGGAATCATTATTCATGAAAATTTACGTCAAATTTGGTTGCTCGCTGCAAATTGAAATTTAGGACACATATTAAGGGGACTATTATCTTGCTTTTAGCAATAGGTAACTGCTAAAGGAATATACCACAATAGGCTAACAGTCACATCTTTAACATCTGATTGTTAACGTGCAAGTCGGCGGTATGATGTATGGCAGGGGGTAGTATTATAACACAAAGCAAGCTCAGTCAGCGAAGAGTTGCGTAGATATGAATGACTTTTACGTAGTTACAAAAGAACGTCTGCCATGATAGATCATTATATATTAGATATATCCCCTTTGGAAGGAAATTAAATCACCATTAGCAGAGATAATATACAAGCTAAAAAGACTTGCTGACCCAAAATACATTAATAACATACGAGGGTCATCCGGAAAGTAGTACCCGTTCGTGCCGCATGAAGTGCTGACGACGCGGGTAGCCGCTGGACGAGGTCAGATAGCTTCAGTGGCTTGTCTGCCTTCTCTGAGCCAAGTTGCGTGACGCTAGCATTGCCTGTGTTGTTTCTGTGATTGTTTACAATGTTTAAAAAAATTGAGAACGCCGCCAGTTGTGAAGTGAGGGCAGTGATTAAATTCCTCAATGCAAGAAACGTTCGCCCATGTGATATTCATCGCCAATTAAAGGAGGTGTATGGAGACAATGTAATGGACGAGTCGTCTGTTCGGCGGTGGTGTCGCAACTTCAACATGGGGAGGGGGAACACACACGACGATGAGCGTTCGGGGAGACCGTCTGTCATTACAGACCAACTGGTGAGCTCAGTTGACGAATTCGTGAGGAACGATCGGCGCGTCACAATTGATGACATCTGTGAGCATTTTCCCAATGTTTCTCGAACAATTGTTCATGAAATTGTTAAACACCATCTGCATTATGCAAAAATTTGTGCAAGATGGGTCCCTCGCGTATCTCAATGAGCTGGCGGCGAAGGACTATGCAGCAGGAATACAGAAACTTGTCACACGTTATGACAAATGCCTTAATTTGCTTGGAGATTATGTTGAGAAGTAGTTTAAAGTATCCTCTTTCAAATAAAATTTTTTATGTTTGTTAATATTTACTTTTGTGTCTTTATTTCACGAACGGGTACTTCTTTCCGGATGACCCTCGTATTAAGCCAGCATAATATGAAATATCATCTAATAACATAAAAAGAAAACAAAACAATTACCCACAACGTCGACAGCGGATGGGAGGTATTAGCACAGGTTATTCCCGCCGTACCCAAAAAAGAAAGATACAGAAAAAAGAAACATTAAGCCTCTACTACCTACCATTAAGTCTCATAAAGTCTAGACTACCTGTAAGCTCCCTAGCTGATGTGGGTCGCCGCTGTTACTTTCTCTTATTGTTCTCGGGAGAAACGGTGTCTTAGTCTTTTGCAATCTCAATCTCCGTGATCGTTAAGGCATGATATTTTCTTCCATAATGTGATGGAATTCTTAAAATATACTTCACCTCTTAGGAAAAACGATATTTGAAATGTTCTTAAGATAACCAGCCTAAAACTAATCTAAAATTTTTAAGTGGTTCAAAATCCTTTATCATTTTAGTCACATACATTATTTGATGTAATCTCTTTTAATACATCCTTCAATAATTCTTCTTCTTTAATCCATCTCTACATTCTTACAAATAGTGAAAATGCAATGTTATCAATAAAATACAAAGGAATTAACTTGATTATTACTGTACTGACTCTATGTAGACATGAAGAGCTGAAATGCTGAATCTAATTTTGCTTGAATTAACATGGCTACATTCCATATAACAGTCTTCCCTGATGCTTTTTGTTGTGGATCTCTCTACTCGGAGCTTCTGTCATCACTCCCTCTTCTTGGAAAATGGTCCTTTTTCCAGCACAGTTCTACTCCTAGCCATCCCCAACCGACTAATAAAGTTAAAATCCTCACCAGGCCAGACACAAAGGGTACCTTAAAAGGTTATAGAGAAATATTATCTTCCGCTGGTTAATCCTCATTTAGAATACATGTATATTGCTGGTATATGGGATCTTCATGAAGTTGTATTTATTGCCGAATTACACCGCGTTCAGCGAAGAGGTATCAACTTTGTAGAACTTGATATGATAAACGTAGTAGCGTATCAAAGCTATTAGAGGAGTTAGACAGGGAATCACTCACGAAAAGAAGGTTAAATAACAAATAAAATCTCTTGAATAGATTGAAAGGATGTTTCCTTAGCTGATGAAAATGATGTGTTATTTACCCCATCGTACTACAGTGGGCGAGATCATGAAAATAACATTTGAGAGATTAAGTGTAGAACAGATATATTTATGTGTATATATATATATATATATATATATATATATATATATATATATATATATATATAAAATACGTCATTTTTCCCACTAACGATAAGGGATCAGAATAACGATGTTAGACCGCGCTAGGAGGAAAAATATTCGGGTCAAAATTAGTCTAGGTTGTAGTCATCCCCTGCCACACACCCTAGCAGTGGCTTACAGGGTACTAAAAACATACAAAAAATACCTTTTGAAGGGAATTTATTACAAAGTACGTGAATAGGGATACAGCTTTGGTCTGCTACATTATTTGTAACCATGTAGAAAGTTTGTTTATTTTTTAAAACAGCTTGGGCAGACTATTGAATCAGAGTTCATCCTTGTCCTGATTTGAGACATCAATTAAATCAAAGGTCAAAGAGTTCCTGTAGTCTTAATGAATGTATTCGTAGTAACTATCACTCAGCGAATTCAATTTATTTGCTTCCTCAACACGGCTTTAATATGTACTTAATTGTTTCTAGGTCCAAGAGGCATTCGCGAAGAAATCGAATTTCATACTGTGATTGCGAAGAAAAATGACCTCCCAGTTTCTAAGCTTTTGCGTATTACAGTACATGCTCCTATTCCTGAGAATTTAAATGCAGTTCATTAACAATATTTTGCAATTAGGAGTCAGTGACTATTGATGTTGGTCTTCTAAGAGCCTCTTACAGAATATTTCTTTCGATAACTACCGAGAGAAGTGGTGCTCATCGTTGTCACTACCAAGCGACGTCGTGTCGATCGTCGCTGGTGGAAATTGCCTTGGGAACGTACCTTCATACCATCGTAACTTGTATAATTGAGCACGGGCAACTCACCATGGCGGCCTTTAGCTGTTGCAAACTGAAAGAAGAAAATGCTAAAAGAAGCAGGATAATCGACAGATGCAAAAAAATGGAAAAGGGTGCGGAGTAGCAAGAGGGTTAATACAATAGAAAGACCTATTGTCGAAACTTGTTACGTCGATAAGCTTAGAGGTGATGAGGAAGATGCAGGCGCTCCGAAACGGACGCTCTTGCAAACTGCGATCCCACCTTGCGTTTCCCTTACTCCAAAGTCTTTCTCGCCATCCAATAACCCCCAAAGACCATCTCCTCCCTCCCCTGCCCGGCTAACCTCTCCCAATTAAGGCAGCCAACTTCCGGAGAGTTGATTGCAGGTGAGGGTCAATCCATGAGAAAGAAATTTGCGGGGGGGGGGATGATAGTGAAAGAAAAAATACACACTACAAGTACCCCGGATTGATTTTGCCTCAATATACTCAACACGATGAGGGAAATGAGTATATTGAATCGGGGGATCGTTTAGAAACACCTTTGTAATAACGTTCCACTTTTCAAAAGGAAAAAGTAAATATTTCGTGTCTAATAATGTCGCAAGGCGATATGAATATTGAGTAAAATTGAGGAAAAATACCTCAGAACGGTCCCCCAGACAAATTCAAATTTTGACATGATTTTGGTGGTGAAAAGGCATGCGTTTTTTTATTTTTTTAGTACCCTGCAAGCCACTACTAGTGTATATATCAGGGGGTGATTACACACCAGACTAATTTTGACCTGAATATTTTTACTCATACCGCGGTCGGACAACGTTATTCTGATCCCTTATCGTTCGTTTAAAAATTACTTCAAAAATTCCTTAGTAAAAATGACTAATCTGTTTTACTCTTAATCTCTATAATTGTATTGACATGAGATCTTCTACCGAAGTACCATGTACGAGGGTCATCCGGAAAGTAGTACCCGTTCGTGCCGCATGAAGTGCTGACGACGCGAGTAGCCGCTGGACGAGGTCAGATAGCTTCAGTGGCTTGTCTGCCTTCTCTGAGCCAAGTTGCGTGACGCTAGCATTGCCTGTGTTGTTTCTGTGATTGTTTACAATGTTTAAAAAAATTGAGAACGCCGCCAGTTGTGAAGTGAGGGCAGTGATTAAATTCCTCAATGCAAGAAACGTTCGCCCATGTGATATTCATCGCCAATTAAAGGAGGTGTATGGAGACAATGTAATGGACGAGTCGTCTGTTCGGCGGTGGTGTCGCAACTTCAACATGGGGAGGGGGAACACACACGACGATGAGCGTTCGGAGAGACCGTCTGTCATTACAGACCAACTGGTGAGCTCAGTTGACGAATTCGTGAGGAACGATCGGCGCGTCACAATTGATGACATCTGTGAGCATTTTCCCAATGTTTCTCGAACAATTGTTCATGAAATTGTTAAACACCATCTGCATTATGCAAAAATTTGTGCAAGATGGGTCCCTCGCGTATCTCAATGAGCTGGCGGCGAAGGACTATGCAGCAGGAATACAGAAACTTGTCACACGTTATGACAAATGCCTTAATTTGCTTGGAGATTATGTTGAGAAGTAGTTTAAAGTATCCTCTTTCAAATAAAATTTTTTATGTTTATTAATATTTACTTTTGTGTCTTTATTTCACGAACGGGTACTACTTTCCGGATGACCCTCGTACATTACATTTTACGAGTAATACATTTTCAACGGCATCGCTAAAGAGAAATCCCTCCAATGTATTCAAGAGATTTAATCTGTAATTTAACCTTCGCTCTGTTAATGTTTTCCAGTTACCTTCGACAGCGACGCCATTCGTATATGATTTCCCGAAATATGTAGGTTGGGTGGGATTGGAGGTTGGAGATGACCGTTTATTTAATCATAAAAATACAAAGAAGCGCCTTAAGTGTCAAAAAACCACATTATTGGGTCATAATCTGTGTTATTGCATACTCAGATTGAAATCACCTCAATTAATATCATATTTTTCCACAAGAAACACAATGAAACTAATGATATGAACAACGTCTCTAATTCTAACTTTTACATGAGGGAGAACGTTTCCATGGGAAAAAAACCGTCTATTGAGAATGACTAATCCCTTCGGTCGAACTTTCTCATCTAGGTATTTAACGGGGAGTTTAAAAACGAGATCGATCGAGATGGTGCGGTGGCTAACGTACTGGCTTCCCACCCAGAGGGCCTAGGTTCTAATCCCGGCGGTGTCGAATATTTTTCATATCTCGATCCCTACTTGAGTTGCTTCGTGGAGGGCACTTTGAGTGAGTACGCCGTTCGTCGGATGGGACGTTAAGCTGCGGCTACCCTTGGCGCCGTTCGTAAAGAGCAGGCTAATGCCAACGCCGGGTTTCTCTCCACCCTTCATCCTTTCCTGTCCATCCCCTATGGCGCAAATGACCTCAGCTGTCGGTCGCCCCCCCTAAATACTACTACTCCTCGAAATCACATCTTCGACAACGATAAGCATTCATCAAGAATATCTCATTGCCTTCGATTATTTACGCTAAAACGGACGCAAATTCTCCTGATGATGCACCATCTCCAAAAACTCATCAGTACTAAGCTGTTTAGAGACTTATTTTCCTCATTTTAGTTGATAAGGAACAAAAAAACTGCCTTTCATCATTTAAATATATCTTTCACGATCAAGGTCTTGTCATAGAGTAAAGTAATTCTGTCCTCTCCTCATTATGCACCGTAATAAAACCGAGATAAAAAATATGCTTTAATGAGGAAACAGAATTTTTTTGCTCCTTTTCATCACATAATGGAGTTCTACGAAGTGAGAATAGCAACAGTTTCATTTACCGTTTGTATCTAAGTTGCATCCACACGTTTCACCGTAAGGGCGTGTGGCAGGAGAGCGGAGGTTATGGGCCCAGAGATCATGCTTCTACTCATAAATTTGCATTTTTGAAAATTAACAAATCCTCGTAACGTAACATCTTTGACACATCATTTAGCTCTGGTCAATATAGTTTTGCATTCATTCAGGGTAACTCACCACCGATTTTAGGGAGAACTGCCGCCCTGCCATAAACTTTGCAGGTGGCACTGAGTGTAGTTTAATGATTAACTGAGCAGTCCAGTTGTGTGCACACAAATGACGTGAAACTATGATTTTTACGGGAAAAATGCGCACCTCATTACATTGATCAGAGGATAACTCGAACAAACCAGCAATACTCCTCCGCTCAGTATTGCATTTTTCGAAGTCATCAGCTTGCAATTGCTCAATGGCAATACGCATCCCGTTATGAGGAAGGTACTGTCGAATGACAGAGGCGTAGGCATCAAACTAGTGTTGGAAAAAAAGGATGGAATTTCTATTTTCGAATTCCGGGAGACTCCCGGCGGATCAGGTAAAGTTGCCAACTCCCAGCAATCTTGCGCTCCCACCAGAAGCGGCCCGTGACCCTACCACGTCCCAACACACACTCTCTCTCCCCCCCCCCCCGGATTCCCAAAGGCGGAAAGCCGCCTCTAATCCTCCTCCTTCCCATCCTCACCCCCACACGGGGATGCCCCTCCCCCTTCCCATCATGCACCTGCGCAACCCGACCCCACGCGGGGGGGGGCCTCGCCCCTCTCTCTTGACGTCGTGAGACTGGAAACCTCATACTTGATTAATTCCCATTTCCTCCGTGAAAATGGACTTTCCGGCAGTTCCGTTCAGCTCAGGGGAGGAGGGAGGTTGGGGGGGGGGGGACGAGAAGGGGGATCTGAGTCCTCCAGCAGAGACCCAAAAAACAGCCACCCTCGCGCCAAACGGCACCCCATTCACAATGCAATGTTTTGCCCAACGCTTGAGTTGGCGAGGGCGGAAATGAAAACCGGATGATGAATGCGCCTAGCATTTTGAATAGGAGAGCCCCCCCTTTACGATGGATTCGCTACTTTCAGCAAATTAATGCAAACGTATACATATATTGTGGTAATAGAATAATATATATATATATATATATATTAAATAAATAAATAAATATTTGCCCCAAGGCAAATATTTATTTATTTATTATTATTTATTATTAGGTAATCTACCGGTCAAGGTAGGTTTTTTGGATGGACGTAATTACTAATTAAATATTTTGTGGCCCCTAGCAAAACACAGCATCCTACTCTACATCAGGTCCCTCTTCAGCTCCGAGTACTTTCTTCTTCTCTTCATCCCGTCCAACATCCCTATCCTGTTCCTTCCCTTTCTTCGTTTGCCTAACATTCTCCCTTCTATTACAGTCTTCAACATCCCACTGCCGGTCAATACCCCCTTCAGCCACTTTTCCTGCCTCCATAGGATTGCTCCCAACAAACCCTTCTCTTCGCCCACCATACCAAGTACTTCCTCGTTTGTTTTCTTTTCTGTTCATTTCACCTTCTCCATTCTTCTCCACACCCACATTTCAAAAGCCTCCAGTCTACGTCTATCCTCCTGCTTCAATGACCACGTTTCCGCGCCGTACATAGCAATGCTCCAAATTAAAGTTTTTACGAGTCTTTTCTTAACATCCTTACTCAATATATATATATATATATATATATATATATATATATATATATATGTATATACACACACACATATTAATTGTTTCACTAAAAACTGTTGATAATAATCCTATTTATTGCATTAATGACTTTTGTGGTCTATAAAACATGATTTTTTGACCCGAAAGCCATGCGTAAAAGCCGCCATGGTTAGAACGATTATAACCCAAATGGAATTGCGATTAAATAAGAAATTTTTCTGCACAGTGAGGGCGAATGAAGAGCAAGCATTATCGCAATCTGATTGCTCTTAAAATGAAGGGCAATGTGGACGAATATACTGCAAACAAGATAAGGATTTCGCTTCAACAAAGTGTTTACCGATTACAAAAATATTAAAAAAGAAATTACATCTTTAACAAGATTATCAGCACTTGATAACGAACTCCGAAAACAGAAGTTGGGGCAGTGATAAAATAATTTCCGCATTGTTCTGGCATCAATTCAACCAACATATTCATTACTCAAAGGCAGAATAAATTATGTTTCCCGATGGAAAATTCTTAAAAACGTTAATTAAGGTGCCCCATATGGTAAAAAAATTAATGAATAAATGAGTAATTTCCTTCGAAAGGTAAAATGAATTATTGGCGATGAATCATTCGTTATACATTCTAGAAATGCCGTAGGCGTGTGGACAACCAACAGCTGATCCCATGACAGTCTCATTAACCAACGCGTTCACTTCGAGTGACGTGG
This sequence comes from Hetaerina americana, assembly GCF_022747635.1. NCBI lineage: Eukaryota > Metazoa > Arthropoda > Insecta > Odonata > Calopterygidae > Hetaerina > Hetaerina americana. The sequence goes on along the minus strand of NW_027287217.1, from coordinate 2,091,419 downwards.
TTTCGATGGGAATTCCTTCAGCAGCTGGAATATGGGCGAAGACTCAGCTCTTATCTACTCTTCCAATTATAGACACCTAATATGGAGACTATCACTCGAAGAAAATATTTGGAAATATATTTTATTTTAAATTAATTAAGACCGCACGGTGTGTACTGGCACCTATCTCGGGTTTCCACTAAGGTAAAAAAAACCTTATCATTTTCTTCTTGAAGTCCAATGTTTGCAATGCAGCTACCGCGTATTCACAAGGTATCTGTAATATAATCATCACAATCGCTGAATCATTATGTGCTAAACTTTATTTGCTAGAGATAAAATAGTAGTAATATTGATAATACCCTCCAAAACTATATTTTACAAAATTTATTATAACTTTATTAAAATCTGCGCATTTTTGACCATATTCGTTGGTTCCAAGAAACTTCGGGAGATACCGCAACAGTTACTTTTAACGGAGTCATCCGCTAATATGTATTTCAATGCAACTATTTCAGATTGTAAGAGTCATTCACCTTGATCAGGATACGAACCCGGATCCCTCGATTTCCGACCGAGCGCTTTAGCCAGTTAATCTATCGAGGCGGTCTCTTAAACTCTGAAGTTTTTCACAGGAAGAAAAGTCCTCTTTCTGAAAGTCCTCTTAAACTCTGAAAAATCCCGGTCAATACAAATCATTTTTACACTCTGTGATTGTTTTATTGGTATTTGTTGATTTTTACGTTGTCCTTTGCGAGTATTCTTTGTTTAAATCCAAAAAAGAGGTCGTGATGCATTTACGATGCAAAGACGTACCCATTTCATGCGATCATACAAACCATATTATTAGGTACACATCAGAATCATCAGATTGTTATTAGCATAATTAGTACTCCTCTGCAAAATCTCAAGCTTTATCAAGATTTTGTCTTAGAATGAATATCACAGAAATTGTAAGGGTATATAATCTTAATTATCATAATCTTAAGTCAGGTCAGTGCTTATTATCCAAATTGTGTTGCCACATGTCGAGTCACCTTTTAAATGAATTGATTGTACCATCTGGGCAACAGTCATGGTGCTGCTTGCACTCAAGATGAAAATGCCTGGTGATTTGAATCAAAGGACATTTTATTTTCTAATGATAAATTAAGCCACATATCCATGATAAACTGTTAGCCATCAGCACGGTGTGTGGCAGGGTATGCAATCACAACAGGAATGAACTGCACGTGAAGAGTTGCGATCAATCAGTGTACATGAATGCCTGTTGGTTACAAATATTTATTTCTATTAGGCAATGAAAAATATGTTTCAAAGTTGAGAAAAAACCGTTTGGGAATAGAACAAGAAATATTAAAAAAACCTTGCTATTACCACATAAAAATTTAAGCATATTAACCAAGAATAAAATGAAAATGAAATACCAAATACATTAGGAAATAAATGGGAAATAAATATCGGAAACTCCGAAAAAAAATGATAGGTTTCAACATAGTAATTTTCATGCCCACACAAAAAAGGAAAGACGAGCACAAAAAATAAGGAAAACCCATCAAGTCCCAACTGTCTAATGATGTTTATTATTCCCTGGTTGATGATGGTCGCCGGTGTTTCTTTCTCTCATTGTTCAAAGGAGAAACGGCATCTTAAACTTATCCGTTCTACGATCTATCTCTCTGGTTCTCTCTCATAATGTGATGGAATTTTCAAAATTTGCTCTACGTCTTCAGAAGTTCT